>NC_066583.1:612239906-612576156 GCF_024323335.1 Lathyrus oleraceus
TGTTAAGTAATTTAACACATTTCATCACCCTAATCATAACACACATTCAGTAACGGCACATCAACTCAAACATCATACTCAACACCAACATAAAGCACACGTATAATCTCAATTCATACTCAACACCAACACAAAACACACGTATAATATTGGAATACATCCATTCATATTATACGCCATACATACATTATGCAATGAGACTCCATGAATGCGGTACCGACTATTCGTGAACATATAGTTCAACTTCACCGACCAAATCCAGGTACGGCTACCAAGCTCACTAGTCCCACTCATTTGAGACCTAGTGACTCACATCACTAATTCCTCACCATGGGAATTAGCTACCACCCCAAGGGCTATGCTATGCACGCTAATCACCTAGCATGCAAACATCAACAACAGTCCAAAATGACTAACATCACTAATTCCTCACCATGGGAATTAGCTACCACCATAAAGGCCACATTATGCTATGCCAAATCACCTAGCATGCAACATCAACAACAATCCACAATGGACATATGCTCACACTCTAAGCCATAAAACAGTCCATCCATAATTACATACATAATATATACATTCACAACATTATGCATATTTTCACACATCATCAGCATATTTATCACATAATCATGTTATGTCATGCCAAATAATTCAGTCACAGTATTAGCACACTCTACTAATACCTATCCTACTCAAAACAACGGGAAATAATCCCTACTATATCACACACCGATATAGGCCAATCACCAATTATGTTCACAACATTAAAATATCAAATTTTTCCAATTTCCAACAGTGTTAACCGGTTAACGCCCTGGGTTAACCGGTTAACGCAGGACAGAACACGCTTCCTGGCCAATTTTAACAGTGTTAACCGGTTAACGCCCTGGGTTAACCGGTTAACGCAGACAGAACAACAATTTCTCAGAAACCACAACAGTGTTAACCGGTTAACACCCTGGGTTAACCGGTTAACGCAGACAAAACAGCAATTTTTCACAATTCATAACAGTGTTAACCGGTTAACACCCTGGGTTAACCGGTTAACGCAAGACAGAAAGCTGTTCCTGCGCTAACACGAAGCAGAATGCAGAATTCTCCGCATTTTCCGCCGTTGGAGGACTTCCGGACCTCCGATTCCAATTCCGTAAGAAGCTACGTTTTCGGAAAATCACTACCCATCCAATTACATATTCAATTTCAGTTTTAACACAACTTATCCAACACAATTTTTCAGCATTCAACATCCCAATTAGGGTCAAATCAACGGTTCATCACTACCCATTACATGTTAACCCATAATACCCATTAAACGACGATAAACCCCCCTTACCTGAGTTAATCCGGCGAATCTTTAAGCTTCAAGTTTTTCTCTTCTCCAACCTTCTTCCTCTTGCTCTGTCTCTTTGCCCTTTTCCTCTTTTCAGCCGCTTCTCTGCTTTTCACGTGAAACCCTTTCTTTACCAAATGGGACTCTTTTTCTTATTTCCAACTTATATATATTTTCCAATAATTATTATTCCAATAATAATAATAATAATAATCCAATAATTCCAATTATTTAATTAAATTAATAAATATAATATTAACTTAAATTAAATAATTATCTTATTTTTATCGGGGTGTTACAACTCTCCCCCACTAAAAGAGTTTTCGTCCTCGAAAACATACCTCAAGCGAATAACTCCGGATAAGACTCCTTCATCTGACTCTCAAGTTCCCAAGTCACATTGCCACCTGCTGGTCCTCCCCAAGCTACCTTTACCAAAGCAATCTCTTTACCCCGCAACTGCTTCAACTCTCGATCCTCGATCCTCATAGGTGATGTTTCAACAGTCAGGTTATCTCTCACCTGTACATCATCTATTTGGACTACATGCGACGGATCAGGAATGTACCTCCTCAACTGAGACACATGAAAAACCTCATGCAAATTCGCAAGTGACGGCGGTAAAGCGATACGATAGGCTACCTCCCCTATCCTCTCCAAAATCTGATAAGGACCAATAAATCGAGGTGTCAACTTCTTCGACTTCAAAGCTCGACCAACTCCAGTTATCGGAGTAACACGGAGAAACACATGATCCCCCTCTTGAAACTCAAGTGACTTCCTTCTCTTGTCGTGATAACTCTTCTGACGACTCTGAGCAATTCTCATCTTCTCCTGAATCATCTTAATCTTTTCCGTAGTCTGTTGAACAATCTCTGGTCCAACCACAGCACTCTCACCGGACTCATACCAACATAAAGGCGTCCGACATCTCCTACCATACAAAGCTTCAAACGGTGCCATACCAATGCTCGAATGAAAACTATTGTTGTAGGTAAACTCAATCAAAGGTAAGTAACAATCCCAAGCACCTCCCTTTTCCAAAACACAAGCCCTCAAAAGATCCTCTAGTGACTGAATCGTCCTCTCAGTCTGACCATCAGTCTGCGGATGATATGCAGAACTCAATCTCAGCTTAGTTCCCAAAGCCCTCTGCAAACCTTCCCAGAACTTCGATGTAAATCTAGGATCTCTGTCCGAAACAATACTCGACGGAATACCATGCAAACTTACAATCTTCTCAATATACAACTCGGCTAATCTCTCTAACGGATAATCCATTCTGATCGAAATGAAATGAGCCGATTTTGTCAATCTGTCGACAATCACCCAAATAGCTTCAAAATTCTTAATTGTCCTCGGTAAACCAGAAACAAAATCCATACTGATATTATCTCACTTCCACTCTGGAATAGCCAACGGTTGCATTAGCCCAGACGGCTCCTGATGCTCAATCTTTGACTTCTGACAAGTCAAACAAGAATAACAAAACTCGCAATTTCTCTTTTCATTCCCGGCCACCAAAATAACTTTTTCAAATCATGATACATCTTCGTAGCTCCAGGATGAATACTCAGGCCACTACGATGTCCTTCCTCAAGAATACTCTTCTTAAGTTCGGTAACATCCGGAATACACACCCGATTACCAAATTTCAAAACACCATTCTCATCAACTCTGAATTCACCACCTTGACCTTGATTTACTAAAGTCAACTTATCAACCAAAAGCACATCGGATTTCTGACCCTCTCTAATCTCATCCAGAATACCACTCGTTAACTTCAACATTCCCAATTTAACACTATTGTGAGTACTCTCACACACCAAACTCAAGTCTCTAAACTGCTCAATTAAATCCAATTCCTTAACCATTAACATAGACATATGCAATGATTTCCGACTCAATGCATCAGCCACTACGTTTGCTTTACCCGGATGGTAATTCAAACCAAAGTCATAATCCTTCAGAAACTCTAACCATCTCCTCTGTCTCATATTCAGCTCTTTCTGATCAAACAAATACTTTAAACTTTTATGGTCACTGAAAACCTCAAATCTTGACCCGTACAAGTAATGCCTCCATAACTTCAGAACAAATACCACAGCTGCCAACTCTAAATCGTGTGTCGGATAGTTCCTCTCATGAACCTTCAGTTGTCTCGAAGCATAAGCTACAACCTGCTTATTCTGCATCAAAACACCACCCAAACCCAACCATGAAGCATCACAGTAAACCTCAAATGGTTCTGACGGACTCGGTAATATCAGAATAGGAGCAGTAGTTAACCTTCTCTTTAACTCTTGGAAACCTTCTTCACATTTTGAGTCCCAAACAAAAGCTTGCCCCTTTCTAGTCAACATCGTCAACGGTAACGCCAACTTAGAAAATCCCTCAATGAATTTCCTATAATAACCTGCAAGTCCAAGAAAACTCCTTATCTCGGAAACTGACTTCGGAGCTTCCCACTTAGATACCGCTTCTATCTTAGAAGGATCAACAGCAACACCACCTCTTGAAATCACATGACCAAGAAAACTAACCTCTTCTAACCAAAATTCACACTTAGACAGTTTAGCAAATAACTTCTTTTCTCGTAGAACTCCTAAAACCACTCTCAAATGTTCAGCATGCTCTTCTTCAGATTTCGAATACACCAAAATATCGTCAATAAACACCACAACAAACTTGTCTAGGTACGGATGGAAAATCCTATTCATATACTCCATAAATACTCCAGGCGCATTAGTCACACCAAAAGGCATCACAGAATACTCATAATGTCCATACCTTGTTCTGAAAGCAGTCTTCTGAATATCCTCAGTTTTCACACGTATCTGATGATACCCAGATCTCAAATCTATTTTGCTGAACACACTCGCACCAACCAACTGATCCATCAAATCATCAATCCTCGGCAAAGGATACCGATTCTTGATCGTCACTTTATTCAGTTGCCTGTAGTCCACACACAACCTCATAGTACCTTCTTTCTTCTTAACCAATAACATTGGTGCACCCCACGGTGACACACTCGGACGAATAAATTTCTTATCCAACAGATCTTCCAACTGACTTTTCAATTCAGTTAACTCAACAGCAGACATACGGTACGGAGCCATCGACACCGGCTGAGTACCAGATACCAAATCAATCGAGAACTCAACTTCACGCTCTGGCGGTAATTCATTCACTTCTTCAGGAAACACATCAGGAAAATCACACACCACGGCTAGATCGCAAATCACCAGTTTATCTTTAGCCTCCAAAGTCGCTAACAGCATAAACAACTCTGCCCCATCTGCTACTGCCTCATTCACCTGCCTTGCTGATAGAAACAAACTTTTTCCTTCCTCAATCTCAGGAAAGATCACAGTCTTATCAAAACAGTTGATATAAACTCGGTTAAACACCAACCAGTTCATACCCAAGATAACATCAATCTGAACTAGTGGAAGACACACGAGGTCCATCCCAAAGTCTCTACCAAAAATACTCAAAGGACAATTCAAACAAATTGAAGTAGTAGTAACTGAACCCTTCACAGGAGTATCAATCACCATACTCCCATGCATCTCAGATATCTCTAATTTGAGTTTCACAGCACAATCCAAAGATATAAAGGAATGAGTCGCACCTGTGTCAATAATAGCTACAAGAGGAAAGCCATTAATATAACACGTACCTCGGATTAAACGATCATCTGCATAAGTCTCAGAACCCGATAAAGCAAAAACCTTGCCTCCCGACTGGTTCTCTCTCTTCGGCTTAGGACACTGTGGACTGATATGACCCACCTCTCCACAGTTGAAACAAGTCATAGTCTTCAACCGGCACTCTGCATCCAAGTGACCACCTTTTCCACACTTGAAACACTTCTTCTCAGCACTGGTACACTCATGGAAACGATGTCCAGCCTGACCACATCTGTAACACTTAGCAGGGGCACTGGAGTCTCCCCCACTAGGTCTCTTCATCCCACTCTGTCTCTGGAAACCTTTGCCAGCTGCATACGGTTTCCCACGATCATTCTGATTCTTGCCTTTCCTATCAACCCTCTGCTGATAGCTCTCCGCTCTGGCCTTGGTATCCTGTTCAAAAATCCTGCAGCAGTCAACCAAGTCAGAAAACACTCGAATCCGTTGATACCCAATAGCCTGCTTGATCTCGGGACGTAACCCGTTCTCAAACTTCACACATTTTGAAAATTCCCCAGTAGCCTCATCATAGGGAGTGTAATACTTCGACAGCTCTGTGAACTTAGCAGCATACTCAGTAACAGACCGGTTGCCCTGCTTCAATTCTAAGAACTCTATCTCTTTCTTTCCTCTGACATCCTCTGGAAAGTACTTCCTCAGGAATCTCTCTCTGAACACCGCCCAAGTGATCTCAGCACTCCCAGCAGCTTCCAACTCAGTGCGGGTAGCAACCCACCAATCATCTGCTTCCTCTGACAGCATATGCGTACCGAACCTGACCTTCTGGTTATCGGCACACTCAGTCACTCGGAAGATCCTCTCGATCTCCTTCAACCACTTCTGAGCACCATCTGGATCGTATGCTCCCTTGAACATTGGAGGATTGTTCTTCTGGAACTCACTCAGTTGACGAGCAGCTCCCAGTCCCACAACATTCGGATTTCCTCCAAGTACTCCAGCTAGCATACCCAGAGCCTCAGCAATCGCAGCATCATCTCTACCTCTTCCAGCCATCTCTATTCTGAAAACCCAACAAGCTAAAACAATAAGTACTGATAGGGTTACACAACACCTATCACGTACAGGGAAACAGAATAATTACGACTCGACTCGACCGACTATGCTCTGATACCACTAATGTAACACCCTTCTAAAATACCCCAAAAGTTTAATTAAAATAACAACATATATCAATCAGAGTAAATATGCAATTAAGGGTGTCACACAATTACTTCACACCATTCACCATGATAACTGTCATGCTCTTTTATTAATTCAAAACATAAAGCATTTGCACAATACGCAGCGGATAGAGATTAAATCAATCATGCAAAACATGTAGCATATTACATGTAAACTGGTTCACAACCAACAATAAAACATTTAAAACATCCCATCCCGATGTTATATCTACCAGAGCATGACCCACTAAGGAACTACACTAGACTTCAAGCACTAGCTCCTACTCAATCACTGCTCGTTACCTGAAAAATAGTTGTAAGGGTGAGTTCCTCAATCGATATAATAAGCATTATAAAATATCATGCAATGTTAAGTAATTTAACACATTTCATCACCCTAATCATAACACACATTCAGTAACGGCACATCAACTCAAACATCATACTCAACACCAACATAAAGCACACGTATAATCTCAATTCATACTCAACACCAACACAAAACACACGTATAATATTGGAATACATCCATTCATATTATACGCCATACATACATTATGCAATGAGACTCCATGAATGCGGTACCGACTATTCGTGAACATATAGTTCAACTTCACCGACCAAATCCAGGTACGGCTACCAAGCTCACTAGTCCCACTCATTTGATACCTAGTGACTCACATCACTAATTCCTCACCATGGGAATTAGCTACCACCCCAAGGGCTATGCTATGCACGCTAATCACCTAGCATGCAAACATCAACAACAGTCCAAAATGACTAACATCACTAATTCCTCACCATGGGAATTAGCTACCACCATAAAGGCCACATTATGCTATGCCAAATCACCTAGCATGCAACATCAACAATAATCCACAATGGAAATATGCTCACACTCTAAGCCATAAAACAGTCCATCCATAATTACATACATAATATATACATTCACAACATTATGCATATTTTCACACATCATCAGCATATTTATCACATAATCATGTTATGTCATGCCAAATAATTCAGTCACAGTATTAGCACACTCTACTAATACCTATCCTACTCAAAACAACGGGAAATAATCCCTACTATATCACACACCGATATAGGCCAATCACCAATTATGTTCACAACATTAAAATATCAAATTTTTCCAATTTCCAACAGTGTTAACCGGTTAACGCCCTGGGTTAACCGGTTAACGCAGGACAGAACACGCTTCCTGGCCAATTTTAACAGTGTTAACCGGTTAACGCCCTGGGTTAACCGGTTAACGCAGACAGAACAGCAATTTCTCAGAAACCACAACAGTGTTAACCGGTTAACACCCTGGGTTAACCGGTTAACGCAGACAAAACAGCAATTTTTCACAATTCATAACAGTGTTAACCGGTTAACACCCTGGGTTAACCGGTTAACGCAAGACAGAAAGCTGTTCCTGCGCTAACACGAAGCAGAATGCAGAATTCTCCGCATTTTCCGCCGTTGGAGGACTTCCGGACCTCCGATTCCAATTCCGTAAGAAGCTACGTTTTCGGAAAATCACTACCCATCCAATTACAGATTCAATTTCAGTTTTAACACAACTTATCCAACACAATTTTTCAGCATTCAACATCCCAATTAGGGTCAAATCAACGGTTCATCACTACCCATTACATGTTAACCCATAATACCCATTAAACGACGATAAACCCCCCTTACCTGAGTTAATCCGGCGAATCTTTAAGCTTCAAGTTTTTCTCTTCTCCAACCTTCTTCCTCTTGCTCTGTCTCTTTGCCCTTTTCCTCTTTTCAGCCGCTTCTCTGCTTTTCACGTGAAACCCTTTCTTTACCAAATGGGACTCTTTTTCTTATTTCCAACTTATATATATTTTCCAATAATTATTATTCCAATAATAATAATAATAATAATAATCCAATAATTCCAATTATTTAATTAAATTAATAAATATAATATTAACTTAAATTAAATAATTATCTTATTTTTATCGGGGTGTTACATTCTCCGCTAAATTCTTTTTGAGTAATGGAGTATTATACAAACGTAATCATGATTCGACTTTGCTTCGCTGTGTGGATAAAAAGGAAGCAGAAAAGATTATGGAAGACATGCACGACGGTATTTTTGGGACTCATTCTAGTGGACATACGATGGCCAAGAAGATTCTGAGATTAGGGTATTATTGGTCTACCATGGAAGCTGATTGCCACCATCACTCTAGAACTTGTCACAAGTGCCAGATCTATGCGGATAAAGTACATGTGCCTCCTGCTCCTTTAAACGTGTTGACAGCCCCTTGGCCCTTTGCAATGTGGGGCATCGATATGATTGGAGAGATTAAACCTACTGCCTCTAATGGACATCGTTTCATTCTTGTTGCTATTGATTATTTTACAAAGTGGGTAGAGGCAGCCTCATTTGCTTTTGTCACCAAGAATGTGGTGGCACGGTTCATCAAGAATAATCTCATTTGTCGGTATGGCATCCCTGAAAGGATTATCACTGATAATGGTACTAATTTGAACAACAAGATGATTACTGAACTCTGCACGCAGTTCAAGATAAAACACCATAACTCTTCTCCGTACCGGCCAAAGATGAACGGCGCCGTGGAGGCTGCTAATAAGAACATCAAGAAGATCATACAAAAGATGACAGTAACATACAAAGACTGGCATGAGATGTTACCGTTTGCTCTCCATGGTTATCGCACTTCAGTACGCACTTCGACAGGGGCAACTCCGTTCTCTTTAGTCTACGGAATGGAAGCCGTCTTACCTGTGGAAGTTCAGATTCCCTCTCTAAGAATCATGAAAGAGGCAGGTTTAGACGAGGATGAATGGATTCAGACTCGACTCGATCAGATAAATTTGATTGATGAGAAGAGACTTGCGGCTGTTTGTCATGGGCAGATATATCAGAAGCGCATGACCTAGGCATTTAACAAAAAGGTCAAGAGACAGGTGTACCAAATTGGCGACTTGGTAATCAAGCGTATCGTTCTACCACAAGGTGATCCCAGAGGCAAATGGACTCCCACATACGAAGGACCATTTGTGGTTAAGAAGGTATTCTCTGGTGGAGCCATGATACTTGCTACGATGGATGGTGAAGACTTCCCACATCCCGTGAACGCAGACATAGTCAAAAAATACTACGCATAAAAGAGACCCGCTAGATCGACGTACCTAGGCAAAAGTAAGGGCATCCTGGTGGACTGAAAACCTGAAAAGGCGGTCCAGGCAAAAATTAGGGATTTAAGCGTATGACTATGTCCCGTTCTCAGTCAGCTTCACACAAGTCAAAGGGACTGAACAAGCCAATCACTTCTATCCGACAGCAGGAGATGAGAGGCTTGAAGACATAATGACAGTAGTGGAATTAAAATCAATAAGACTCTTTCGGCATAGCTTTCTCTTTGTTTTCTTGACAATTTCCTCTTACTAGGATTTCTGTCTCCTTGTACACAAATTGCCTGTTTATAGGCCCTCTTTCGAAATCAATACAATCTTATTTCCAAAAAGATGCTTTTGTTTTACTTTATCTGTTTTGTCTGCATAAACGTCCATTGATTTAATTTGAATTAATATATGCATTTGAACATGATTGATGTTTACCAAAAAATACATGCATAAAATAGCAATAACAATTACTAAAAGACTTCAGGATTGAGGAGAAGGTCTAATCATGCGTTCCAAGGGATCCGGTTGCTAATTCTATTCCCCAACAAAAAAAAACCAGCTATTTCCCAGAAGAGGTCGGCATCACCAGACGGACTGGTCATCTCTTCTATCCCCAGCCAGGCTCTGTTGAATGTTTTTACCATCAGACAGAAATCAAGTATCCTCAGCTAAGAAAGGGTCATCAATACAAATATCTCCAACCAGAATATGGGGATTTATTTTCCCCTGGCAAAATATTTCAGACACATAATTCATTCATGCATCATTCCGCATCATATACATTACATCATTTCACAGCATACGCATGCATACATTGTTCGCATTTATTTTCATAAGCATAAAACATCTCAGGCATCATGACATGGCATGAAGCTAACTTTATTTTTCAGGTTAATTATCCTCCTTATACCGTCAGAACAAAGGTCCATTCGGATGGACATCTTTATCAATTACATTCAGGATTCAACTACATCTCTCAGATACAATCCATATGGGCATTCATTCTGACAAGCACTCTGATATCCGCCCAATGGTGGCATCTTTAAGCCCACCCCAGATATTCATTGCAAATACAACATATACAAATACTATCAGATATAGTCTAACGTACGGTTCGTTCTGACTCAGCTCAACATATGATCCTTCAACTCAGATACGATCTAACATACGATCCATTATGACCTTCAACTACTCCAATGCGGTCTAACATACGACCCATTTGGATCTTCAACTCAGATCCGATCTAGCGTACGATCCATTCTGATCTTTCATCCTCAGATACAGCCTGATGGGCAACTCATTCTGCAACTCCAATACGGTCTAACATACGACCCACTTGGATCTTCAACTCAGATACGATCTAGTGTACGATCCATTCTGATTCTACCTTCGTCAGATACAGCCTAACGTACGGCTCATTCCGCAACTTAGATACGATCTAGCATACGATCCATTCTGATCTTTCCTCCCCAGCGAAGTCATCCGCCTAATGAACAACTCACTCTGCTATTCAAATGCGGTCTAGCGTATGATACATTCTGATCTTTTATCCCCAGCAGCGTATAACACACTCTGACTCCCCAACGAAGTCGACAGCATAATGGATGACCCATTATACGGTCTAGCGTATGACCCAGTATGACACCCATGTCTTCAGATATCATCTAATGTACGACGCACTCTGAAGTCCTCATCATCAAACTTCCTAGATGGTATCTTTAAGCCCATCTCCATCAAGACTAACGGTTGATTAACAAGTGGAAATTTCGGGGCATTCTAAGTGTTCAATAATCTTTCACCTCTAGACCACGAATGGCGTATGTACCATTCTAATTCTCTCGATTCAAGAAAATTGAACAGGGGCAGCTGTCACACCCCAAAATTTGCCCGTTAATATTACAAGGCATTTTTCAGGACACACCAACTTATTTTTCAAGGCACTGATCCCAAAAGAACAAAGGCCCAGCACACAGATGGCCAAATCCAGAAAATGGCCCAAACTGGCCTGCTCGCTAGGCGAGCAAAACCTTCGCCTAGCGAACCCTTCGCTATGCCACTCGCCCAACGAAGCTTGCGAATACCAGAAAATTCTGGGCTTCATTCTGAGCCTATTAGGTCACGAAAAAGCATTATAAATACTAAGGACTTCATTTAGAAGAGGAACAAAAACGGAAGGAAGACAGGAGATCGAGAGAAGGCGCAGTAAACCCTGGAGGCTAACCCAGAGAAGTCAGAGCAACCCTAAAGGAAACCCTGAAGGAAACTCCTTGGCATCAAGGTTACCTCCGCCCAATTCAATCCAACCTGCTAACTCAAGGTTGCAATTCAATTGCAAACAGGTTTGCATTACTATTACTGCTTTATGTTCTTAATTTGCATGTGATATTATAATTGAATTTATAAACATATTTGAGGTTTTGCATGCGATATTATAATTGAATTCATAAACATATTTGAGGTTTTGCATGTGAATTTAAGTGTGTCTGAATATCTTGAATGCTGAACCATATAATTCCTGTATTGGATGCCAAAGGGCGTGTAGCATACTGAAATCGTACTGTCTAAAATTCAAAACCCGCAGTCGCTCGCTAGCACATCGCTAAGCGAGCATGTAGCGAGCGTTCGCTAAGCCTTCGCTAGGCGAGGCAGGAGCGAACGTGACAGTCGCGGATTTTGCTGTTCCGTTCGGATCCGTTCTATTTTATGATTTTTCTGTTCTGTTCTGTTCTATTCTGTCCTACCGCTGTATTCTTTTTGTTTGGTGCAATTCTCGATTGCACCCTGATTTAGTTTTCTGACCGGTTTGCTAATTTTGTAAGGGTTCACATACTCCCGGAGAGGGTAGCTTGTTAGGTATTCCACTTTATTTGTGGGATACCCACGTGGAGATTCATCCTAATTACCTAATTGATTTTAATGTGGAAATTCATCCTATTTACTTAATTGATTTTAATGTGGAGATTCATCCTAATTACTTAATTAATTATAATATGGACTTAATTACTTAATTGATTACAACTACCTAATTGATTGTAAAATATTGCCGTTGATTTTGGTGATCTTGGACCTCTCTTTGTTGCCCTACGATATTATGGTATTATGGTCATGTCCCGCGAATGTGGGGATACACTTAGCAAAGACCCTTCGGTTAAATCATCATAGTCCCTCGAATGTTGCCTTCGTCCCTCGATGACCCTCCGGTATAGCCTACGGTTAAATGATGATCGTCCCTTCGAATGCTAAGGTATCCTTACAAAGGTTGCCTTCGATGACCAATCAATGACCCTACGATGACCCTTTCACATCCAAAGGATAAAACTACTTACTTCTCAATAGTAAGGACAGTTTTACCCTCGTAAGGATAGGAAATGCCCATAAAGACCTTGGGTAGGTATAACTCTTAATTGCTTACTCATAACCTAAAATACCTTTCACACCTCACACCTTTCAAAACATCTTTCAGAAAATCACCACTTGGTATATATTCGTACTAGAATCATTGTCGGGTTATATTTTTTCTAAACGACTTTCAAAACTAAACGAGATAACCACTTTGTATACATTCATTCAAGAATCATTACAAAGTTAGATTCTCCTTTTCAAAACATTTTCTAAACATTTCTCAAACACTTTTTCAAACAAGAAAAACATAAGTGATTAAGCAATTAAGAGCCCATGGATAACCATGGATACAAAGGGTGCTAACACCTTCCCTTTGTATAATGTACCTCCCGAACCCAAAAATCTAAATTAAGGTCTTTCCTGTTCTTTTCCACCTTTCCTTATTGGATAAAAGAAAAGTCGGTGGCGACTCTTGCTAACCGCGACATTTGCTTTCCAAAGCAAAACACAAAATGTCAGTTCACCGTATGACAGGAGATGAATTAGGTATTGTGAAACTTTTTCCGGTTTTGACTTCTTTTAAGAATTTTTTCTTAGAGATTACTATGTGATGAATACGATAAATGTTGAAAGATTAAAAACACAGAGAGATATCCTGGTTCCCCTCACAGATCAAGAGTACTCCTGTCCACTTTCAAGATGAAAGAGATTTTACTATTATTATGATTTTTACAAGACTCTTCCTAGTCTTTATATATGGATACTAACCATCACACCAAGAACAATCCTCTTGGATTTTCACTAAGTTCAAAAAGAGAACAATCCTCCCTTTTAATGAACCCCTTGTTTTCAACAATCCTGGACAACAAGGATACACAAAGTAATCTGAATGTTTGATAAGTATGTAAAATGGAATTGTATAAGTATCAATCTATGGATTATATTCTCCTTTTAACAAACAAATCTCACAATGATATATAAGTGTTAACTCTGAATGAATGAAACTTAGGATGAGTTTCTATGAATGTTAAGTGCAGAAAGTTTCACTTTAAAAATTCTGATTTTGAACACTTAGAGAATTTTTGAAAGATGAAGAGAATATTTGAATGTTTGAAAATTTGCAAAAGGAGATAAGATTAAAATATGAAGAAATGGTGTTTATATAACACTAATGCACCTCTATAAATCAGTGTAATTCATGAAAGGATGTCATGCTTCAATAGCCATGTTTGAAAACCAATAAAATGAAAAATATAATTTTTTCAGGCACTGGTACTGTGGTAATCGGTTAACCAAATATGGTTAATCAGTTACACCCTTGTAATGTGCAAATAATTTGAAAATTTTAGCTTGTTAATTGATTAGCACCAGGATGTTAGCCGAATAACAGCTCTCCAGAATGTAAAAATAGTTAATTTTTAAAGAGAAAACCTTTTGTAAGATGCACCAAAACATATTAACTAATCATGCTATGAATGTATGAGAACTTGAATACTTGTATACTCATTAGAAAGATTGAATGCTATATACTTTATCATTCATGATCAATCCATAAGAATTTCTTCAAGACTTCGCATAATAAGAAACTTGTCTTTGCTTTAAATCTTTGAGCCATTTCTCTTTGTCAATCCATTATTGCTTTGTAGAATCTTCTCGTCATCAAAATACTTAAGAAGCATGTCTTCACATTCTCCCCCTTTTTGATGATGACAATCATATCTTGAAAGTTTGCTTCATTCTTGATTCTCTAACACAAAATTCTCCCCCTAGATCAATGCTTGAAAGAGTTCAAAATGTTCCCCCTTGATCAATGCTTAAAAGAGATTTTGCTAGCTGCACTTTGTTAGAGAAAAAAGCATACAACATAATAACAATACTTCTCTCCCTTTATCATTACCAAAAAGGAAGGGAAAATACTTAAAAACTCAAACATATAACATAAAAACTTATAATAAGATAATAGTGACACGGAAACATAACATAATTGTTCAAAAACATAGAGTACTTAGAAACATAACACAAATATTAGACCAAAAGCTTAGAAACTATAAAAGAAAAGAAACAAACTAATAAAAATAAAATAAATTAAATTAAGTGGAAATTTGTACCAGGTGTAATCGGTTAACCATATATGGCTAATCAATTACAGCACCAAAATATGCAGAAAATACGCATAGAAAGGGGTGTTAATCGGTTAGCCCATTATGGTTAATCCGTTAACGCCTGACAAAAAACAGTGACTGCATAACAGGCAACATGCAGGAAATTTCCATAAAATATCACTTTAACATGTTATAACATATAATAATGCAACTTTGAATTAACCATTCATGTCATGAAAATTATTTTAGTATCATGTAAAATGAAAATTTATAAATATAATGATAAACTCACATTCTTAAAAATTAAGTAAAATTTTGAAAGTTAAATTTTTGTGTACCTTTGATTCATTATAGAATATAATAAATAAGTATTGAGGAATTATATGTCACCTTCATTTAGAATTCCAATCTCTCTTCTAATTTTGTAAAAAGCATCTCGAGAAAGCAGCTTTGTAAAGATATTTGCGAGTTGATTGTGAGTATCGATGAAGGAGATATCAATGCCACCTTTTAGAACGTGATCCCTTAAGAAGTGACGTCTAATGTCGATGTGTTTGGTTCTCAAGTTCATGATTGGATTATTTTAAATATTGATTGCACTTGTGTTGTCACATTTGAGAGAGATGCTTCCTAGATTTACACCATAGTCGAGAAGTTGTTGCTTCAACCAAAGTATTTATGCACAACAACTATCGGCGGTGATATATTCTGCTTCTGCAGTGCTGAGAGCCACACTTTCTTGTTTTTTACATGACCAAGAAACTAGAGCATTTCCAAAAATATGACATGCCCAACTCGTGCTTTTCCTGTCCATCTTACATCCTGCATAATTTGCATCAGAGGAACCAACAAGATTACATATACTACCTTTGGGGTACCATAAGCCGACATTGGATGTTCCTTTGAGATGCTGCATTATTCTCTTCACAACAGTGATATGAGATTCCTTTGGACAAGCTTGAAAATGAGCACATAAATAAACACTAAACATAGTATCGAGTCGACTAGCCGTTAGATACAACAAGAAACTGATCATACCTTGATACTTAGTGATATCAATTGGAGTTCCAGATTCGTCATGATCAAGATATCTCCTCGATCCCATTGGAGTGGCTATATCTTTGCAAGCATCCATGTCAAATCTTTTGATAAGTTATTTTCAATATTTAGATTGATTGATGAATATCCCATTCTTTGTTTGTTTGATGTGCAACCCAAGGAAGTAGTTCAACTTATCTATCATGGACATTTTAAATTCTCCTTGCATGATTGTTGAGAATTCTTCACATAAGGATTCATTTGTGGATCCAAATATGATGTCATCTACATAAATTTACACTAAGATAGTATGATGGTTAATTCTTTTGATAAACAAAGTAGTATCCACTTTACCTTTTTCGAAATGATGTTTGCAAAGAAAATTACTTAGCCTATCATACCAAGCCCTTGGTGCTTGCTTCAATCCGTACAAGGCCATCTTGAGTTTGTACACATGATTAGGATGTTTGAAGTCTTCAAGTTCTGGAGGTTTACTTACATAAACTTCTTCAAGTATGTATCCATTTAGAAATGCGCTTATAATGTCCATTTGGTACAACTGAAAAATCAAAGAACAAGCATATGCCAACAATAATCTAATTTCCTCTAGTCTAGTAACAGGAGAAAATGTTTCCTCAAAATCTATACCTTCCTCTTGATTATAGCCTTGGTCTACTAATCTTTCCTTGTTCCTTACAATGATACCATTTTTATCTAGCTTATTTTTAAAAATCCATCTAGTACCAATAACATGCTTACCTTTTGGTCTAGGAACTAAATCACATACTTGATTTCTTTCAAATTGATTATGTTCCTATTGCATGGATAGAATCCATTTATCATCATCTAAGGCATCTGTGACTTTAGAAGGTTCTATTTGAGAAACAAAAGCCATGTTGAGATAAGTATCAATAAGATTCAACCAAGTAGATACTTCCTGATTTATGTCTCTAATAATTTTGTCAATGGGATGATCTCTATGCTTTCTCCATTCTTGAGGAATATATTCTTGATTTGTATCTTGTTGAATGTGTTCCTCTTGGTCTTTTATTTGATCATCATTATTGACTTTGGTAGAATATTACGTAGGATTTCCTATAATCTCATCATCATCACAAATAACTTCATCCTCTTTCGAGGTGTTAGATTCATCAAACGAAACATGCATACATTCTTCAATTGTTAAAGTTATTTTGTTATAAATTCTAAAAGCTTTACTAGAAAGAGAATATCCTAGAAAAATACCTTTATCGGACTTCTCATCAAACTTACCGAGATTGTCTTTGTCATTGTTTAAGACAAAGCACTTACATCCAAAGATGTGAAAGTAAGAGATGTTTGGTTTCATTCCTTTTAATATTTCATAGGGTGTGTTTTTAAATATAGGTCTAATAATAATTCTATTACTTACATAGCATGCCGTGCTCACCGCATCCACCCAAAAATACTTTGGAAGATTTGAGTCGCTAAGCATTATTCTTGCAAGTTCCACAAGTGGCCTATTCTTTCTCTCCACCATTTCATTTTTTTGAGGAGTCCTTGGTGCATATAAATTATGAAATATTTCATGTTCTTTGAAAAACTCTTCAAAGGAGGCATTTTGGAATTCTCCACTATGGTCGCTTCTTATGGAGGCAACAGTTAGTGATTTCTCATTTTGGATTTGCTTTGCATATTTCTTGAACGCCTTGAATGCATCACTTTTCTGCACTAAAAAGAATGTCCAAGTGTATCTATAAAAATCATCAACAATAACTAAAGCATACGCATTACCTCTGAAGCTTCTTGTTCTTGATGGACCAAATAAGTCCATATGCAACAGTCGTAGTGGCCTTGTAGTGGACACCACATTCTTTGATATGAAAGTTGATTTGATTTGTTTTTCCTTTTTACATGCATCACATAATCTATCTTTGAAAAACTTTATCTTAGGCAATCTAATAACAAGATCATGCTTTATTATTTTATTCAAATGTTTCATATGAATATGAGTGAATCTTCTATGTCAAAGCCATGACTCATTATTGTTTGCCATAAGACATTTTACCTTCAAAGACACATCATCAAGGGAAATCATAAATATATGACTAAATCTCGTACCTTTGAGTTTTACCTCATGTGTGACTTCATCTTCAATCAAGCATTCATCCTTGGTGAACTTGATTTTGAAGCCTTTCTCACAAAGTTGGCTAATATGCCTATGCCAAGAACATCTTCAATGGATGTGAAATGTAATGCTCCAATATGCCTATGCCAAGAATTATTCCTTTGTTGTTATCTCCATATGTAACAAAACCCTTGGCCTTAAGCACTAGATTTGAAAATTTGTTAATGTCTCCTGACATATGCTTAGAACAACCACTATCGAGATACCAAAGATTTGATGTGGTTTTCAAGCATACCTAAAAACAAATTAAGTTTTAATGTGGTTTTCAAGCAATAGGAGTTGAGTAAGACACATTGATTTCAATTAGTAAAGACTGAACCCAGAGTATTTCCATAGCCCTATTTTGCATCACAATAGGCTAACAAATAAACTATACGGTTGGTGATGGATTGTAGACGAAGTCCCTAAGTGATAATACCTTTTAGATGTATAAGGATTTTCTTTACTATAGTCCAATGAGACTCAATAGGTTAAGACATGAATTAACATACTTTTTCACTACAAAGAATATGTATGGTCTTGTTATTATGGCATACTAAAGAGCATTAAATATGGATTTGTACAAGGCAAGGTCAGCAAATTTGTTTGGACCATTCTTGTAGAGTTTGGAACCAGCTACCATATGGGAGGGTATAAATTTGGGTTCTCGTAGATTGACTTTGTAAGTTGAATGTGCAGCTAAGAGGGGGGGGGGTGAATTAGGTATTGTGAAACTTTTTCCGGTTTTGACTTGTTTTAATAATATTTCCTTAGAGATTACTATGTGATGAATACTGTAAATGCTAAAAGATAAAGAACACAGAGAGATATCATGGTTCCCTTCACAGGTCGAGAGTACTCCAGTCCCCTTTCAACATTAAAGAGATTTTACTATTGTTAGGACTGTTACAAGACTCTTCCTAGTCTTTCTATATAGACACTAACAATCACACCAAGAACAACCCTCTTGGATTTTTCACTAAGTTCAAAAAGAGGACAGTCCTTCCTTTTAATAAACCTCTTGTTTCCAACAATCCTGGACAACAAGGATACACAAAGTAATATGAATGTTTGATAAGTATGTAAAATGGAATTATATAAGTATCAATCTATGGATTATCTTCTCCTTATAACAAACAAATCTCACAATGATATACAAGTGTTCACTTTGAATAAAATGAAACTTAGGATGATTTTCTATGAAGGATAAGTGCAGAAAGCTTCACTTTAAAAATTCTGGTTTTGGACACTTAGAGAATTTTTGAAAGATGGAGAGAATATTTGAATGTTTGAAATTTTGCAAAAGGAGGTAAGATTAAAATCTGAAGAAATGGTGGTTATATAACACTGATGCACCTCTACAAATTAGTGTAATTCATGAAAGGATGCCATGCTTCAAGAGCCATGTTTGAAAACCAATAGAATGAAAAAATATAAATTTTTCAGGCACTAATACAGTGGTAATCGATTAAACAAATTAATCGGTTACTCCCTTGTAACGTGCAAATAATTTGAAAATTTTAGGTTGTTAATCGATTAACAGCTCTCCAGAATGTAAAAATAGATAATTTTTAAAGAGAAAACCTTTGGTAAGATGCATCAAAACATATTAACTAAACATGATATGAATGTATGAGGACTTAAACACTTGTATACTCATTAGAAAGATTAAATGATATATACCTTATCATTCATGATCAACTCATAAGAATTTATTTAAGACTTCACATAATAAGAAACTTGTCTTTGCTTTAAGTCTTTGAGCCGTTTCTTTTTATCAATCCATTCTTGCTTTGTAGAATCTTGTCGTTATCAAAATACTTGAGAATCATGCCTTCATAGACTTTGTAAGAACATGTTTGGTTCTACAGTTACATACCTTTATATTTTGATAATAACAAAGTGCAGAAGAACAATTATGTACTCTAACAGTTTGTTAAGTGTGCAGATACTTAAAGATCAGAACAAAATCTAAATGGAAATAGAAAATGCAGATTATGATCTAGGAACATCAATTGCTTGTTTGGAGACAACTTGGTCACGCCCATGTTACAATGATGGCATTCGCTATGCAGGGGATGGAGTTCGCCATCCTTTGATTTGCGCTGCAGTTGGAAAAGGGCATTACTTGGTCTTCCACTCTTACCTTATTTCCTCCCACGTTTTGAGAAGGTTTCACATGAACTTTAGGGTTTAGGATCATTATAAATAGTGATTTTATTTAGCTTTTGAAGTCATTTAAACTCAGTACCAACATAAGCCATAAATTCAGTATCATTAGAGTTTTAACTCCTTACATCAAAAGGGTTATCACATTTTGTTTGTGTATCAAGTTTGGAGCACTTTTATTTTTGAGGTTATTTATCTTCCCGCATTTACATTCCGTTGAAGTTTATTTTCGTCTACCCGTATTGTATCAGATTCAAGTCTCCGATTGGAGCAGGTTCTTATTTTATTCAGCTTTATTTACACTTTAACTTCCATGTCTATTTGATTTCCTTGCTTTACTTTTCCGCAATCTTATTTACCGCATTTTACTTCCCCTCATTTAATCTCCATGTCTTTGTCTTTAAATCTCTTTATTTAAAATCGTCGTTATGTTTAATTCTAAATCCAAACCAAATTCCTTTTTATTTACCGTAATCATGTCTAGCTAATTTGTTCATACTAGAATGTGAAGACTGTCAATTGACGGTACTCCGTCTGTTATTTCTTTAAGGTTACAATTGTAGGTTGTTTTGATTTTAACGCAATTTTTTCAGACTTAATCTAATTCGTTTTTACGAATGTAGATAATGATAACATTAGATAAGATCGAAAGTCGTTTAACACTAAAGAATAAACTTGGTTATTTTTGGTTAGTAAATACCGCGAAAGCAATTTATTAATTATCTAGGAGGTTTAATATTTTTAGAAGGTGATTTTAAAACTATTTGTGAACGCGTGCGCCTATAGGGTTAGGACTCGGTCACCTTAGCCGAAGCTGGGGACCCTTTTTATTTAAACTTGTCAATCAAAATCAATTTTCAACTGAGTAAAGAGTCTAATTACTTAAAATAGGATTTACTACTTTAACGCAATAAGCACCGGTCATATGTGACAATGAACGATATAAATTAAGGAGTAAAATTCGGTACTGAATACGCGAAAGCGACATTTCCTATTTAATTAAATTCTTTTAAAGGTGGAGAATATTGCCCCGTACAATAATCCTTTTTAGAAGTATTCAAGAGTACTATTAATTGATGTAAAACACGTTCTAGTATTACTTTCCCAAATTTATTAAATTTTATTTCTTTGTCTTTCTCCACTCTAAACTTAATCGCCTTAGATAAACATCATAACAATAAGAAACGATAAATTTGACTATTGGTCTATGTGGAATCGATATCTTTTAAAACTACGCGATAGACGGTACACTTGCAGTTAGATAATTCGATAGACTCTTAATGTCGCGAACATATATTAGTTTTATTTGCATATAATCTTTGGTTTCTCTAGTTCCATATGCATTGACATGCCGTAGCCCAATTTTATTGCCAATTTTTTATGCAGAGTGATGTAGGTTCTTACTCATATTGCAGTTGATCTAATTTTGCTTCGTCAGAGAGAAGAATTTCTCCCATTGCTTGTTGTAAACAAGTCCAAGCCAGATGTGCCTAGCCACCCATCAATCTATGAGTGTATGGATAATAGTTTCCTCTTGCTCATCACATTCCATACGGTGGTTGTTACATATATTCCTTCTAGCCAAAGCTTGCTTGATTTTTAATCCTCGATGGTGTAACAACCAAGTAAAAAACCTCACCCTTTCATGGACCTGCATATTGTTAGATCATGAGAAGGAGCATCAACATTAGGCTAAGAACAACACATAAGTGAGAGAGACACCACATATTCATCAAAAATCTTAAGGTGATAGGTGTGTGGGTTCTCCCAAGTTTCCACATTTATAATCAATTTGAGACTCCAACTCACATTTGGCTTATTATTCTTAACACTCCCCCTCAAGTGTGAGTCGCTCTCCCTCAAGTGGAAACTCTTTTGTCCACATACATTTGTACCGTTGTTGACACCTATTCCTGGATATTTCAATTTTAATGAGACACCTCTTCCTGAGAATTTTGATACAAGTAAGTCAGACTCTTTATTCGAACCAAAGACTCGTGATACTATTTGTTGGATCATGTGGAGGAACATCAATATTGGGTTAAGAGTAACACACAAATGAGAAATACACCACATATTCACCCAAAATCGTAAGGTGATAGACGTGTAGGTTCTACTACTTATAAATGTTCAAGTCTCCACATTTATAATAAATATGAGACTCCAACTCATATTTGACTTAATTAATATGCCATTTTATCAATGACTTCATTTAAAGGTTGAATTGCAGCTATCTTTTGGAGGATATCTTGGATGAACAAGTCTTGAAGCTTGTTCCAGTCCCAGTCCAAATTTAATATTTGAGAATAATAAAATTTACTTTAACTTCAAAGAAAAATATATAAGAAAATTTAGTTTTTACCTTCCTTATATATTGCTTGGTTGATGAAAAGAAAAAAAAAAGAAATATATAATTTAAGAGGAAATAAAATAAGATTATAGTATGGTAATTTGGTATGAGAAAAATGTAAAAAAATTATAATAAAAAAGGAATATATAATTTTATAAAATGGCATAATTATTCTTAAAATAAAATCAGATACAATAAAAAATTTAAAATAAATAGTTCATTACCATTAACGAAAAATTATGAAAACAGACATAAAAAATAAAAATAAAAATATATTTTTAATAATCACTTACAAATTTCAATTTAAATAAATTATTAGGTTATTTTCTTAATATAAAAAAATGTAATAATTTTTTTTTTTACATATTTACATACTATGAGTAAAATATTGTGAAAAAAATAATGTTAGTGGATAAAAATAAGATGAAAAGATATCAATAACATACTATATAATTAATTAAATATTATTAAATAGAAGTTATTATTGTCCTTTTTATCTACTTTTATGTTTTTTTTAACGGAGAAGATTAAATTTTAGAATCAAAATTAATTTTATCCTCTAGAAATTTGTGTGTGATCCAATTTAGTTCGAAAAGAAATAAATCAAACTACTTATTCCCTACCTCAAAGTATTACATTCCGCGGGTTTAATATTGTGCTTGAAAACGTAAAATCTTAAGAAAATAATAGAAGAGAAAATATAAATTTCTAAATATTTTTACTCAATTAAAATACTTTTTACCATAAAAAATAAAGTATTAATTGTTTATCCATAGTATAGAAATGCATAGAAATATTTATAAATTTTCTTTTTTTATTTACTTGAAACAATTATTTATTGATAAAATATTATTATGATTTATTAAATTTAACTTTTTTTGTTGATTTCTATGGAATATTTTTTTTACTATTATTCTCTTTATTTCCTTTTTATATTATTTTTGTTGATTATAATTAAATAACTTTTTATGTGTAGTATGATGTATCTAGTTTTAATTTATATATATATATATATATATATATATATATATATATATATATATATATATATATATATATATATATATATATATATATATATATATAAAAGACACAAGAGATTCCAAAGTAACCTAGAACAAAATGAAACTAAATAAAATACATAAATATAACAAAATTAAGGCGGACAAACACAAATAAGACGAAAAACAATTAAAAAACCATCACATCAAAAGGGAAATCTGTTAAGTCTAGCACTCTGAACCATCATCGACATAACCAAATTCTCCAAACGTTAACCAGAATATTCCTTCTCAGAAAAAAGATTGAAACTCTCAATTTGTTATTGGCTCAATTAGATAATAGGATTCTTGAGTCACTCAACGAAAATACAGGAGTAGACCAAATACATCTCGAGACACCATTTCCTAGAAGTTAAAATACGAAGTCAAAATACTTTTATTTTCTAAATCCTTTGCGATTAGAAATGTTCCTAAAAAACACATCGTTTCGGGATTTGCAGATAGACCACACCATAAAATGTCAAATCATAGTTAGGCAACCTCTAATTTTAGGCAAGCTCCCAATGACATAAAAACCTTAAAAAGCGTAGAAATATATATATATATATATATATATATATATATATATATATATATATATATATATATATATATATATATATATATATATATATATATATAGGAAAAATGACCATCCCAACCACCTAAAAGTTCAACATCACAATGTAGCAGAAATCTCACAGGTTGCAACAAATGAGAAAGTGACTCTAAAAGACTAGAACACACCTCATAGGAAATATCACCAGTTTAGTAAGACATGCCACTTAATACAAAAAATTCTCGTTGGAACCCTGCCTCAAAGAAGATTCTAAGAGAAAACAACCACTTTGAAGGGGGTTAACTAACCCAAATTAAAGGCAAGCCTTGATCCTCTTTGTACAATGTAATGTCAACTCCAAAACTCGATTCAAGAAGAACAATGTAATATGAAGCAACCGAAAAAATACCACAACCGAACAATGTAACAAGGGAAGGTGATTCTACTAAACATGTTATTTAATTAAATCTTTGTTTTCTATCTATCCTTTTTGAAAAAAAAAATCAATGTATGGAAAGAGATACAAAGTATTCAATTAAACTTCATTTACAATGGAGTGAACGACGAGTCTGCGATTTCTTGAGGTTAAATGCTCTATTGTCGATGCTAACAATGGGAAGTAATAACATTCCTCTTGATTCTACTCTTAACATATACATGGAAACGTCCAATGTTAGCATCCCATTATTTAACTTATTGACCTTGAAATTTGGATCATTAGAGAATCATTAACCCTTAGTAAGGACCAAAAATTTGTAATGACCCTAGTCTTATCTTCAGCCTTAGTAAGGTGTGATACACCCTGATCATATTTTATGTCCAAGGATCTAACTTCCTCCTTAAAAGCATCGATTTGAAAATTCAAATTACCAAAAACTTCTCTATTCCACACCTTTAGGACACCTTTCAAAGATTTAAACTTATCTTTGAGAACAAAAGTCGTTCACGAAGAAGATATGAGATTTAGCTAATTGGTATCAAACATGTGACCTAGGTTATTATGTGCAAGCCAATGATTATTAAA
The DNA here is from genome assembly GCF_024323335.1 of Lathyrus oleraceus. Taxonomy (NCBI): domain Eukaryota; kingdom Viridiplantae; phylum Streptophyta; class Magnoliopsida; order Fabales; family Fabaceae; genus Lathyrus; species Lathyrus oleraceus. The sequence continues at coordinate 612,265,075 of NC_066583.1, forward strand.
TTTGAACAGTTTTGGGCCCCAATAGTTGATTAGTTACTGAAAAATGACATGACAATGATCAAAAATATCTCTTGGCAAAGCCCCCTAAAACTTCCAACCCCACTTCACCCACCAGCCACCCGATACAAGAATACTATCAAGCATATTCGGTGCCCCTAATTTAGTTGGAAACAAGTAAAATTTATAGCCAAGAAAGGTAGGTCATTGGGATCCATTTGGTAGACGAAGTTGCTAAAATTATGGTAAATCGCATCCCCATCCACACGATGATACCCATCTACACCAATCCTCTCACGACTAGAACACATAGAATTAAAATCCCCCCAAACATACTACACTTCACTATCAAAATGACTTTTACAAAGCAGAAGACCATCCCACAAGATTATCTTATCCAACAACGCACACTTTGAATAAATATTAACCAGAAAGTATTAAATGTTCACTTTATTTTTTATTTATTTACTCTTCTATTTCTTTCTTTTCTTTTTATCTTTCCTCCGTCTATTATTTATCAATCAAACTAAGCGTAAAGAAAAAAAATGACTAAATTTTTTTCTTTTATTTTTATTTTTCCTCCATATATTAATTCAATCATAAGGATTTCCTTGATTCCAAATACATTTATAGTCTATAGAGAGCCTTATATAAGGAAGAGCTATTAGAGACCATGTATTGTTCCTCATTAGTGCATCATATTCAAATTGCATTATAGCCAACCAAGTTGGGTTGGAAAGAGCTTGTCTTGTAATTTTTGGTTGAACATGAGCAAGGAAAAGGAAGGGATGCAATCATGGAAATGACATTCCTAACTTGGATCTAGTTTGCATGAGATGAATATTGGACGATACATGCTATGATTGTTTGGAATGAGAGATGACAAAATGTGTTATTTCAATATGATTATGAGAAAATGAAGATATATGAGATCTAGCTGAGGAGTTCTAGAAGTTTTTGTTGTGATGAATAAAAATGAGTAGGAGAAGGCAATATTGGTGATGGAATGTTGTGTGTAGATATGAGTTAGGGTGGGGTTTGAGGTGACAAAATTGCTTGTGTGTTTTATGGAGGTTGTAGTATAGTGGATTGTTAAGTAGCGTGTGTAGGTTATGATGAGGTGACTTGTATGAATCATAATATAAGACTAGTGGTAGGTATTGTCACTATTAAGTGTATGAATTTTTTGATATATGGAAAGGAACTTTCATTAAAAATTACATCCTTTAATATATGTAATATGCTATTTAGTGAAAGGAATTTATAACATTTTATGAGATGTTGAATAACCTATAAATAAACATTCATGAGACCTTTACTATAATATGTTATTGTAGGGTCTTAATAAAGGAAAACAAGAGCATCCAAATACTTTGAGGAAGGTATAATCATGTTCCTTTTGAAAAAGTTTAGTGTAAGGAATACCTTGATTGAGAGATGTTATTAGGACTCTATTGATGAGGTAAACACTTATGACGAAGGCATAATTTCAGTAGGATAATTTCAAGGTTGCTTGAGCACATAAGGTTAGTCCTATTTCCATTACATGCTAGTGTTTTCTTTTAACTAATCTATTTTGATGATGAGTATGAGGGCACATGAGGTGATGAATGACTCCATGTTGATTGAGGTATTGAGTAAATGGCCAGAATTCTCCACCCAAATGAGTTTGAATGGCTTTCAATTTATAGAGAAATTGGTTTTTAATCATGGTTTTGAACTCTTGAAATATGGTGAGTGCCTCATATTTATTTTTTCGTTAAGTATATCTAAGTGAATCTTGTGAAGGCATCAATAAATGTCGTATAATATGAAAAAACCAGTAATAGATGTAAAGGGTGCAGAGCCCCACAAGTCACTATAGATTAATTCAAAAAGGTGCAGTGTACTTATTAAGAGACATATGAGAAGGTAATCTATGAGACTTGCAAAGACAACATGAAGAACAAAAATCTTTTGCGTTTTTATTATGAAGGGGAATATTACAAGATTTTAGGACAAATCATTGAACATCCGCACTTGGATGTCCAAGTCTAGAATTCCAAATTGAAAAGGAAATAACATTTTTTGTAGAAGTATTTACAACATGACAACTAACTATTAAATTAAATGACACTTTATTTGGAGGAAAAATTGTAGAAACTTGTTGGCTGAGCATGCTAAGAAACTTGTAAAGGTCATCTTTGTGAAACACTCCTTTTATAATGATCTCATTGGAATCTTGGGATTTAACAAAGCAAAAGTTAGAGTGAAACTCAAAGAAGAATTTATTATCTTTAGCAAATTGACTTACACTTAGAAGATTTTTGGTGATATTTGGCATATGTAATAAACTATTTATAATTAACAAAAGTTTGGGGTTCAGAGAAAACTTAAATTTTGTAAATCCATTTGAAAGTGCATACAAATTTTGGCCATTTCCAATGGTGATTTAGTCTGTCCCTTCAAATGGTGATAATTGTTGAATATTTTGTGTACTTGAAGTGACAAGATGAGAGGCACCTGAATCAGGGTACCAATTCACTAAACAGGAAGAATCTGAATTTACCACCATAACTTGTTGTTTATGCTAAGATAAATTGGGTTGAGTAAAACCATGAATATGTAACATCATAGTGTGGAAAGTTAGGGTAGGCTGGCATAAAGGACACAGGAGGTTGGGGTATACCACAAGACATAGGACTAAAACATTGTCAAACACTGTAGGTCAGGGTATAGGGTAAAAGTTTGCTTGCCAAGGCATAATGGACTGTCTGTGTTGGCTGAATTCCAAGAAGAATTATAGGAATTAGGTTAAGAATTTGAAGTGGAAACATTATAAGGCATGTAATATTTTTTATAGCGATGAAAGAAAATGGATTCATCATGACCAAATTTATGGCATACCTGACAATGAACAGAACTGCGTCCACCAAGTCCTCTTCCACCATGACCACCACGAGCATGCATGCCACCTATCTACTCACTATTTTCATAAATTTTCTTATTTCTCATTATAATCAGAATCAGTAGAGGTAGATTTATAGTTGAAATTAGTGGAAAAAACAAACACGGAGGTTGTGTTGATTGAAGGTTGATAAAGTTTCTTGAATATATTAAGACGAGCTCTATAATGTTATATTTGTGAGCATTCTAAATGGGGGAGCCCTCGCCTAAGAATGGTATCGCCTAGGCGATGATCTAAGGACCCACATTTGGCACTAATGATGTGTATAATTTGGTTAGTTAAAGGAGAGAGAGAGAGAGAGAGAGAGAGAGAGAGAGAGGGTCCATCACTACTCCCTAAAGATCAGGTGGTCAATAACTCTTCCTAATCAGGAGAGAGCAGTTGCCACCACTTAGGGTTACCTAAAACCCTAGCCCCTAGATGCCTCTATAAATATACCTCCCTTAGAGGAGGAAAGAAAAATCATTACACCCTAAAGCATAACACTTAGAAGCTTATACCTAAGCACACCGTCTGTCAATATGGTCTCTTACCTTACGTGAGCAGGACTCTAAAACCACCTTAAAAACATCATCATATCGAGGTTCTCGCCGTCGTGGGAAATCCATAACCACCCAAATTGTTATAAACCTACTAAGGACTCTGAGTCCTCATTTTCTTGCAGGAGGAACATGCACACCTATACTTTTTGTCCAGTACAAGTGTCATGACCAAGGATAAGAGTTTCCACTTCTTTAATGGGAATGCAACCAAATTTTCCACTGATAAGTGAAATAGTGGACTTAAGTTCTTGATGGAGTCCTTCAAGAATTACATATAAATGTTCACATGGTGAGAATGACTCACCTTTTTCCTGAATTGAAGTGACTAGATAATCAATTTTTATGAGGATTTAAAAAACAATGCAACCTTCTAGGCGTGTGTTTCTGAGTTCAGACTTTAATTGACAAATTTTAGCATTAACATGCTGATGAAAGTAAGTGTGAATTTTATCCCATAGTTTCCATGAGTTCTTGTAACCAATGACATGTCTTAACATCTTCTTGGAGACTGTTGATTGAAGTAAAACAAGCATGAGTTGATCTTATTGCTCCCAGAATTCAAGTTTCCTTGAGATGAAATTGGATTCAGAATCTACAACTGTTACATATTTAGGAGGAATTTTTGGATTACCAAATAATGATGAAATATGTGAGCTTTAATGACTAGTTCAAGTTGTTGAATCTAAAGGAAATAATTTTATGCATCGAGTTTCTCTGAAATTGTAGAAAACAAAGAACTCGAAGATGAAGAAGAAAGCTTGAGCGACGATGCTTGTGGTTGTTCTGCAATGGGCGAGGTTGTGAGCACCATATCGTAACTGTTTGACAATGTGACTGGATCACTGTGAGGCTCGACTGATACCATGTTAAAATGTTGAATATTAGTCATGAATCTCTTGGAATCTAGATAAATATGAGTTGTATTTGATTGGTTTATAATTGCATTAGATCAAATCTACTTATAAATCTAATTGATAACCTGTGTTGTAGCTGGTAAAACCTAGGGTTGACTAACACTCATCAATCCGTCAATTACAAGTTGTTAGATCTATTTTTATGGCATCTAATTAAATTTGATACAATTATAATTAATTACAAAGAATATATTAATGTAGAAAATGCCTACAATAATCTTATGTGACCCTAGTTAATAAATCCAACAATATTTTCAGACTAACTCCTTTAATATAAACATACACTAATCAAGTTTAGATTTTTCAAAAAATCTCAAAATAAAATCTCTAATTTTTCTACAATAAATTTATTTTTCTTAAATTCAATACAAACACACCAATAAATAATAGAGGGAGTAATTAAAAATTCATCACTTTAAAAATATATAATTATTATAGACATTTAATTGCAATAACTTATTTACTTATTTTTAAATAGGAAAATTCTAGCCATCAAACTATTTACTTTTAAAAAATAAATAATAATAATAAAATATAGATGTTCAATGCACACACAAAAAACATAGGATTCAATTACAAATAAAAAAACAGAAACCACATAGGAGTATGCGTGAATCTATGTCAGTTAGCTCTTTAGAATAATCCTGGTTTATATAATTTAGATGCTCACAACTCATAACGAAAGAAAAAACCATGCTATTTGTCATGTTTTTAAGTCAACAATAATTCACCTCGTTCCTTTATAATTTCTACTACAAAACTATAATAATCAGATAGAGCTTCAAACAAGCCTTTGAATCTCTTCCCTCTCTCTCATCTCCACCAGGTAAACATCAACCCCCACTTTTTGTTGTAGTTGGAATTTATAGAACAACAAGGAGCATTGTTTTGTTTTTAGCTATTGAAACTTTGTAATAGTTGATTTGATATTTGAATCTGTGTGTTATAGGTGTGATTGTGATTCAGAAATGGCTTCTGGAACTGTGCCTGCTTCGTTTTCCGGTCTCAGGATATCTGAGTCCGGTTTGGGGTTTGGGAAAAGTGTTGATTTTGTGAGAGTTTCTGATTTGAAAAAAATGAAATCTGCAAGGACAAAAGTGTCAATTATCAGAAATTCAAATCCTGGTCAGGATGTTGTTGAACTTCAACCTGCATCCAAAGGAAGCCAGCTTTTAGGTATTCATGTTCTGGATGCTTCGGTTGTTTTGTTTCTGGATCAATTTTGATTCTTAATCTGATTTGTTGATAATGTTTTGAATGTAGTTCCTAGGCAAAAGTATTGTGAATCATTGCACAAAACTGTGAGGAGGAAAACAAGGACTGTCACGGTTGGTGACGTGACTATCGGTAGTGAGCATCCGATAAGAGTTCAGACCATGACCACGACCGATACTAAGGATGTTGCTGGAACAGTTGAACAGGTTACACGACTTTTCTTCTACTTTACGCCGATATAAAAAGATACAATTGATCGATTTTATTAAGATGTTATGGTTTTTTTCTTCTGTCTATTGGCAGGTGATGAGAATAGCAGATAAAGGAGCTGATATCGTGCGGATAACGGTTCAAGGGAGAAAAGAAGCTGATGCTTGTTTCGAGATTAAAAACTCGCTTGTGCAGAAAAAGTAAGCATAAATTATATAATGCTTCACGTTCGTATTGTTTATGTATTCATCTGTGTCGTTATGTGTCTATGTCCAGCTACAACATACCGTTGGTGGCTGATATTCATTTTGCTCCGACTATTGCTTTGCGAGTAGCTGAATGCTTTGATAAGATTCGTGTCAACCCTGGAAATTTCGGTATGCATTTCTTTGCCAATTCAGTAGTCTTTTTATATTGACTTGCATACTGAATCAAAAATGTTGTCTTTCACAGCCGACAGACGAGCTCAGTTTGAAATATTGGAGTACACCGAAGATGACTATCAGAAAGAACTTGAGCATATTGAACAGGTCGAACCACCTTTCTGGTTTATATTTTCCTTTGATGTTTCGAAAAGTTTATTTTCTTCTATCCAATGTCTGTTAAATTATTAATGCCATGTCTGCGATGTGATCTTTTTGACCTATTTTATGCTTTATAAAATTATAGGTTTTCACACCATTAGTTGAAAAATGTAAGAAATATGGGAGAGCAATGCGCATTGGAACCAACCATGGCAGTCTTTCTGATCGTATAATGAGCTACTATGGAGATTCTCCTAGGGGAATGGTAAGTCATTTGTCTGTTATTGTTCTGCAATGCACCATTTGTGTATTAAAGGTGTTTGCGCTAGAATTCGTCCGTATTACTAAGCAATGATTGGACAGGTGGAATCTGCTTTTGAATTTGCAAGGATATGCCGAAAGCTGGACTATCACAATTTTGTGTTTTCTATGAAAGCAAGCAACCCAGTTATCATGGTTCAGGCGTACCGATTACTTGTAGCTGAAATGTATGTCCAAGGCTGGGATTATCCATTACACCTGGGAGTTACTGAAGCTGGAGAAGGTGAGGATGGTAGGATGAAATCTGCAATTGGCATTGGAACTCTTCTACAGGTATGCATGTGAATCGATTTTGACATGTTTGGATGTTATTGAGTATAATTGATTTTGCCTCCAAAATAGATTCTAAGTTGAAACTATAATGTTGATGACATGCTTTTCATCAGGATGGATTGGGCGACACAATACGAGTTTCGCTCACAGAAGCACCGGAGGAGGAGATAGTTCCTTGCACAAGGTTGGCAAACCTTGGAATGAGAGCATCTGAGCTCCAGAAAGGAGTGGTATGGTTCAAAACAATGATTCAGTCAGACATGCCTAAACTTTCTAAAGTCTAATGTCATAAAATTTTATAAACTTACTTTCATTGACACTGCTTTTATCAGGCACCTTTTGAAGAGAAGCACAGACGTTATTTTGACTTCCAGCGCCGTTCTGGTCAATTGCCAGTGCAAAAAGAGGTTAGTTAATGTTAAAAGTTTTGTAGAAAAACTTAACCAGATTTACACCTTACACTCACACTGTGAACGTTCTTCCACATTAATTACATAACTTTCCATCTTAATACAGGGTGAAGAGGTGGATTATAGAGGTACACTCCACCGGGACGGGTCTGTTCTTATGTCAGTCTCCTTGGATCAGTTAAAGGTAACATTTGAGCAGCCCCTTTGTTCTCTCCTCTTTTTGGTTGACCAAATATCCCTGTCAATGTATCTGTTTGTGTTAATCACACTTATATCCTCTTTATTCTGTGATTTTAACAGACACCAGAACTCCTTTACAAGTCACTTGCTGCGAAACTCATTGTTGGCATGCCATTTAAGGTTTTGGTTACTAAATCGTATTCGAGTAAATATCCTGTGGATTGAATAACAAGTTATTTACATAGGATGCTTTGTATATTCAGGATCTGGCAACAGTAGATTCAATCTTATTGCAGGAACTTCCTCCGGTAGATGATGTTGATGCTGTAAGAACTAAGAATTTACTTTCATAATTTTTATCTACCAAACCATTTCTACATTGTCAAGTTATTGTGACTGATGGAATAATTTTCTCTTCCTCTCTCTTGTTTTTGGTACCATGATCAGAGGTTAGCTCTGAAAAGACTGGTTGATATAAGTATGGGAGTTATAGTTCCTTTGTCAGAGCAGCTAACGAAGCCATTACCAAATGCCATAGTTCTGGTAAACCTTAAGGAGCTATCGGCTGGAGCTGATAAGCTTTTGCCTCAAGGTGCTATTCTATCCGCACTTTTTTTTCTCCCCTTTCTTATATTCTAGTAAATGTGTGATCTTATATATCTATTGGTTACATATTAGGCACACGATTGGCTGTGTCAGTACGTGGCGACGAGCCTTATGAAGAACTGGAAATTCTCAAAGGTGTTGATGCAACTATGGTTCTCCATGACTTGCCTTATACTGAAGACAGAGTTAGTAGAGTGCACGCAGCAAGGCGGTGAGAACGATACTTCACATTATTAATAACTTTCTGCATCAAAATCATTGCATGAATTCAATTAGTATATAAATTTTATTTTTACTAATCTCGATATCTTATCGGCATCAGGTTATTCGAGTATCTATCAGAAAACTCGCTAGACTTTCCTGTCATTCACCACATTCAGTTTCCAAATGGAATTCACAGGTAAGTTTTAGTTAAGGTGAGATGAACAAATATATAGTTCTTGTAAATCTAATCAACTCTCTTACAGGGATGACCTAGTGATTGGTGCTGGCTCTCATGCTGGAGCCCTGCTGGTTGACGGGCTTGGAGACGGTCTTCTTTTAGAAGCTTCAGACAAAGATTTTGACTTCATTAGAAATACATCTTTCAATTTGCTGCAAGGATGCAGAATGAGAAATACAAAAACAGTATGTTGTTCAAGCACATAAACTCAATTCGAATTGGAAAAGAAAAATTCGCGATCTTTACTAATATGCCTAACATGTCTTGCAGGAGTACGTCTCATGCCCATCCTGTGGCAGAACCTTATTTGATCTTCAGGAAATAAGTGCAGAAATTCGAGAGAAGACATCGCACCTCCCCGGTGTTTCGGTAATATCATTGAGTCCTTTCCTTCATATTTCATAGTACATGCTCCAAATTGTATCAGTCTACTTTAGTTTGTAAACTGCGTCTATGCAAAGAGAAAGTGTTTTGTTTTCTATTATTAACTTTCTGTTGCTGTGCGTATCAGATTGCAATCATGGGATGCATTGTAAATGGTCCCGGAGAGATGGCTGATGCGGACTTCGGGTATGTTGGCGGTGCTCCTGGGAAGATTGATCTCTATGTTGGGAAGGTAACATATTCTTTATGCTTAAATGCAAACTTTCATTTAGACCTGCACATACTTTTGCAAAACCGCGAATCCAAACATGCACTTATGTCCTAGAGTTTTACATTAAGTTCAATTGAGTTTTATATATGTTGAATGGAATTGTTACAATTGCAGACTGTGGTGAAGCGTGCGATTGCGATGGAACAAGCAACTGATGCCTTGATCGATCTGATTAAAGAGCACGGACGTTGGGTAGAACCTCCAGTAGAGGAGTAAAAGCTACAACTCAATGTTCGGATTAGCCAATGAGGTTCCGACACGTGTAACATTGGGTGGATCCTCTAGGATGATTACTTTATGCAGTTTATGTTATTCTTTTGACTTCAAAAGTTTTATTTTAAGTTTCAACATAGTTAATTTTCTTGTTTCAATGGTCCCAAATAAAGTATGGGGTAGGGATCTCTTCAACTTCATGATGTATACAATAAGTCAACAATATTGTACTGTCTTGCCCCATGGATAGTATAATATTATACAAAAATTCTATGAACGATCATTTTATGTCAATCGAGCTGTTTTTTATTCGGATTTTAGCATGTGGAATATGGTTGTGTATGACTCGTATATACGTAGACACTGAAGGCAGAGACTGCCCTTCTGTGTGGCCCAACCGTTAGTTGTACCGAGGCAACTAGGGTGCGGTGGACAGTAGCCCCGCTTACGGTTCAGGGGTGTTACTATAAATTGAGTCGTGGTATTATATATATTGTTTGTAACAGTGTAATTGAAATTTATCATTTAAATACAATGGAATTATAATTGTCTATGAAGTATAGACATTTCTAGGAATACGTGTATCGCAGTGTTTGACACCTGTCGAAAAAGTTAGACAAATGTCTCCAAAAAATAGTTTTTTTTTCTTTAGTTCGATATTTTTAGAATTAGTGTTCAACATTCATATGACACTCATACAACTCTCTCACAGACAATTCAAACAAGTACAACCAACAACAACCAAATTTTATCCCATTAAATGTGGTTGGCTACATGGATCAAATTCAACCATAATGTTTTATCTAATATTATGTTTCTATCAAATTGGTTAATCTTGAGATCTTTCTTAATAATTAATGTTCTCTCTCTCTCTCTCTCTCACACACACACACACATTGTAATTTCAAATCTTATATCGTATAGTCTTACCGCACACCCAACACAACATCTCCATGTTTATTACATTTTCTTTATTTTCGTGTTGATTCTGAACTGTCCAACATTTTGTCCCATATAACATCATAGCTCTTACTGTTGTCCGATACAAATTTTCTTTCAACTTGAGCGATACTTTTGTGTCATATAAAACCCATGAGACCCCCTTCATTCTTTGGTCATTCCTTCTTATATGTGTTCGACTTTCACTTGCTTTGCTCTGATTCTTCGATTAAATACATGCAATGATGGATTGTCATCACAACCCCAATCTCAAATTGTTACTTGTCCTCAAGTAACTCACCTATAACTGCACATTTCAATAGACAACAAGTCGCACAATAACAATCGAACATCACCAAATTAATTTTTTCTTTTACCTGACCCTGTTCTAGCTTCCAACTTCTATCCGGTAAATTCGCAAAACATACTCTACATTGATGAGTACTCAACTTGTCTCTCAACTCACTATAACTCCCTCAATGATTAGGATGATCACTCAATCAACATGTAAAATCAATTAAACTTAGCTTGCTCGTGTTCTAATAAAGTTCATCAAAGAAATCACAACACACAGACATTAGTGGGCTTCCCAAGTTGTAACTTTGCCTATGTTAGGGTAGGATATATTTAGAAAAGTATGGTTAAACCTTTGGAGTTAGGTTCCTAGTTCTCCACCATTCATCATACCTTTTTGTTAGTACTAGAGATTTGTGTTCCTTCTAACAATGTCATTCTTTTTCTTTTGTCATTAATTCATTTTTTTGAAGAAACGTCTTTTTCACAACAAATTTTGAAATTATGGATCATATCGTATAGTACCTCAACCCCAAACTTAAAACATTGCTCACTTCCAAGAGTAGCCCCAAACTTAATATTTTTCATGTACTTACGAACGAACTTTCTACCTAACTCCAAAGAGAGGGTGGAAAGAAAATATCTTTCAAGTAAATGGATAAGAATTTAAGGCTATGTCACCGAAAGAAAGGCTTAGACTCAAAGTGTTTAGCAAAAGGATATTCCTACTACTACATGATGGTTTACAAAGGCTTAAAGTTATTAACAAAAAATTGCTTTAATGTGTGTTGATCAAACTTGATAACTTAATCGAAATAAATGAAACCAGATAAAAGAATAATGCATGAATACGCTTAAAAAGAAAGAAAAGGGAAAAATGGAAATATTTGGCTCAAACCTTACTAGATGAGGTATCTGTAAGTTGAGTACAAGTCCATTGATTCTTTTCTCATCCTTTGCCTTCAAGTTGGTAGTTGCTAATCTGATGATCAAGTCTCTTTTGGATCATCTGCTTAATGCTAAAGTTAGAACTTATAAATTTGAAAAAACATAAACAACTACAAACTTGTTTATTAAAGACAATTAGGATCTTCTTGGAAACTTATGCTAGAGTAGCTAATTCCTCTTGATATGGTTCTTGAATGGAAATAAAATAAATTCTGCAAAATAAAAGCTGATTAAAATTGATGGGTTTCCTCTCATCCAGTGCTTCTTTTACGTCAATAGCTTGACACTCAATGCTCTAAGTTGTGTCAGGCGTGAGGGATACCCTCACGTCGGTCAATTCACTTCTTCTTTGTCTTATGTCTAACTTGCTACCTCTTGCCTCCAGATGATAGAAAGTGTCCAACTCCTCTTCAGTGCCCAGTCATACACTTTGAAAATGACTTTCTTTTTATTGGATTTTAAGGTAAGTTCACCAGTTTCTACATCAATATTGACTTTCCCAGTTGCCAGGAATGGTCGTCCGAGAATAACAGATCCTTCTGAAGTTCCCTTTGTATCCAACAATATAAAATCCACAGGATATACCAATCTATCGACATGTAATAACACGTCACGCAAACTAGTTGAGTAACAAATGAGTCATCTAGAGTAAGGGTCATATTACTCGGTGTGATCTCACCCACATTCAATTCATTTACCATTTTCAGTGGTATGACATTATGCTAGACCCAAGATCATACAGAGCATGTGGGATATTCATCTCACCGATATTGAAAGAAATATTAAACTTACATGGATCTTTTAACTTTGGTGGCAACACTTGAGATCTTACCATTTCGTCTTTTTCAGTCATGTTTACATGTTCCTTGCCTACTTTCTCTTTTGTTCCCTTTAATAGTACCTTCATAAACATAACAAATTTAAACATCAATTCTAAGATTTCATGGAACGAAATATTTACCTGGAGAATAGCTAGCATTTTCTTGAAACTTGCAAACATCGCTACTTCAACCTCTTGAACCAGTTTCTTTTTAATTATAGGGAAAGGTGGTTTAATGTAACCCTGTAATAAGGGGTTTGGTTCGGTCAGTATTTGCTTCTTCGTTCTTCTCCAAGGATAATTTTTATTAACTAAGTGATCAAGGGTAACTTCTATTTCTTCTTCATCACCTTGATTTTCTTTCTCTTCTCTTTCAATCATACCTTCTTGAACTGTCTTTTTGTTACCTTGTTCAGTAAGTACCTTTGAACTTGCATCAATAACTTTGCATGATTCATTCTTAGGATTGTCTATAGTGTTACCCATGAATCCTACACTAGTGCTAGGTAAATATGCTATTTATCTAGATAGTTGACAAATCTTCATCTCCATATTTTTTATAGACTCATCCTGGTTCCTGCCCATTTTCTCATGGTTTTTATTTATCTGGTCAAGACTACTTTGTGTGACTTTAATGAAACAAAACTTGTTGGCTTTGCTCCACCCATTGGTTGCCACTTTGGTTTTGGTAGTTATTCCAACTGAAATTTGGATGATCCTTCCATCCCAGATTATAGGTATTGGAATATGGGTTGTTCTTCTGAAAATTTGCAAATTAGACCTCTTCACTCACCCCTTCCAACTAACACCTTCCGCTTTCATGCTCTCCATCATAAAAGTCACGCTTAAGTGATTGTACTTGACTCACATTAGCTTTATTTAAGCAGCCTTCAACTAGCTTCTTATTTAACAATTCAATTTGAGCTAATAATGCAGTATGAGTATCAACAATTAACATACCTTTGGGCGTGCCACTAGTTTCGAGCTTAACCGACCTTTCACTTTTAGAAAGATACTTATTCATGCACATCTTTTCAATTAGGTCCTCTACCTGTGGTTCGGTCATTTGCCTAATCGTGCCTCACGTGGAAGCATCTAGCAACATACGTGTTTGGTTCTTGAGGCCTTTAATGAAATTTTGCATCTGCTCCCTATTGTTCATATTATGATTGGGGCATCTACGTAACATTAACTTGAATCTCTCCCAAGAGTCATACATTGACTCAATTCAGTGTCTTGTTGCTCGAAATAGACAATCTCAACTCTCAACTCAGTAAGTTGGCCAGTGGTGAAAAACCTTTCCAAGAACTTATCCTCTAGCTCTTTCCATGTTCGAATGGTTCCATTTGGAAGGCATAGTAACCAATCTTTTTCCCTTCTAATGAGTGAGAAACCAAACAACCGTAACTTAGCGTGTGATCCCAAAGCCAATGCATATGATGAGATAGCATGAGGGATCTTAGGGTCAAAATTGGGGTCTTACACCTTGATGTTGTACATGATCGCGAAAATGAAAAAATTAGGGTTTTCTCGAAATTGTAATTTAACTTAATATCAGACGTGTAATTTAATTTAAATTAAAATAAATATGTATATTTGATTATTTATCTTAGTTAGACATAAATTGAAAATGTGGAGTGAGTTTTAACTCCATTGAGAAATTAATTTAGTAACCTTTCTTTTAAATAAAATTAATATTTTGAGATCTTTTATAAAAATAGTAATTGTATTTTAAAAGTAAATTTAAATTTAAGTAATGTGTTGGATCAAAATTTGGGACCGTTATAGTGTCCATGTTATTTCCCTTGAAAGCCTCCTAGTATAATATGTCGGTTAAACTGCCCAGGTCAATCAGCACCCTTTTGATGCTCCAGTCATGAATTTGCACCTTTATGACCATGGGATCGTTTTCGTGCGCAATCACTCCTTCAGAGTCTTGTCTTGAGAACCCAATGATAATTGGTTTCTCTTCTCTTACAGATGGCGGGTTCTGTGATACGTGCATCACTGATCGGACATATCTTTTTCGAGTCGTGCTTATCTCTCCTCCACCTGCAAAGCCTCCTGAGATGGTATTTAGTGTATGTCGCACCACCCGAGTTTCACGTATTTCCTTAGTGTTCATCCCCATTTTGGTGGAAGTATTCTCTGAGTCGGGATCTTTTCTGAATGGACTTCCTTTTCCCGTTGATCCTTCTAGATCCTTCACATATGCTAGTAGACGACCTCTTTGGATTAGAGACTCTATTTCTCTCTTTAAGTGATGATAGTCCTATGTATGGTGACCCTTCATACAATGGTAAGCGCACCATGCTCCAGTATCATTCCATAGTATAACATTGACCTTCATAAGTCGATATGGCTCAGGTATCAATTTGAGATGATACACCTCCTTCAAGTTGTCGGCACACTTTGCATTGAGAGGTGTATAGTTCTCGGAAAAGTTATCATAGGGTCTCCGAGAAGGTCTCGTTATTGACCTATCTTATGGGTCGTGTTTGTGATGTTCTCTTGGGTCGTGTTTGTGTTTTGTTAATCGAGATTCGTATGTTATGCTCTTGACATTTTGAGGTTATGTTATAATGGATATTTTCACAACATTGTTGTAATTCAAATAAGGTATTTTATTGAGACTTAATTATTGTGAAGCATGCTTCTTTGATGATTTTCGCTGCAATGATACCCTAAGTAAAGGTGAGCATGCGATGACAAATATATTATAATGTTTTACCTTAAGTGGGAGAAGGTGTTGTTTTATGATGAGTGACATCCTAAACATGTGCATTATCTTCAACGCTTGAATTATTCTATGATTTATCTATTACGGGTTTAGGGTGTTACACTCATGCTATGTTTGAATTCCTGAAAAAAGGTATATATAGATGAGATGGTTAGAGCATAACATGCTAGAGATGATGACGAGTAGGTGGTGCAGCATAGAGCGTATGCTATAAGAGCATACCTGTTATATTCAGTTGGCATTGCCATTTTTGTGGACAAGAGTGCCACTTATGTGGATGTCCTCTACCTACGATACTTTGAGCGGATTCATGAGTACAACTAGGGGGCCGCTTGTTTGGTCTACTTGTACTCTAAGTTATCGGAGGACTGTAGATGGAAGGCGAAACAGGTGACAGACAAAATCACACTTTTGACGGTAATATTTATTGGTCTTTTAGTTTTTGTGTCATTTTCATTACATTTTTGCAACGCCCTTACTAATGATTCGTGTGTTCCAACACTTTTCAGGTTGGATCCTCCAACACTTCCTACGCATCTCAGGTTGGTCGTACGTATCGACCTATACCAAGGATATTCCGCGTTCTTATGCATTTTCCCTACTCATAGGGAACCAAGCGACAAAGTCGTCTCAAGTGTATCTTGACCGTTTGATAGCAGAGGATATACACTTTAACGTCCATGTCGATCACCGTGAGACGTGGTCATTTGAAGACATAGTCTTATACTCAGGATGGTTAGCTTGAGGTTCACGTTTGACATTTTCTCATCTTCCTGAGAGCATCATGCGGAAGTTCGGCTATACCTAGACTATCCCCAAACACCCTGGTATCTATGCTTCTCCCGCTATGACACGTACATATGTGGATGTCGTGTTTGATGATTATCTTAGTCATTTGGTGTCGGAGGAGGCACGGAGTACATAGCTGAGAGTGACTAGAGTTATGTAGGTGGGTACATCATGTGGTTCTTCAAGGTGTCACATCCATATATGGTACATGTTGCTCCTGGAGATCCATCGGTGTCAGCTCATCAAGAGGTACTAGAGGCGGAACAAACTAGGTTAGATCATGCTCATGATATGCTGCCTAGATGTCGTCATATTGTGGAAATTTCGCAGGAAGGTATTGATGTAGATATATTTCCTCATGGTTCTGAGGTGAAGGAGGTCCTAGATGCCAAGATGACGGAGGTACGAGAGGCATTGATGTACTGGAGATAGTGTCGAAGGATGGGGGCAGATGTGACCGAGGAGCCCAAAGAGCTCGAGTTCGATATACACAGTAGTTGTTAGCATTTGTAGTTTGGATTTATGCTCGATTGTATTTTATTTTGAGAAAAAGGGTGATGCACTGACAATGTAAATTTATTTTACACTGTCAACCAATGACTACCGTACATTCCGCCAAGTCAGACTGAAAATTTTAAAATACTTGTATGACATGACAAAATGATATATTCTTATTGGATGATACTGTAAAACTTTTTTACACTGTTAGAACATCTCCATTAAACTCTTTATTTTTACTTATTTCAACTTTATTATATATTTCGACTTTATTGTGTATGTCATGATGACTTATTTTGATTCTGGATTTATATGTCATTTTTTGCATATCGATTGTATGGTTTACAGTTCATCACATAACAAAGACCTTAATATTTATAAATCGTTATTTTCATCTGAGTAACCATATAACTAACTTAACTTGCACTGTTTTGACTAATTATAAAGATGCATCTCTGAATCAATAAATATTTAAAATGAATCTTTTAAAGAGAGATGCATGTGATATGTTTTGAAATATTTCGGAGATGCATTTTTGAATTCGTGTTTACAAAATATGCTCGAATGACTTACGAGATGTATTCTAAAGTAACCTCCAAATCAGTTATAACAAAAAGGAAATTTACAAAATAATGACGATAGTGAATAGTATAGAAATTCAAAATATCTATTGCAATCATCAAAGATCAAGAACAAAAGAATCTTAAAAAAAAAAAAATTGAATCATTCTATCCAAAATAACGCCAATAAGAGGAAAAGTATAATAACCTCGATACAAATGAAGTTACTTATACAAATACAACAACATCTACTAGTATATTCTTTACATGATATCTCTCCTCACGGCGTAATTATACTGATTTCTCCGTAGATTCTGTTTCCGTTTCTTGTACACCATCCCTGCTAACATGAGCACGCTCGCCGCCACTATTATTCCGATCGCTATCCCTGCTTTCTTGCTTCCACTCATTCCTTCTGCCGATGAATCATCTGTTTTCTCATCAAGGCCGACGTGGTTTATTAAAGTAGAATCCTCCGGCGAAGGAGCCGGAGTGGAAACTGGACTCGGATTTAGTGGAGGCGGCGCTGGCGGCGACGAACCTAGAGGGGGGTTGGACGGAGGATAGTATGGAGATGGAGTGTCAGCCGATGTCGGTAACGGTGACGGTGATTCCGGCAATGGCGGAGGAGATGGAGTGTCAGCCGATGTCGGTAACGGTGACGGTGATTCCGGCAATGGCGGAGGAGATGGAGTATCAGCCGATGAAGGTAACGGTGACGGTGATTCCGGCAATGGCGGAGGAGATGGAGTATCAGCCGATGAAGGTAACGGTGACGGTGATTCCGGCAATGGCGGAGGAGATGGAGTATCAGCCGATGAAGGTAACGGTGACGGTGATTCCGGCAATGGCGGAGGAGATGGAGTATCAGCCGGCGGTGAAGGTGATTCCGGTATTGGCGGAGGAGATGGAGTATCAGCCGGCGGTGACGGTGATTCCGGCGAGGAATCGGTGTTCACATGAAGTGAAAGAGTGAGTAGCATGAGAGAGAGAAAAGATAATCTTGCCTTTGCCATTAGAGAGAGAGAGAAAATGAAAATGGAAAAAAGAAAGAAAGAAAATGGATCTGAAATATAGAAACGAAGAGAAAGAGTGGAAACTGTTTGAAGAAAAACGGTTAGAAAACGGTTAACGAGGGAAAAATCTGAAATCGGAGGGTCTATATTGAAAGGATCGCAAAGGGAAATGATATGAGAATGCGACACGTGGGTTTATAAAAAGTGCGCGATTCACTGGATTGAATTGGAAATGAAGTAGAAGAGTTGAAAATTAGTTCATACGGAAAAGGGTGTGAAATGCAAAATGCAATGCAAATGAAAAGAGTTTGTGTAATGGAAAAGATAAGTGAAAGTGATTTTTATGCATTTGAACACGCAGCCATAAACATTTTTAGAGAGATGGTAAAGGTAGTTTCGCTTTTCATGCAATTCAAGGAAGAGCTTTACATTTTCTGTGCTTATTAAAATTAAAATGTATGTAACCATGGTTTGTAATATATGTATATATTATATTATATATAAGTTAAATAATTAATAGCATAAGAAAGCGAAAAATAAAACTTTGTTGATTCTCATTTACCAAACGACATGTTGGTTTAAATTAATAATGTGAAGCTATCATGCATGGCATTGATAGAATGTAATATATATTATATATCTTTTATAACGATCTTAACCAATATTAACTAATTCTAATTAATATGAAGCTATATCTAACAGTAATTGTGAACCATTGGAGATAGTTGAGCCTGAAACCTATTTTACTTGAAGTGAAAATATGTCAACATTAGTTTGTCACTTTGATAGGAAAAATAGAGATGAAAGTAAGAACAAGAAAATTGCTCCACTTGATAAGTGAAAGTATATATTATACCTTCCAAATGCAATTGTTATAAGGGATTGGATGACTAAAAGAGCTGGATGAGTTAAATGTTGATGGTTGTTGTATACTTCTATATGTAGGAGGAGATGAAATCTAGAGATTGATAAACTTATTTTAGTGAGTTCAATAAAACTTAATATAAGTGGCGGGGATTAAACTAAATATCCGAATTAAATGGGGATTATTTTTATTAAAGCCTCAACCGAAAAAGCTAAATACTCAAGTTTAATATTACAGTTGTTTCACATGTGTCCACCCTTCCACTTCTTTACCTCTTTTAAAGGCTTGGAGAGAGGAGTTGGTGATTGTTCTTTTCTAAGTCACTATGTCAGAATCAATCTGATCATAGCAGTATAAATAGAAACATGAAATTTAACTTTTCATAGTTCATCCTTCACATCAGTATTGCTACTTTGGTTCTCTTTGGTATCAGAAGATTCAGAACTCTCCTTGGCATCAGAGCCCTCTGGTTTAGGAGTTGAGGTTGGTTTCTGGAGCTTGAATGGGATGGAAGCATGTTGCTTGAGGAACTTGTAAAAGGCTACCACTGTACGATCTGCCTCAACAGTAATCTGCAGACACAATTAATCAATAAAAAATGTTGATCACTAAATGATAAAGCATATGCAGATCTTCTCTCGCGCACACAGGAGTATATTCAAATTTATGAAAGCTGGATTAATAAAAATATGAAGTGTTGTTTCACGTACAGGATCAAAACTTTTGTTTCCGGCTGGGAAGAAGAGAAGAGTGGGGAATCCATCAGACTGCAAAGTGAATATAAGTCGAAATTGATCAATAAGTTATTACATCTGCATTTGAAGCTGGATTGAAATTCAAAATCTTGCAACGTAGTTTGAATTTGGGTTTACCTTTGCCCTGGGATGCTCATTTGTTGTTCCGTCCATCTTGGCTATTACAAGAGAGTCAATACTACGAAGATGTTTTGCAAGCTTGTTGTATATTGGTTCCAAATGTTGGCAATGGCCACACCATGGAGCATATATCTGATATTCCATCAACCGTTAAATTAACGCGACAAGATTGCAGAACTTTAGATGCAAATATAACTCGTAAACTAGAGGGTCAAAGTTGTACCTCAAGGAGAACATCCTTTGATTCATCCAAGACAATTTCATCAAAATTAGTTCCAACAACTATTTTCACGTCACCATCATTCTGTCACCAAGTTCGCAAACAAGTTAGACATGAAACACCAAGTAAATAAAGCATCATTGTTGGCAGCAAAATCAAATAACTTACACTTTCAGGAATTGGATCTGACTTGAAAAAAGGTTTTAGTTTGTCTTCAAGGAAATCTTCCCCAAATGCCTGAGGTAAAGTAAAGATTTGAAATTGTCAAAATATTACTTTCAAACCTCACTGAGTGAAAGAAAAAGGATTTCATACACATTCTATAACATGGCAGCAAAACTAACAGAGCCCAAGGAAAGAGAGAAAAAGAGTACCTTAATTTTGTCAACAGTCACCTCTCCATCAAACACGAATTTTTTCCCATCTTCGTTTCCAGTATATCCAAGTACCTGCATTGGAAATTCCACGGATTACTTCAATATACTTCCAAGTGATTCAAAGGATGCAATATGTAAATTTAATGAATGCCATGACTTATCATTTAGATAAAACTAAAAAAGGGAAGAAGAAATACTTACTTTTGGAGCAGTTCCGCTAATACCAAAGTATTCTGAAACAGGCTTTCCAACATCTTCGTTATCAGTTTCCACAAGCACAAAGATCAACTGCAATGGATAAGTGCACAGTAAAATCATTCATTCTAGAGAAAAAATCAAACGACCCACTAATGAGATATCACCACTCAGCATAAATCAAATGCTCAATTCTCATGATTTTATAAATGGAGGCATGTTCGGAAGATTCAATACTCATAACGGCCCACTAATCAGTACACTACACCTGATTTCTTGTGGAAAGCAAGGAAATCTAGTTTATTTTGACATACTAATTAGTTATGTCTATGAAAATATACCTTTCCCTTGAAAGGCTTCGCTGCTTCCTGAAATACTGGGAGGAATTTCTCTGAATCATTTGAAGTCACAAAGAGCAACACCTGGAAAAAAAGTTTCAAACATGTAACAATCTTTGAAGAACATTGTGATGCCATTTCTCAAGAACAATTTGCTAATGAGATTACAT
Organism: Lathyrus oleraceus; assembly: GCF_024323335.1. Lineage (NCBI taxonomy): Eukaryota > Viridiplantae > Streptophyta > Magnoliopsida > Fabales > Fabaceae > Lathyrus > Lathyrus oleraceus. Next base: position 612,286,168 of record NC_066583.1, read on the forward strand.
TATAATAAGATACATCTCATAAACAATCACCTGTTTCTTTATTGGATTTTCAAAGATTTCCGGAGCATTTTCTCTTGTAAAAACTGTTACCAAAGGAAGCTTGTTGGAGGAGACAAAGTCTGCTATCGCCGACTTGCCAAATTGGCCATCTGCAAAGACAAGGTGAAAACACATCAAATTCGCAACTAAAAATAAAAGAATACAACAGACATAAGAAAGAGAAAAGTAAACAAACCAAAACGGTTCAGTTTTTCCTCCTCTTTCTTGATAAGGATCAAAGCGGGGCGTTTGACATTAACATCAATATGGAACAGCTTAGCCACTTCAGGATCCACAGTCTGATAAAAATTGACATCATCCTCGAGTCTTGAAGCCGCAGCTAGCTCCTCACTCTCAGGACCCTACATATTGTGCATGACATGATAAGTAACACACAACAATCAACAATGTCATTCACTCCATAGAGTCAAATCAACAATGGCAAATGTCTTTTATGGTCAACTCATCGAAAACAAATTTGCTTATTGATCATAAAATAAAGCAATCATGCAACACATCTTACTACAACAAACTTATCTAATCACAATGAATAACATATGCAAGCATCAATCTAACAAACCACTTAAAATCAACATTTAACTTAAGGAACAAGAAACAAATCAACAAGTCTTACCACAACAAACTTCTGTAATCAAATCAAATAGCATATGCAAACATCAATCTAACATTTAACTTAAGGAACAAATTCAATAAAATATGATAACAATCCACTTGCTTTTACTTACAACTAAAGAATTGAGGAAACCCAAAACAACTTTGGTTTCAGAGGCCAATATGCTTTGAGCATCATCCAATGACGTAATGTTATGTATACCAGGTCCTGTCTTCTTCTTAATCCATGAAACTATAGCTTCTCTGCATAACAAAAAAACAAAATAAAATATTTTCAGATCCAATAAAATTGAAAGAAAGTATGAATTAAAATTGAAATCGAAAGAGAAAATAGTAGAGATAATTACTTGGTTCTTTGTCCAGAATAAGTCTTGTGAACACCATCAATGAAGAAATAGATAGTAGGAAAACCCTGAACATCAAACTTCTGAGCAACCTCACTCTCTTCCGTCGCATCAATCTTCGCCAAAACAACATTCTCACCTTTCAATTCAGTAGCAGCAGCGGCATACTCAGGAGCCAAAGCCTGACAATGACCACACCACGGCGCGTAGAATTCAACCAACACGAACCGATTATTATTGACCACGTCAGTGAAGTTGGTATCCTTCAAAACGACGACGTCCTTTTCGTCAATTTCCGGAGCTTGGTAAGACTCCGGATGCTCGTAGCCGGAGAAGTCTTCTTCGAGATCGGATTCATTTCCAGCGTCGTGGTGCTGATGGTGGTGGTGTGCGTCGGTTTCGTCAGGTTCATCCAGGAAGGCGAGATCTTCGTCGAGTTCTTCTTGTTCGGAGAGAACCGGAGAGAAAGAGGAGAAGAAGAGAAGAGTTGTGAGTGAAAGGAGGATGAGAATTCGCATTGTGATTTGGGATTACAGAGAAACGAAGCAAAACGAAGAGAGAAACAGAGAAGAGATCTGTGTGATAGTGTGATATGAGTTAGGACTGTGATTTGAGATTCGGTTGACTTTAAAGTGTAAATGGAATGGACCTTCCCTACGACGCCGTTTTACGGATCCGTTACAATTTACAATTAATTCCGTGTTTTACTGTTTTTCTTTCCTTAATTACAATCGTATTTTTGTTTTGGGGTGAGAACGATAAATAATACTAGCACATTTAATTTCGTATATTTGTTGTAATTGAGATAATTTTTAATTAAAGTTATTTTTTAATTCGGTCTTTATTAATAAATCATAGTTCTAAGGAAAGTTATATTTTTTAGGAGGAAGTTCTATATTTTATAATCAGTTTCTTTTATTCTTATTTTATTGTCATGTAATATTGACTTTTGACTAATTCCATTTGTAAAGGCCGTAAAGGTTATATAAGTCTGCTTTCAATTTCTAATGAATATCACAGCTTTTCTGGTTTTTGACTAATTCCATTTGTAAAGGCTATATAAGCCTGTTTTCAATTTCTAATGAATATCGCAGCTTTCCTCTCAACATTTCTATTATTTCTAGTTCTTACAATTGGTATCAGAGCTCCACAAGGGGCCTGATATTGTTTGGGGAGTGAGTGTGTGAGAGGGGAAACACTAAGGGAGTAAAAGTGTGTGTGTGAGAAGAAACACCAAAGGATCAACATGCCTACATCTAAAAAGTTCATACAGCTGACCATTCCAAGGTTCGATGGTCATTATGATTTTTGGGCAATGACGATGGAGAATTTTCTACAAAGTAAAAAGATGTGGAACCTCGTAGAAGAAGGAATCCCAACACCGACAATTGGAACTTCATCAACAAGTGAAGCGCAGAGAAAGAGTGTGGAAGAGGCCAAGCTTAAAGATCTGAAGGTCAAAAATTATATGTTTCAAGCTATTGACAGAGAAATTCTTGAAACGATTCTTGACAAGGGAACTTCAAAGGCAATATGGAGGTCCATGCAACAGAAGTATCAAGGATCCATAAAGGTGAAAAGAGCACAACTTCAAGCATTGAGAAGAGAATTCGAGCTATTGACCATGAAAGAAGGCGAGAAGGTCGATAGCTTCTTGGGACGGACTCTCAATGTGGTAAACAAGATGAAATCAAATGGTGAAATAATGGAGCAAAGTATGGTGGTGAGCAAGATACTCAGATCTTTGACCTCTAAATTCAATTATGTTGTGTGCTCAATAGAGGAATCAAATGATTTGAGTATCTTGAGTATTGATGAACTGCATGGCAACCTCCTTGTTCATGAGCAAAGAATGCAGGGATTTCAGATAGAAGAACATGTATTGAAAATAACCAATGATGATAGATCAATCAGAGGCAGAGGAGGTAGAGGTGTATTCAGAGGAGGACGTGGCAGAGGAAGAGGAAGAATATCTCTAAACAAAGCAATTGTCGAGTGCTTTAAATATCACAAGTTGGGTCACTTTCAGCATGAGTGCCCTGACTGGGAGAAGAAGGCCAATTATACGGAGCTAGAGGAAGAAGAAGAACTCTTATTAATGGCGTATGAAGAGATGTGTCAACCCACACAAGAAGAAGCTTGGTTCTTAGACTCCGGCTGCAGCAATCATATGACGGGAAACAAAAAATAGTTTTCAGAAATGGAGGAAGGATTTTGCAGAATTGTGAAGCTTGGAAATGATACAACAATGAATGTTATGGCAAAAGGAAGCATACGTGTGCAAATGAATGGCATTACTCAGGTAATATCTGATGTTTACTTTGTTTCTGAGCTTAAGAATAATTTGCTAAGCTTAGGACAACTCCAAGAAAAAGGGTTGGCAATTTTAATTCAAAATGGCACCTGCAAAGTATTTCATCCAGATAAAGGTTTAATTATGCACACTAATATGAAGGGAAATAGGATGTTCTATTTGACAGCTTCTGCAGCACCAAACAAAAATGCCATGTGTCTACAAGTTGAAACGGTGTCGGAGAAAGAAACTCAATTGTGGCATTGTTGCTTTGGACACCTTAACTACAAGGGGCTCAATACATTTTCGGGCAAGAATATGGTCATTGGATTACCTTCCCTGAAGTCTCCGAAGAAGATATGCACTACATGCCTAATTGGAAAACAACATAGAGAGTCAATACCAAAGAAAAGCTCATGGAGGGCCTCGAAAAAGCTTCAGCTAGTTCATGCTGATATTTGTGGTCCGATCACGCCATCTTCAAACAGTAACAAGAGATATATGTTAAGCTTTTATTGATGACTTTACTCGTAAAGCTTGGATTTATTTCTTACATGAAAAATCAGAAGCATTTGGTATGTTCAAAATTTTCAAGGCATATGTTGAGAAAGAAGTGGGTGCATTCATCACTTGTTTAAGGACTGATAGAGGTGGTGAATTTACCTCTAATGAGTTTGAAGAATTCTGCAAGGATCAAGGAATCTGTAGGCAATTGACGGCTTCCTATACTCCTCAACAAAATGGAGTCGCCGAGAGAAAAAATAGAACGATCATGAATGCAGTAAGAGTTGTACTGAATGAGAGACAAGTTCCGAGAGTATTTTGGCCTGAAGCTGTTAGATGGTGTGTTCACGTACAAAATAGAAGTCCAACTTCAGTAGTAGATCACAGAACCCCTGAAGAAGCATGGACTAGTGTAAGACCAAGAGTTGACTATTTTCGGATTTTTGGATGCGTAGCTCATGCTCGTGTACCAGACCAAAAGAGAAGCAAGCTAGACGACAAAAGCAAAAGGTGTGTATTTTTGGGAGTTAGTGATGAGTCTAAAGCTTACAAATTATTTGATCCTATTGCAAAGAAAGTCATTATGAACAGAGATGTAGTGTTTAAAGAAGAAAAGAGTTGGGACTGGGGAAGAACTGAAGAAGAATGCAAAGTTGATGTTTTAGATTGGGAAGAAGAAGAAAATGAAGAAGGTAGTGAAGACCAAGGACCTGCACAAAATGATGAACAAAACAGTGGTGATATCAATCAAGATGCATCCTCAAGCAATTTAAACGATACCGGGTCACCGGGAAATGAAACAAATGATGTTGAACAAGATTTTTTAGATAGGGCAGCAAGGAATAGAAGAAAACCAGTTTGGATGGCAGATTATGAAGAGGGAACAAATCTTTCCGAGGAAGAAGAAAGTTTAATGGTGATGATGATGACTGAAAATGGAAGTGATCCTTACCTCTTCGAAGAAGCATTCAAGAGCAGGAAATGGAGAGAAGCAATGAACATGGAGATGAAGGCAATAAAAAAGAACAAGACATAGGAGCTAACTGATGCACCAAAAGGAGTTAAGCCTATTGGAGTTAAATGGATTTTCAAAACCAAGCTCAATGAAAGTGGAAAAGTTGAAAAGTTTAAGGCGAGATTGGTAGCAAAAGGATATGCACAATGGTATGGAGTGGATTATACGGAAGTATTTGCACCAGTCGCAAGACTCGACACTGTGCGGGTACTATTAGCTTTGGAAGCTCAACGTGGATGGGAAGTATATCAACTTGACATGAAAAGCGCTTTTCTTCACGGTGAGCTCAAGGAGGAAGTATTTGTATAGCAGCCTGAAGGATTTGTCAAGAAAGGAGAAGAAGACAAAGTCTACAAGTTGAAGAAAGCATTATATGGCCTTAAACAAGCACCGAGAGCTTGGTACAACAAAATTGAGGCATACTTTGCAAAAGAAAAATCTGAAAGGTGCTCCAGTGAACACACTTTGTTCACCAAGAAAAATGAAGAAGTGATACAATGTGAAGCTGGGATATTTATTTGTCAAAGAAGATATGCTCAAGAAGTTCTAGCAAGGTTCAACATGGGAAGCAGCAACTCAGTAAGGAATCCAATTGTTCCAGGAACAATTTTATCAAAAGATGAGGATGGCACTGAAGTAGATGCTACGATGTTCAAACAAGTCATTTGAAGCCTCATGTATCTAACGGTAACTCGATCAGATTTGATGTTCGGAGTGAGTTTGATGAGCAGATTCATGGCAAATCCAAAAGAATCACATTGGGCTGCTACAAAAAGACTCTTAAGATATTTAAAAGGAACCACAGAGCACAAAATATTCTATAAGAATGAAGGAAGAAAAACAAGTCTTATAGCTTATTCTGACAGCAATTACGCAGGAGATTTAGATGATCGAAGAAGCACTTTTGATTTAGTGTTTATGATAGGGTCTGGAGCTGTTTCATGGGCTTCGAAAAAACAACCCGTTGTGAGCCTCTCTACCACTGAGGCGGAATATATTGTTGCAGCACTTTGTGTTTGTCAATGTATTTGGCTTAGAAGAATCTTGGAGCAACTTGGAGCTGAAGAAAAGGAAGAAACTGTGATTTTATGTGACAACAATTCCACTATTCAATTGTCCAAAAATCCAGTTTTTCATGGCAGAAGTAAGCATATTGTAGTAAGGTTTCATTTTCTCAGAGACTTGGTAAATGATGAAGTGGTGAGACTGAGTTTTTGCTGCTCTGAAGAACAAGCTGCAGATATAATGACAAAGTCATTGAAGCTCGAGCAATTTGAGAAGCTTCGAAGCATGCTTGGAGTAATGAAGATCACAAAAGTAAGCTAATCACAGAGGCATTAGCTTAAGGGAGGGAATGTTAGTTAAAGTTATTTTTTAATTCAGTCCACGTTTACTAATAAATCCTAGTCCTAAGGGAAGTTAGATTCTTTAGGAGGAAGTCCTATATTTTAGGATCAGTTTCTTTTATCCTATTTTATTGCCATGTAGTACTGGCTTTTGACTAATTTCATTTGTAAAGGCTATATAAGTCTGCTTTTAATTTCTAATGAATATCACAGCTTTCCTCTCAACGTTTCTATTATTTCTAGTTCTTACAGATATATGAATTAGTGGCAATGCAAAAAAAATATTATTTATGATTTTTTTACTAGTTTTGTGATTGGAATTTTACTCTTAGAAATGAAAAAGTAAGATAACGTAGATTTAAAGTCAAGTTTTTTATAGCCAAATTTTTCTGCACAACTATCAATTAAATTGTAGATTATAAGTGCAGTTTTTATCGTCTTCACGGAGATTGGTTATGTTTTAAAGACTGTTTAATAATTTATATTGTTTTAAGTTTGATTTTTTTGAAAATTGATTGTTTGGTGAACACTTATTCATTTTATTGGAATTCATGAGTTATTAGTTAGTTTCATATGAGAATCGGTGAAGCGTTACTGTTAGGGACCAAGTGAATGAAGATGGGTCGTGACCAATCCTATTGGGCCTAAGAGTGCTAAGATCTGGCAGGTTTATTCTAGAATGAAAAGAAGGAAAAGAGGATCTCACACCATGTTATAATTTTGAGGTGGAAGAGAGAGAGAGAGAGAGAGAGAGAGAGAGAGAGAGAGAGGGAGGGAGTAGTGGCCCTAGCCAATACCGTTAGACTGTAGCATAAATGAGGTGGGAAGGGAATTAGGTTCTTATCTTAGAAGAATCATAGAGTAATCATTGTATGGAAGGCTGTTAAGCACTCCATATGAGTATAGATCTATGGAAGTTAGCTCATTGAATCTTCTGTAAATTCTCTTACAATCATACAATAAGTAGTCATTATTTTTCATCAGTCTCTATTCTTTGTCTTAATTTTACCCTTTTCTGTCAGAACCTAACATTGGTCCGACCTTCCGGATCCGTAGAGGGAGCCAGTGAGAGAAATGTCGTTTGATGCCGCCAAAGAAGAAAATATAGCAAACATGGAGGCGAAGATTGCAGATTTGAAGCAAGAGTTATCGTTGATGAAGGTTACTTCCTCAATTTCTATCGCAGAGGTTCAACAAACGGCGAGGGATAATCAAAGAGTGTTGATGCAGATGATGGAGAAGGTTCTGGGAAAGAAGGTGAGTGAAGTTGAAGATGGTGTCTCGTCGGCTGTAAACGGTGTTGTTACCACAAAATCACCGGTCACATCATTGAAGAAGGTTACGATAACCACAAAGTTGCAAGGTGAAACTGAATGAATTTAGAAGGTCAGTTAAGAAGGTGGAGCTACCGGCCGATGGATATCTAGAATAGAGATTTATTTTCGTGTTCAAGACATGAGTGCCACAGTGAAGGTGGGGTTGACACAGTTGAGCATGGATGGGCAAACTATCCATTTCTTTAACTCGTTGTTAGAAGAAAACCCAGATATGACATGGGAGGAGCTCAAGGTGGAGCTACTAGAGAGGTATGGAGGTTTGGGGGAAGGAGACGTTTATGAGCAACTTACAGAGATTCGTCAAAAGGGTATAGTGGAAGAATATATACAAGAATTTGAGTGTTTAACTGCTCAGATTCCAAGGTTGTCTGACAAACAGTACATTGGGTATTTTTTGCACGAATTGAAGGATGAAATCAGAGGTAGGGTTCAGAGTTTTGTGGCGATGGGACCAATTACGAGGAGTAAATTACTTCACGTCACCATAGTAGTGGAAAGGGAGATAAGGGGTGGGTCAGGTTTGACCTAAAATCCTAAAATAGGCGGGTCAAACCGGGTTAACCTGGGGAGACAGGAAGGTACATATTGGATTTTTGTCAAAGGGGGCCAGAATAATGGAAATCATAATGGGTTTGGGCCTAGAGGTGTTAATGGCCCATCTAGTGAATCCAAACATGGTCCTGCAGATAAGAGAAAGGGGATGCACGTGAGAAGGGATTTTCTCATTTGTCTTATCAAGAGCTCATAGACCGGAAGAAAAGGGGTTGATGTTACAAATGTGTAGGCCCATATCATCCTCTTCATCAGTGCCCCGATAAGCAAATCAGTATCATGATTGTGGGCGAAGAGGAAAGAGGAGATGATGAAGCGAAGTTGTTGGCGGTAGAGGTGGATGAATATGAAGAGGAGCAGGGTGGTGAAATGAGTGTTATGAGTCTCTTTTAACTAGAAGAACTCAAGCGTGACAAAGTTCAAACATTCAAACTCAGAGCAACAATCAATGGAGTACCGGTGGTGGTGTTATTTGACAACGGGGTTACGCATAATTTCATTGCAAAGTCCATGGTTCAGAAGTTAGGGTGGCAAGTAGAGACCACTCCAAATTTTAGAGTCAAGTTAGGTGATGGGTTCCAAACCATTACCAGAGGAAAATGTATGCAAGTCTTATTCAAAACTGGGGAAATCACTTGTGAAATCGAGGCTTATCTATTTGATTTAGATGGGGTGGATGTAGTTGTGGGTGTGGAATGGTTGAAATCTTTGGGAGATATGATAATCAATTGGAAGAAACAAACAATGAAGTTTTGGCATGAGGGGAAGTGGGTAATCTTGAGAGGGATAGAAGGTACACCTGAAGCAATCCCAGCATTGCAAAGCATCGTAGGGAAGGCTAGCAAAGTATTGAAGTTATTTGATGATGTGTTCCAAGAACCTAATGGTCTTTCTCCACGTCGCGCAAGGGATTATGCTATCAATTTAATGTTAGGACAAGGCGTAGTCAATGTTAGACCGTACAGGTACCCACACCACCAGAAAAATGAAATAGGAAAACAGATTAGAGAGATTCTAGAAATGGGAATTGTTCAACATAGTTGCAACGCTTTTTCTAGTCCCATTATACTGGTGAAGAAGAAGGACGCGACATGGCAGATGTGTGTTGATTATCGTGCCCTTAACAAGGTCACCTTGCCAAACAAGTTTCCAATATCAGTGATAGATGGGTTACTCGATGAGTTACATGGGGCTCAATATTTCACCAAGCTTGATTTGAAGTCCGACTACCATCAAATGAGAGTGAAACCAAAGGATGTTCATAAGACTGCCTTCCGTACTCATGACGGCCATTATGAATAGCTTGTGATGCATTTTGGATTAATGAATGCTTCGTCCACATTCCAATCTTTGATGAACGAGGTGTTCAGGTCCTTATTGAGGAAGTTTGTGTTAGTTTTTTTGATTACATGCTCATTTACAGTAAATCATGGTAGGCACATATCCTTGAAGTAACCGAAGTGTTGAAAATTTTGAGGAGACACAATATGGTTGCTAATAGGAAAAAGTGTCAATTTGGCCAAAAAACAGTTGAGTATCTTGGTCATTTGATCATGGGAAGTGGTGTAGCAGTAGATCCCACGAAGGTGCAGAGTGTAATTCAATGGCCTATACCTAAGAATGCTAAAGGAGTGAGGGAATTTCTAGGCCTTACAGGTTACTATCACAAGTTTATTAAAGATTATGGGAAGATTGCCAAGCCATTGACGGAGTTGACAAAGAAGAGGGGTTCAAATGGGAGCCTTAAGCTCAAAAGGCTTTTGAAGTATTAAAACAGAAGTTGACAACAACCCTGGTACTTGCATTGCCTGATTTTGAAAAGAAGTTCACAGTCGAATGTGATGCATCTGGAGTGGGTTTAGATGCAATATTAATGCAGGGGAGATAGACCATTGCTTTATTTAGAAAAGCTTTAGGAGGAAATAATTGGCTAAGTCTGCATATGAAAGGGAGTTAATGGAAGTAGCTTTAGTAGTGCAACATTGGTGTCCTTATTTGTTAGGCATACATTTCACTGTGACAACTGATCAAAAGAGTTTGTTGGTTCTATGAATTGGCATCAATTTAGGTAAAACTTAGTGTTATCACAAGATGTCACGCTTGTAGTCTTGACATGTGATATCAGCTTTCTGCAGGTTGTTTGATATGATTGTGCAGGATTTATTCAAGATGTCAAACCCGATGTTACGACATGTGCATACATAATATTCAGTCTGAATGTTATGTATTTTATTGTTGCGTTTTTCATGCAAGTCTTTGTGTGCTTATGTGGAGATTGCGTGTATTATTCAAGGAGTAATTCTATTTAAAGCCAGAATATTCTGTTTCCCAAAAAGGAATGTTTCCCTGCTATTTCCTAGGGAATACACAATAAATAGAATTAGGGTTTCATGCTGCCTAGGCCCATTTAGAAAGCTTCTATTTAAAGACTATGTAAACCCTGTTTTACATATAGAAAGCACAAACGGTGAAGTGTGTGAGTATTAGGGTTTTAGTCTTGTGTGCGTTTGTGAATTGTGAGCCATTCATCCATATTGTTGATGTGTGAATTGGAATGATTTTTTGAGTTGTAATTTGTCCATTCTAAGCTTTGAAGTACGAGTGTATTTGCTTACTTGAATGAATATTTTAAGCAAGATCAAGTGTGTGTCCTTGAAGTGTGTCTTCTTTCTTTTTGGTATTTGTTCTAATATCACTGTTGTGATTGAGGGGGAGTGAGTAGGGTCTCATGTCTAAGAGTTCTTAGATAGAAATCACACGGGTAGAGATTAGGTGAAAAGACTGTAACTTGAAGTTATTTGCTAAGAGTCTTTGAACTAATTCTGTTTAGTGGATTTCCTTCCTGGCTTGGTAGCCCCTAGACGTAGGTGTGTTTGCACCGAACTGGGTTAACAATTGCTTGTGTCGTTTTTCAATTGTTTCCTGGTTTTTATTTTGTTCATATTTCACTTGTTGTTCAGATATTAGTGTCGTGACATTACCTTCGACATCTCATATCTGATACCAGAATTTCAATTGGTATCAGAGCAGGCATCTTGCTCTGGTTCTGGGTGAGATCTAGGGACGTTACTTTCTGGTACTATGGACAGAGACGGAGGATCTGTAAACAGACCACCAATTCTGGATGGATCTAACTATGATTACTGGAAACCTCGGATGGTAGCCTTCTTGAAATCTTTGGACAATAAGACTTGGAAAGCTGTTCTAACAGGCTGGGAACATCCTTTCATTACTAAGGATGGAGAAGTTACAACTGATAAGAAGCATGAGGAAGAATGGACCAAGGAGGAGGATGAACTAGCTCTTGGAAACTCTAAAGCATTGAATGTTATATTCAATGGGATTGATAAGAACATCTTCAGACTGGTGAACAATTATGAGGTGGCTAAAGATGCTTGGGATATTCTCAAAACCACTCATGAAGGTACCTCTAGAGTGAAGATGTCTAGATTGCAGTTGCTTACTACCAAGTTTGAAAATTTGAGGATGAAAGAAGATGAGAGTATTCATGATTTCCATATGAATATTCTTGAGATTGCTAATTCCTCAGGTGCCCTGGGTAAGAAGATGTCAGATGAAAAGCTTGTGAGGAAAATTCTCAGGTCACTTCCCAAAAGATTTGCCATGAAAGTGACAGCCATAGAAGAATCTCAAGATATCTGCAAGATGAGTGTAGATGAGATAATTGGATCCCTCCAAACATTTGAGTTGGAAATGAGTGATGGATCTGAAAAGAAAGTCAAAAGCATAGCCTTTGTGTCCAACACTGAAGATAAAAAGGAACAAAGTAGTCAGGATACTGATGAAGGTATGTCAAATGACTTAATGTTACCTGGAAGACAATTCAACAAAATCCTGAAGAGGGTGGATGTGAGGTCAAAGTCTAATGTCAAGAACAACTCATTTGACATCAGTAGGTTCAATGATGCTGGAAGAAGAAAAAGATCTGAAGAAAAATCCAAACAGGGCAAAGGAATTCAGTGCCATGAATGTGAAGGGTATGGTCATATTAGAGCTGAATGTGGGACCTATCTCAAGAAACAGAAGAAGAGTCTTGCTGCTACTTGGTATGATGATGACTCTGAAAGTGAAACAGAAGGAGAATATGCCAATCTTGTGATTGCCTTGACTGGGAGATGTGATCCTCATGAAGATTCCTGAGAAGACAGAACACTTAGAAACCATTTCTAATTTGAAGATTGAATCCTTGTTCCTGAATTCCAAATTGGATGAGATGACTAAGTCTGTCAGAATGCTAAGTAGTGGATCTGACACCTTAGGTAAAATCCTCTAGTCTGGAAAGATGGCAGGAGACATGACTGGCCTTGGGTTCAATGAATCTTCTCCTGATTGTAGTCCATCTGATAGCAAACCAAAGATGTCACATCAGGTGTCTCAACATCACAAGGGAAGACAACATAAACACTCAAAAGGAAAATACCAAAGATGGAGATGTCATTACTGTGGGAAATTTGGTCACATAAAACCATTCTGCTTTAGGTTGTATGGTTATCCTAGTCCTACTCATCAACCTAGACCCAAACAACACATCTCTTCTAACAGAAAACAGTGGGTTCCTAGGGTTGGTGCTACTAACTTGATAGCTCACACTTCCTTCTGAGTCTCAGCTAAAGAAGATTGGTACTTTGACAGTGGATGCTCCAGACACATGATTGGAAGCAAAAATCTGTTGGTTGACCTCCAATCTCATGTCACCAGCTATGTAACTTTTGGTGATGGAGCAAAGGGTGAAATCAAGGGGATTGGAAAGCTAAACTGCTCTGGAGTTCCTAACCTTGATAATGTGTTGCTTGTTAAAGGATTGACTGCAAACGTGATCAACATCAGTCAATTATGTGATCAAGGTCTCAATGTGAACTTCACAAAAACTCAATGCTTGGTTACTAATGCAAAAAATTAAGTGATCATGAGAGGAGTCAGATCTAAGGACAACTACTATATGTGGATTCCTCAAGAAACTAGCTATTCATCAATATGTGCTCTAGCTAAAGAATAAGAAGTGAAACTATGGCATCAAAAACTGGGTCATCTTCATCTTAAAGGGATGAAGAAGATCATATATGTTGAAGCTGTCAGAGGAATCCCAAAATTAAAGATTGAAGAAGGAAGAGTGTGTGGTGAATGTCAGATTGGAAAGAAGACAAAGATGTCACATCAGAAGATCAAACACGACACCACATCTAAAGTGATGGAACTTCTCCACATGGACTTGATGGGGCCTATGCAGGTGGAAAGTCTTGGTGGAAAAAGGTATGCTTATGTTGTGGTGGATGACTTCTCCAGATATACCTGGGTGAATTTTATAAGGGAAAAATCTGATGTGTTTGATGTGTTCAAAGACCTTTGCCAAAGACTTCAAAGAGAAAGAGAGAGTCATGTTATCAGAATCAGAAGTGATCATGGAAAGAATTTGAAAACAGTAAATTTGCTGATTTCTGTTCATCTGAAGGGATTGGACATGAGTTCTCTTCTCCCATTACCCCTCAGCAAAATGGTGTGGTGGAAAGGAAAAATAGAACTCTCCAAGAATCTGCTAGAGTTATGATTCATGCTAAGAAGTTGCCTTATCACTTTTGGGTTGAAGCTATGAACACTTCTTGTTATGTTCACAACAGTCTAACCTTGAGAAAAGGGACCTCAACCACTTTATATGAAGTCTGGAAGTGAAAAGGCCTACTGTCAAATACTTCCATGTGTTTGGTAGTAAATGTTATATCCTGGTTGATCATGAACAAAGAAGGAAAATGGACCCCAAGAGTGATGAAGGAATATTTCTGGGCTACTCAACAAACAACAGAGCTTTTAGAGTCTTTAATTCCAAAACTAAAGTTATGATGGAATCTATCAATGTTGTTGTTGATGATCAAGAGACTGATGTCACAGACGATGTTGAAACATTTCTTAATGATGCCCCAACTGAACCTTCTGATAAAAGTAGTGAGAGTGAGTCCACCCAGGCAGAACCTGAAGCTGATCAAGTAAACAAGGGACCCTCTATCAGAATTCAGAAGGATCATCCTAAAGATCTCATTATAGGAGATCTAAATAAAGAAGTCACCACTGGATCAAGGGAAGTGATCTCACATGCCTGTTTTGTGTCAAAGATTGAGCCTAAGAATGTTAAAGAAGCTTTAACTGATGAATTCTGGATCAATGCCATGCAGGAAGAGTTAGGGCGATTCAAGAGAAATGAAGTATGGGATTTGGTTCCAAGACCTGAAGGAATAAATGTTATTGGAACAAAGTGGGTATACAAGAATAGATCTGATGAAAAAGGTGTGGTTACTAGTAATAAACCAAGGTTAGTAGCTCAAGGATACACTCAAGTTGAAGGAGTTGACTTTGATGAAACATTTGCACATGTAGCTCGCCTGGGGTCCATTAGACTATTGCTAGGAGTGACATGTATTCTGAAGTTTAAACTGTTCCAAATGGATGTGAAAAGTTCCTTCTTAAATGGCTACTTGAATGAGGAAGTATATGTTGAACAACCAAAGGGATTCACAGATCCAAATCTTCCAAAGCATGTGTATAAGTTGAGGAAAGCTCTTTATGGGTTGAAACAAGCTCCTAGAGCTTGGTATGAGAGACTCACATTGTTTCTCATTGACAATGGATACAGAAAGGGAGGCATTGATAAGACTTTATTTGTCAAAGATGAAGGAGGAAAGCTCATGATTGCTCAGATATATGTGGATGATATTGTGTTTGGCGGGATGTTAAGTAAGATGGTTCAATATTTTGTTGAACAAATGCAGTCTGAATTTGAGATGCGTCTTATTGGAGAACTAACTTATTTTCTTGGCCTGCAAGTCAAGCAGATGGAAGATTCTATCTTTCTATCTCAAAGTAAATATGCCAAGAATATAGTTAAGAAGTTTGGCATGGAGAATGCAAGTGACAAGAGGACACTTGCTCCTACTCATCTGAAGTTGTGTAAAGATGAAAATGGTGTCAGTATGGATCAAAGTCACTACAGAAGTATGATAGGGTGTCTGTTATATCTTACAACAAGCAGACCTGACATTGCTTTTGTTGTAGGTGTATGTGCTAGATATCAAGCTGAACCAAAGGTGAGCCATATAAACCAAGTGAAAAGGATCCTAAAATATGTCAATGGCACTTGTGACTATGGGATGTTATATACTCATGGATTTGATTCTGTGTTGTCTGGCTATTGTGATGCTGATTGGGCTGGAAGTGCTGATGATAGGAAAAACACATCAAGAGGATGTTTCTTCTTGGGGAACAATCTAATATCATGGTTTAGTAAGAAGCAAAATTGTGTTTCTCTGTCTACTGTTGAAGCTGAATACATAGCAGATGGAAGTAGTTGTTCTCAACTGGTATGGATGAAACAAATGCTGACTGAATACAATGTCACACAAGATGTCATGACATTGTACTATGACAACCTGAGTGCTATAAACATCTCAAAGAGCCCTATTCAGCACAGCAGGACCAAACATATTGATAGCTGTCACCATTTTATTAGAGAACTTGTGGAGGATAAGATTGTAGCCTTAGAGCATGTTGCTACTGAGATGCAGTTAGCTGATATTTTTACAAAGGCCTTGGATGCGAATCAATTTGAATTCCTGAGAGGGAGATTAGGGATTTACATTTATGAAAATTTATAGCAATTAATATGGAGTGGAAAAAATACTCAAATTATAATCTATTTTCCTAAAATAAAGTGCCCCCATTATGGTAAATCATTACCTTGTATTGGAAATACCATATATTCCATCTTCACACACTATCCCCATAGCCCCATTACCTACTCCAACTATTCCATCTTCCTGTTCCTTCTCCACAAACCTCTGCTAGGGCAACCTTACTTTTTCCAGAAAAACTCAAAAATGTCACAACATCAAGATACATCCGCTTCTAAAAATACTAAGTTTACTCCAAAATTTAGTGTTCCTCCCGTGGGAGTCCCCGATGATGAGATTCTGGATGTTGCTCCTCTCTCTATTATTCCCGCCGTGGACATTGATTTGAACCAACTCATCTCCAATGATGCCTCCGCTTCTGCATGTTCCAATTAAGGTAATCCCTCTAGTATTCCGCCTGGTTCAACTCCTGTCACTAAGTATAAGGAAGGAACAGACTATACCGATCGTGTTATAAGAGACATAGTTACTAGAATTCTTAATGAAGGCCACTCTGTGAAGGGGGGTTTCTACTCCCCTTGCTCAAATGTATCCCCCTCCTGAGGTTGAACGACCTAGTGGTAAGGGTGATGATTCCTCCAGTTTTGAAAAGGCCTTGGTTGCTGAAGGGTTGCGCTCTTTAGGGAAAACCGTGTCTGACAAAGGGAAATCTGTGGCCTCTAACACGGCTAATGCTTCCCACTTTGAGAAGCATGATGATGCAAATGTTGTGATTGATCTAGAGGATGGTAGCTCTGATGATCAAGAGGAAAACTTGATTCATCACATAAAGCCAAGTGTGGCTAAACGCATGAAGACTCGCAAAGGAAAATATGTGGTTGAACTTATGCCAGCTAGGGAAGCTAAGAAGACTGCTGTCATTGGTCCCTCCAAACCATGGAGCAAGGTTGAAATAAAGAAGAGGAAGGTCAGAGATGATTCTGATCCTGAAGAGGATGTTGAGGAAGATGTCCCTGACATCTCGCATGTGAAGAAAACTACTGTTAGGAAGTCTCCTATTAAAGTACATGTTGTTCATTTGGATAACATCTCCTTCCATCTTAAGGATGAAGCTGCTAAGTGGAAATTTGTGATTCAGAGAAGGGTAGATGTGGAAAGAGAATCGGGAAAAGATGTTGCTGATGTCAAGGAGGTCATGGACCTGATACAAGCTGCTGGGCTTTTGAAGACTGTTGTTGGGTTCTCTCAATGCTACGAAGGTTTAGTCAAGGAATTTATTGTTAATATTCCTGAGGATATTTCTGATAAGAACAGTAAGGAGTTCTCCAAGGTGTATGTGAGGGGTAAGTGTATAACATTCTCTCCTACTGTTATTAATAATTTTCTAGGCAGAAATAATGAGGGTGCAGGAGAATTAAAGGTTACAGACAATCAAGTTTGTAGAGAGATTACAACTAAGCAGGTGAAAGTTTGGCCTTTTAAAAAGCATCTTCCTGCTGGGAAGTTGACTATCAAGTATGCTATCCTGCATAAAATAGGAGCTGCTAACTGGGTCCCTACCAACCATATCTCCACCATTGCTAATACTCTTGGGAGGTTTATTTTTGTTGTTGGGACAATAGTGAAATTTGACTATGGTAGATATATGTTTGATCAAATCATCAAGCATGCAACTACTAATGCAGTTAAGCTGCCAATTGCTTTTCCCTCTATGATCTGTGGAATTATCTTGAATCAACATCCTGGTATTCTGTGCTCAAATGATTTACCTAGTAGGAGAAAACCAGCCCTGTCTGTGCACTACAAACTCTTTGAAGGCAGTCATGTCGAGGATATTGTCATGACATCTACCATGAGGAGGCCAGTCTCAAAAGTTGGAGCAATTGATGAGCTTGAGGAGGCATACAAAGAGCTAGGTGAAGGGATTAGTGTAGCCACAACTAGAAAACAATCTTTGGAAAGCCTTGATTGAAAGCTTGGAGCAGGCTGAGGGTGAAAATGTTGAACATGCTAATGTCAGCCATGAAGAAGAAGATGAAGCCCACACCTCTAGTGAGAGGTCTGCTAACAATGATGATGCGAGTGGCAATTCTGCTTCTGGTGCTGCTGAATAGGCTGCAAACTCAAGCTCTACTGAGTAGCTCTCTTGGCTTTGGTCCCTCTTGTTTTGATGTTTTTTTTTTGGTTTTTTGGTGGATTTCTTTGTGTTTTTTTGGTTTATTTCTCAGAATTCTTACAGTTGTGTATGTACTTGGTGATGTAACTCTTTAACTTCTGGTATTTCTGTTAATGACTAGATAAACATTTATTTTGTCTCTTTGGTCTCTTTTGGCTAAAAAGGGGGAGAAGTAGTTGTAGATGTAGCTGAGTATCTTAGCTTAGCTCTGTAGTATTATTGTTGCTCTGCTTGTCTGATACAGGGGGAGAATTCTCTGTGTTCTGCTTGTGTGAAGTAGTGTGGTTGTTGCTTGTTATGGACTGGCTTAAGGGGGAGCTGTTGTGTTCTGGGAAGTTGCATGGACTTGAGGGAGTGTACAAACACTTGTGTGTCCTGATGTTTGCTAGTTGGTTCTTGCTAGTGTTGTATGTGCAAGTGCTTGTGTGTTTACTAGTTATTATTTTTGCTAGTGATGTGTGTATGTTTTCTTCTGCTGCTGAACTGATGCTCTGATTGATTTCTTGTGGACGTGTGATCTGTTGTTTGTTTTAGCCAAAACTTGCCAAAGGGGGAGTTTGTTGGTTCTATGAATTGGCATCAATTTTGGTAAAACTTAGTGTTATCACAAGATGTCACGCTTGTAGTCTTGACATGTGATATCAGCTTTCTGCAGGTTGTTTGATATGGTTGTGCATGATTTATTCAAGATGTCAGACCCGATGTTACGACATGTGCATACAGAACATTCAGTCTGAATGTTATGTATTTTGTTGTTGCGCTTTTCATGCAAGTCTTTGTGTGCTTATGTGGAGATTTCATGCATTATTCAAGGAGTAATTCTATTTAAAGCCAGAATATTCTGTTTCCCAAAAAGGAATGTTTCGCTGTTATTTCCTAGGGAATGGGCCCGTTTGTTTTGGATTTTTTTTTAAATGATTTTTATAGTGTTACATATTTTAGTGTAAAAAAAATTACAAAGAAACTTTTCATAAAAGTTTCAAATGAAAATTTGGTTTGAATAGTTATTCTTAAAATGTTATTTTAGGTATTTCATCATTTTATCGAAACTTTTTTTGGATATCAAATTTTCAAAAAATCACTTAATTTTGAAGCTATTTCAAATAGTTTTTCATAAAAATCATTTTTAAGATACAACTTTTTGAAAAAATTGTGATTTTGACTATGTTTTGATCTTCAATAATGTATATTTATGTTAAAAAATGAACAATTCAATCTTTTAATTTATAAAAAATAAATTTAAAAAAACTTGTAATATTTTGAAAAACATTTTTGTAGAATCCATTTTCAAAAATACAAAGAAAAAATCCATTTTTTTAAAGTTAAAACAAACTGGCCCAATACGCAATAAATAGAATTAGGGTTTCATGCTGCCCAGGCCCATTTAGAAAGCTTCTATTTAAAGACTATGTAAAACCTATTTTACATATAGAAAACACGAACAATGAAGTGTGTGAGTATTAGGGTTTTAGTCTTGTGTACGTTTGTGAACTGTGAGCCATTCATCCACCTGTTGATGTGTGAATTGGACTGATTTTTTGAGTTGTAAATTGTCCACTCTAAGCTTTGAAGTACGAGTGTATTTGTTTACTTGATTGAAGATTTTAAGCAAGATCAAGTGTGTGTCCTTGAAGTGTGTCTTCTTTCTTTTTGGTATTTGTTCTAGTATCACTGCTGTGATTGAGGGGGAGTGAGTAGGGTCTCATGTCTAAGAGTTCTTAGATAGAAATCACACGGGTAGAGATTAGGTGAAAAGACTGTAACTTGAAGTTATTTTCTGAGAGTCTTTGAACTAATTCTGTTTAGTGGATTTCCTTCCTGGCTTGGTAGCCCCCAGACGTAGGTGTGTTTGCACCGAACTGGGTTAGCAATTGCTTGTGTCGTTTTTCAATTGTTTCCTGGTTTTTATTTTGTTCATATTTCACTTGTTGTTCAGATATTAGTGTCGTGACATTACCTTCGACATCTCATATCTGATACCAGAATTTCAATTGATATCAGAGCAGGCATCTTGCTCTGGTTCTGGGTGAGATCTTGGGACGTTACTTTCTGGTACTATGGGCAGAGACGGAGGATCTGTAAACAGACCACCAATTCTGGATGGATCTAACTATGATTACTGGAAACCTCGGATGGTAGCCTTCTTAAAATCTTTGGACAATAAGACTTGGAAATTTATTCTAACAGGCTGGAAACATCCTTTCATTACTAAGGATGGAGAAGTTACAACTGATAAGAAGCCTGAGGAAGAATGGACCAAGGAGGAGGATGAACTAGCTCTTGGAAACTCTAAAGCATTGAATGTTATATTCAATGGGATTGATAAGAACATCTTCAGACTGGTGAACAATTATGAGGTGGCTAAAGATGCTTGGGATATTCTCAAAACCACTCATGAAGGTACCTCTAGAGTGAAGATGTCTAGATTGCAGTTGCTTACTACCAAGTTTGAAAATTTGAGGATGAAAGAAGATGAGAGTATTCATGATTTCCATATGAATATTCTTGAGATTGCTAATTCCTCAGGTGCCCTGGGTAAGAAGATGTCAGATGAAAAGCTTGTGAGGAAAATTCTCAGGTCACTTCCCAAAAGATTTGCCATGAAAGTGACAGCCATAGAAGAATCTCAAGATATCTGCAAGATGAGTGTAGATGAGATAATTGGATCCCTCCAAACATTTGAGTTGGAAATGAGTGATGGATCTGAAAAGAAAGTCAAAAGCATAGCCTTTGTGTCCAACACTGAAGATAAAAAGGAAGAAAGTAGTCAGGATACTGATGAAGGTATGTCAAATGACTTAGTGTTACTTGGAAGACAATTCAACAAAATCCTGAAGAGGATGGATGTGAGGTCAAAGTCTAATGTCAAGAACAACTCATTTGACATCAGTAGGTCCAATGATGCTGGAAGAAGAAAAAGATCTGAAGAAAAATCCAAACAGGGCAAAGGAATTCAGTGCCATGAATGTGAAGGGTATGGTCACATTAGAGCTAAATGTGGGACCTATCTCAAGAAACAGAAGAAGAGTCTTGCTGCTACTTGGTATGATGATGACTCTGAAAGTGAAACAGAAGGAGAATCTGCCAATCTTGTGATTGCCTTGACTGGGAGATGTGATCCTCATGAAGATTCCAATGATGATGAATTAACCTTTGATGAATTAGCTACTTCTTACAGGAAGTTGTGTTTCAGAAGTGAAGAAGTGTGTCAACAAGTGGAGAATAAGAAGAAACTGATAACCCAACTAGAGGCTGAGAAGACAGAACACTTAGAAACCATTTCTAATTTGAAGATTGAATCCTTGTTCCTGAATTCCAAATTGGATGAGATGACTAAGTCTGTCAGAATGCTAAGTAGTGGATCTGACACCTTAGGTAAAATCCTCTAGTCTGGAAAGATGGCAGGAGACATGACTGGCCTTGGGTTCAATGAATCTTCTCCTGATTGTAGTCCATCTGATAGCAAACCAAAGATGTCACATCAGGTGTCTCAAAATCACAAGGGAAGACAACATAAACACTCAAAAGGAAAATACCAAAGATGGAGATGTCATTACTGTGGGAAATTTGGTCACATAAAACCATTCTGCTTTAGGCTGTATGGTTATCCCAGTCCTACTCATCAACCTAGACCCAAACAACATATCTCTTCTAACAGAAAACAGTGGGTTCCTAGGGTTGGTGCTACTAACTTGATAGCTCACACTTCCTTCAGAGTCTCAGCCAAAGAAGATTGGTACTTTGACAGTGGATGCTCCAAACACATGACTGGAAGCAAAAATCTGTTGGTTGACCTCCAATCTCATGTCACTAGCTATGTAACTTTTGGTGATGGAGCAAAGGGTGAAACCAAGGGGATTGGAAAGCTAAACTGCTATGGAGTTCCTAACCTTGATAATGTGTTGCTTGTTAAAGGATTGACTGCAAACCTGATCAACATCAGTCAACTATGTGATCAAGGTCTCAATGTGAACTTCACAAAAACTCAATGTTTGGTTACTAATGCAAAAAATGAAGTGATCATGAGAGGAGTCAAATCTAAGGACAACTGCTACATGTGGATTCCTCAAGAAACTAGCTATTCATCAATATGTGCTCTAGCTAAAGAAGAAGAAGTGAAACTATGGCATCAAAAACTGGGTCATCTGCATCTTAAAGGGATGAAGAGGATCATATCTGTTGAAGCTGTCAGAGGAATCCCAAAACTAAAGATTGAAGAAGGAAGAGTATGTGGTGAATGTCAGATTGGAAAGCAGACAAAGATGTCAAATCAAAAGATCAAACATGACACCACATCTAAAGTGCTGGAACTTCTCCACATGGACTTGATGGGGCCTATGCAGGTGGAATGTCTTGGTGGAAAAAGGTATGCTTATGTTATGGTGGATGACTTCTCCAGATATACCTGAGTGAATTTTATAAGGGAAAAATCTGATGTGTTTGATGTGTTCAAAGACCTTTGCCAAAGACTTCAAAGAGAAAGAGAAAGTCATGTTATCAGAATCAGAAGTGATCATGGAAAGAATTTGAAAACAGTAAATTTGCTGATTTCTGTTCATCTGAAGGGATTGAACATGAGTTCTCTTCTCCCATTACCCCTCAGCAAAATGGTGTGGTGGAAAGGAAAAATAGAACTCTCCAAGAATCTGATAGAGTTAGGATTCATGCTAAGAAGTTGCCTTACCACTTTTGGGCTGAAGCTATAAACAGTGCTTGTTATGTTCACAACATAGTAACCTTGAGAAAAAGGACCTCAACCACTTTATATGAAGTATGGAAGGGAAGAAGACCTACTGTCAAATACTTCCATGTGTTTGGTAGTAAATGCTATATCCTGGCTGATCGTGAACAAAGAAGAAAAATGGACCCCAAGAGTGATGAATGAATATTTCTGGGCTACTCAACAAACAACAGAGCCTTTAGAGTCTTTAATTCCAGAACTAAAGTTATGATGGAATCTATCAATGTTGTTATTGATGATCAAGAGACTGATGTCACAGACGATGTTGAAACATTTATGAATGATGCCCCAACTGAACCTTCTGATAAAAGTAGTGAGAGTGAGTCCACCCAGGCTGAACCTGAAGCTGATCAAGTAAACAAGGGACCCTCTATCAGAATTCAGAAGGATCATCCTAAAGATCTCATTATAGGAGATCTAAATAAAGGAGTAACCACTAGATTAAGGGAAGTGATCTCACATGCCTGTTTTGTGTCAAAGATTGAGCCTAAGAATGTTAAAGAAGCTTTAACTGATGAATTCTGGATCAATGCCATGCAGGAAGAGTTAGGGAGATTCAATAGAAATGAAGTATGAGATTTGGTTATAATTGAAGGAATAAATGGAACAAAGTGGGTATACAAGAATAAATCTGATTAAAAATGTGTGGTTACTAGGAAAAAAGCAAGGTTAGTAGCTCAAGGATACACTCAAGTTGAAGGAGTTGACTTTGATGAAACATTTGCACCTGTAGCTCGTCTGGAGTCCATTAGATTATTGCTATGAGTGGCATGTATTCTGAAGTTTAAACTGTTCCAAATGGATGTGAAAAGTGACTTCTTAAATGGCTACTTGAATGAGGAAGTATATGTTGAATTTCATATTACTCTGGAAGGTGGGAATTCCGGTTTTTATCGCACCTACAGACGTTTAACTGCTAATGCATGTTGGATAGGGATGAAAGCAAGGGTGCAAGCTTATGTTAAGGCTTGTGATGTTTGTCAACGACAAAAGTACTTAGCTATAACACCTGGGGGTTTATTATAACCTCTTCCTATTCCATCAGTAGTATGGGAAGAGGTCTCAATGGATTTTATCACAGGTTTGCCAAAATTCCCTTGGGTTTGAAAATGTGTTTGTGGTAGTAGATAGGCTGTTAAAATACTGCCATTCCATCCCTCTCAAGAGACCTTATACTACAAGAACAGTAGTTGTAGTCTTTGCCAGAGAAGTTATACGACTTCATGGTTTACCTGCAACAGTTATGTTGTGACTGTGATCCCCTGTTCATCAGTAATTTTTGGACTGAACTTTTCAGGTTGAAGGGTACTACTTTGAAGATGAGTTCAACTTATCTCCCAGTAACAGATGGCCAAACGAAAGTTGTAAATCGATGTTTGGAGACTTATTTGAGATGCTTCATTGCGGACCAACCAAAATCCTGGTTGTCTTGGGTTCCTTGGGAAGAGTTTTGGTTTAATACAACATTTCATGCGTCCACAGGGAGCATACCTTTTGAGTTAGTCTTTGGAAGGAAACCTTAAGTTATTACAAGACTCTTGCAAGGTGAAACAAGGGTGGCTGCAGTCCAAAAAGAGTTGGAAGAACGAGATGAAACACTGAAGCAACTTAGAGCTCATATTCAAAGAGCTCAAGACCGTATGAAGTATTTTGCAGATGAGAAGCGGACATAATCCAGTTTTAGTGTTGGAGAATGGGTGTTCTTGAAGCTATGTCCACACAGACAACAATCAGTAGTATCTAGGATTAATGCTAAATTGGCAGCTAGATATCATGGTCCGTTTCAGATTGTGGAAAGGATGGAAGTTGTTGCATATAAGCTTAGATTACCCGAAGGATCACAGGTACATCCAGTTTTTCATGTTTCCCTGTTAAAAAGGGCAATTGGAGATTATGCAGTGGAGAGTGAATTGTCTCAAGAAGTTGAAGGGAGCTGTGTGGAGCAGTTTGTGCCTAAAAGAGTTTTAGCCACACGTTTCAATGGGCTAGGAGAACAAAGAGTTTAATAAGTTTTAATTCAGTGGACTAACAAGGTTGTGGATGAGGCTACTTGGAAAGACATGGAGACCATAGCAAATCAATTTCCTGAATTTAACCTTGAGGACAAGGTAGCTTTTCTAGAATGAGGTATTGTTAAGAACCAAGTGAATGATGATGGGTCAGATATGAAAATGACCAATCATATTGGGCCTAAGAGTGCTAAGACCTGACAGGTTTATTCTAGAAGGAAAAGAGGATCTCACACCATGTGATAGCTATGAGGTGGCAGAGAGAGAGAGAGAGAGAGAGAGAGAGAGAGAGAGAGAGAGAGAGAGAGAGAGAGAGAGAGAGAGTAGTGACCCTAACCAATACCATTAGGCTGTAGCATAAATGAGGTGGGAAGGGAATTGAGATCTTATCTTAGAAGAATCATATAGAAATCATTGTATGGAGGATTGTTAAGCACTCCATAGGAGCATAGCTCTGTGGCAGTTAGATCATTGAATCTTTTGTAAATTCTCTTACAATCATACAATAAGCAGTCATTATTTTTCATCAGTCTCTATTCTTTGTCTGAATTTTACCCTTATCTGTCAGAACCTAATAGTTACATATTGTGATGATAACGATTTGGTGTTCTATGGTCCTATGGTGGAGATTCAAGAGCGAGATGAACCCGAGTGTTCATAAATCATATTGCATGCATAATGAGGCAGTTGTGGATTACATTGCATACATGTTTGCCTATGCAGTTGATTGGTCATGATGTCGTTGATTGGTTGAGAAAATGTACATGTTGTTGATTGGTTGAGAAAATGTACATGTTGTTTTGAATAGGTGTGAGGCCATGTTGTTGTTGATTGTGTAATGAATGTGTGATTGTTGTATGTTCTCTACCTTAACATTCTTTACACTGTTTATATTGAATGTTGTTTCTCACCCATCATTGACATCTTTCTTGTAGCATCTTGAATGTTGTTTCTCACCCATTTGTTTCATGTTATCCATCATTGACATCTTTTGTGTAACATCGGAGACGAGAGTTATTATGTTTTTGAAGATGATGTTGCTTTGTTATTTTGAAGTTATAACTTTATTTATGAAGTTGTTATGAAAGTGTTTTTCTGTAGCGTGATTTCAAATGATTTGATGTGTTTTCAAAGGATTGTCAATTACCAGATAATGCTTTATTTCAATTATAATTTTCTACTATTTTTTAATTTTAATTTTTAAATAAAATGTATATTCTATTTAAAAGCTTTGTTAATTTTAATTTTTAAATAAAATTTATATTCTATTTAAAAGCTTTGTTAATTTTTATAAAAAAATAATTATAAAACAACGTGGTTTTGACACTAACAAAAATAAAATGAGCAATATAGAACTGATTCGAGTTGTTTTATTTCAATGCTATTAAATCGAAAGCAACAATTGAGGGTAAACATGGGCGTCGGAGGGAAATGAGCAAAGATTTAGCCGGAAAGAAACACCATAAGATCTATTGGGTCTTCAAAATTTAATGGCAAATGAAACTTGTGCACAATGCGCCACCTAATATGATTGTGTACGCTAGGCAAACCCCATTTTTATCTGCGATATTCAAAACATAGTATTGAACAAATTATGCAGTGGTTCTGTAGCATAAACAAAGATCTATTGGGCATCATTCTGAACTTTCCTTGATTTGGTTAAGGAACACACAACTAATTATGCAGTGGTTTTGTAGCATACTGGAAAACCCGAGAACATCAAATGGATCACAATCATCAAACTCGAGGAACTATGCATTATGAAGCAGAACTAATCAACGCAAAGTAACAAGAAGTCAATTATATTTCAAAATAAAAACTTTAACCATAGTTTCAAAATTAACAAAATACAACCTGAACAATCATATTCTATGGCTCCACTGTTGTCACCTGTTGCCATTCCCCATCGACTGCTTCTTTCCATAATGTGACATTGTTGTTTCCATCCGCCACGGCCAGTATATTTCCTGTCAAAGACCATGACACCCTCCAAACAGGGGTTTTGAAATCATTCAAAACTTTTCCTTCCCAATGATCCCCTTCTTTGCCTACAGTCCATATGATCACTTTCCCATCCTGCGACGCACTAGCAATAGTGGATTTAGGTAGTCCCAAATTTGGCGCCCAAGCAACATCTCGAACCCAATCGTTATGCATCTGAAGCGCAGGGAAGCAGTCCATCTTCCACTGTCCATTGCTAAGCTTCCACACCTTAACAGTATTATCACAACCACCAGAACAAAGCTTCTGCACAGGATCAAGTAACCCTGATCCAACAAGAGCACCCGGCGCCATTGAAGGAGCCCAAGACACAGAAGTGACACCAACTGGATGAGCTTGATCAATCCTCGATGTGTCCCATCCACCATCTGCTCTTGCAGTGAATACAGATATATTCCCATCCGACGAAGCACAAGCCAAGCAAAGACCCAACTCATGAGGCGCCCAAGCAACTGAATTCACAGATGACTTATGGTCATCGAATACATGAGCTTGTGTCCACTCGTTTTGGTTACCCTCCTTCCAGAGAATAACACGCCCGTCAAAGGAACACGAAGCGAGCAGAGATCCAAACTTAGGGTGAGCCCAGGCAACCTCCCAAACAGGCCCTTGGTGACCAGTCAGAGTTGCTAGATGCTGAGAGGCTGAATTACTCACCCCAATTATCTTAATCGTGTGATCCGAAGAAGCTGTTGCCAGCCTCTTTCCATAATAATCCATCGCAACATCGTGCACGGTGTCTTGATGACCTGTTTCAACCTTCTGAGAAGGCATATTTCTGCTATAAACATATCAATAATTTAGAGTTAGTTTCAAGTAACCGAAGCCATCTTAAACATAACTAAACTAAAATCTCTTTCAATTTTCAGCTTCCAAAGGTTTTGAAAGGAAAATTCATCCTAGATCAAAGAGAATTAGGGATCAACAAATCATAGACATAAGATTCAATCAAATCAACCTAAATAAATAGAATCAAAATCATCCAAATAGGACACTACTCAAGTTTCAAATCTACGTGGTTAATCTCGACCAATGGCCGCATCACGGCCGTGCGGCGGGCGACATTGCCGCGGGAGAGAAAACCTTAAATGGAGACAGAATGTAAAGATCTAGGTTGAAATTTGAAACAGGTGGAGTGGATCGTATACAAGAGAGAGGGAGAGAAAGTACCTGAGAAAGAGGTGAGACAGAGAGAGTGATGAAACGGAAGGCGGTGACCGGAACTGCTGTGGCCGGAGCTGTTGGTGAATTAGGATATGAGATCCAAAAACAATAACACTTCAACGGAATATGAAAGGAAAAAAATCAATGTTGTTACTTTTCTTCGTTTTTTATTAAATTATTTATTTGGGCTTTTTTCTTACGATAGTTACTGGGCTTTCTAGTCCAATTATAGAAATTTTATCATGGCACTCCCGTGCTTTGACATGACACCCCATATATTAATGACAAAATTACTATTCGCATTATTTTTCAAAAAAATTATTTTATGTAAAAACTTTCACTCTGAAGAACTATTAAAAAAACAAATGATCCGGTAGTTAACTAGAAATATCCGATATTAAAACTTTTGACAGATTTTTAGAACAATTTGACGGCTACAAGGATTCAAGGAGTTAGTATTTTTTATCATTGAAGACCAATTCTTATCTTCAATTTTATGTACTGTTCTTAGAAACGCTATGAATAATTTAGTTATAAGTATCTAATTTTCTCAAGATTAAGGACATGGTTGAATCACTTCTCAAAAACTGTTTTTTAATTTTTAAAAAATTAAAATTAAAAAATTTGTTTGATAAACTATTTTTAAAATTAGTTTTATTTTTTAGTTTTAAAAACTGAAAAAGTAAAATTGGTAAATGTAGTTTTAGTTTTCATTTTCAATTTTTTCTTAAAGAAAATCCAAAAAGTAAAAACTTACGGAAAATTGTAAATTTTTATTTAATGGTATTTTCGTAATTTTTTGATTTTTTTATTTATAACTTCAAAAGGATATTAACATTATAAGACGCATTTTTAAAAGGAAATAAAATCCATAATAACAATTATGATTTGTATAAATGTTTCGGATAAACATAAAGCCATTATCAATAAATATTAATGGCTGATCATTTTAATTTTATTCATGCATTCAAGTTCTATTTTTTTTCTTTAAATAATTTAATTCTTCTAATTTTTTATATTTTCATTAATGAAATTATATATATATATATATATATATATATATATATATATATATATATATATATATATATATATATATATATATATATATATATATATATATATATATATATATATATATATATATATATATATATATATATATATATATATATATATATATATATATATATATATATATATATATATATATATATATATTAATTTTAAAATATTTTATATATACATCCAACTAAATTACATCAAATAAATATATTAAAAATTAATCTAATAATGTATCACTAGCATGTATTTTGATTCAATTAAAAAGTTTTACATAGTAAGTACATAATATATGGTAAATTTATTTAAGATTATTTAAAAAAAAAGTACGGTTCAAAAACCTAACTAAAAATATTTAAAATATATAACTGATAAAAGTATTTTATCAGAGAAAAATATGTATCATAAAAATAATTATTTGAAACTTTCAAAAACAAATATTTAAAATTAATAAATTTATAGTTATGATTTTTATTGAGTTTTTAAATATATGGAATTTTTCTATTTGAGACAACAAAAATATAAGAATATATTCTTTTTATCAATAAAAATTAGGTTTAAATGCATTTTTGTTCTTATTACTTTCAAAAAAATAAAATTTTGACCCCTCATTTTTAAAAATTTCTATTTTTGTCCCCGACTTTGAATTTTTTTCTCGTGTTTTGGTCCCTTACATCAATTTAAGATTCAATTTAATGATGTAGAAGTGTTTAAGTGGATAAATTTTAGAAGTCATATCAGCAAAATTACTCTTAAAGTATGATGTGAATATTAAACTTATCAATCTAAGCACGATCACATTGACAAAATTGTGTCTCAGATGAAGTATGAGACTCAAACTCAAAAGAAAAATAAAATTAAGGCACCAAAAATATAATTTTTAAAATAGAGAAGTTAAAACTTTTTATTTGAAAATAGAAGGACCAATATTACATTTAAATATTATTTTTGTTAAATTATTATTCAATATATTAACATTTTAGTGAAATACGGTGGTCGTTCTTAGTGATATCCATTAGAGTAAGAAGTGGGCACTCTGAGAGTATATTGATAGATTCATCAAGGTAGTTGTATAAGTAGAATGACTCAACGATAAACTAGAGTGTTGGATCTTCGAGAAGAGACTGAAGCTGAATTTTTTGTTCAGAAAGAAGTTCGGGGTGAAGGAACCGGCAAATATGAGTGACCTCACTCAAGTCAAACCCTGTATCAACTATGAAGAGAAGTTCTTAACTTAAGATGTTGGAAGCAGTCACACATATGAAGAGAAAATCAGAGTTTTTGGAAGCATCACTATAGGAAGGCATGAAGGCAATAGGCACCACGTGGACGGAAGTAGAGAAGGGCATCGAGGACCCCGATCCAGATTTTCAAAGTATACTCAGTTGAACATGTTCAGACAAAAAATTCTACAAGAGTGTGCTAAGGCCTAACTAAAGAACGTCAGAGGTAAGATATCCCAATAATGTAAAGTAGTTAGCACAAATTAATAAATCAAAATTTAATTATTAATTATAATAAAAATATTTTTAATATATATTTGTTAATAAAAGTGTTCTTAAAAAATAGACTACCAAAGAGATTTTTTATTTTCTCATCTCTAAAACTGTTTTGAAAATTAGCTTATGAAATGAATTTTTTATTTTTTCATTTCTAAAATAGTTTTGAAAAGTTAAATTATCAAACAATTTTTTTATTTATTCTCTTCCTAAAAATACCTTTCTAAAATAATTTTATAAAATGATTTTTAAAAAGTAAAAAGCAAAATTCATTCAAACGAACCATAATCTTTTGAGATGATGTTAATTTGATATGCTTGAACCACGTGATTAGCTTTGTATTGTTTGATTAATTTAAAATTGTAGTATTATTCAATAATCTTTAATCATAATATTGAACTTAGATTATGAATATCTACCGAACCGAGCTTTTAAAATTAATGAATGGGTGAATTAATTGTGATACTAGAGGAGCATATTAAGAGATTAGAGAAAGAAACAATCACCAAATAGTGGTAGTTAACAAATTCTTGAAACACCTAGTCTCCTTAATACCTTATCAATTTTAATTTCTTTTTTGTTCAAACCAACTTTTATGAAGAAAAAAAAAACCAATTTATGATTTTAGTACTCTCAAATTACATTGTTAAAATTACACGGTCATTATGGATACAAATTTAGAATTTTATTATTTGACGAAATATTCATTCCTCGGGGTTCAACTTGGAAAGATGTTTGAGCATCCAAATCCATTTGGACCCAAGTAAATGGATCCATTTGGACCCAAGACAGAAAATCAACTAAAAAGAATCCACTTGGGTCAAATGTGGAAGGCCCGGAAAATATATCAAATAAGGGATGAACATAATGGTGCATTTTGGTCACGTCAAACTAATATAATGATGTCAAAGGATAAAGGTGCAACCCACTTTTGATATTAGGTAAAGTTTGTGTTGGAAATATTGTGACCAATAAGTAATGGATTTATTCACGTATGTGGGGGTTATAAGCATGTATGATTATGTTCTCCATGTAAAAACATACAAACAAGTTTGCAGATGAGAGGTATAGGACAATCCTTATTTGACCAAACAAGAGAATTATAATTATAATTATATTTCAGCATGTACTACAGTAGGCTTTGGTATAACATTTTTATTTTTATTTATATCCTTATCACCTTATATTGATATAATAATTTATTCATAGATGGGGTAAAAAGCTTTTTTGATTATGACACCAGAAGCACATTTTCATTTTATTTTTTTCATATCCAGCCTCACCCCAAGTAATATCCCATGGATTTTTAATTAATCAGTATGAATCTTCACCTTCTCCACCATAATCAATTAGACTAACTCCATGCGAAATATCCATCGTTTCCTCAGTTGGTAGGTTATCAAATATGTTACTCTTGTAACTTTTAAAACTCTGCACAAAAAGGAGAACAAGTGTAATCAGTTGTTGTGCCACTGCTTAGAAGATTCTGTTCCCCATCTCCTACTTTTGATAGCCTTTTATTTTTGCAGAACGAAGTTTACCTTTGTTGTTGCATTTACTAGCTTGACCTTTGTATGGATAATTTATTGCATTACTTACTCCATTTTTCATTACATACTGAAATATGTATGTTACTCTACCAGTAGTACATCCACTAATCAATTTACGAGTTTTTATCTGGACGGTTCCTTCTATTGTTGCTATTGACGAAAATACCCAGCAACTATCTAAAACCACAAAACGTCATCATTAATCACTAAATTTCGTTCATGTTTTTCTAAAATTTAAACTTATTTTCGCATAATATAACAACGAAAAAAAATACTACAACAATTGTTCTTACTACACTGTTTTTGACTCTTGACTTTGCTCACGGCTCCGTGGTTGTTCCAATCCACGCTGGTTCGAATTTACGACTTTGGTGACAGGATAGGTGGAGCAGGAACTTTACTATCATTGAACATATCCTCCAAAAACTCTTCCTTCATTGTGAAACAACTATACTTACTAGCAAATTCTTTACCACTTAAATCCAAAAATTGATTCAAACCCAGTATGTAACTAGAATTTCCATCCTTGTTCAACTTTTCAATACACTTCAAATTCTCTGAAAATATCTCAACTGTGTCGTCCTTCTCGTCACTGTTTCGATAGACACGCTCGAATTCTTGAATCCATCTCTCGTACGCTCTTTTTGCATTAACAGACCGCGACATGGCTTGTGGTGTCACACATACCAAAAATCAATAAAAATGCATACACTATAACTGATTTTTTTATTAAAAAAATCGATAACAATGCATATGTTAAATCGGATTTTTTTTACAAAAAATAAGTAAAAATGCATACACTATATTAGATTTTTGAACAAAAAATCAATAAAAATGCATATGCCATACCAAATATTTTTATTTTTAAATATATAAAAATGCATTTGCCATACAGGATTTCTTTTTTAAAAAAAGCATACTCCATACTGGTTTTTTTTTATAAAAATAAATCGGTAAAAATGCATACGTCAAACCATATTTTTTTGAAATAACGGATAAAAATGCATACGCCATACCTCCTTTTTTGAAAAGTCGGTAAAACTTCATACGCTATACCATCTTTTTCTTTAAAAAATTGATAAAAATGCATACGTTAAACCAGGTTTTTTTTAATAAAAAAAATGCATACGATATACTATATTTTTTTGAAAAATCTATAAAAATCCATACCCCATAATGACTTTTTTTAATAAAAAAAATCGATAAAAATGCATACATGTTACTTGTTATTTCAAAATATTCGAAAATAAGTATGGTTGTAGCAATTTTTTCCTAAAAATCCAAGAATATGCTGATTTTTTCTGGATTTTATAAAAATCCAATTGGTTGATTTTTTTTTTTGAATTTAATATATCCTTATCACCCTAGATTGATATAACACTTTTTTAATAGATGTGGCAAAAAGCTTTTCTAATTGTGACAGCAGAAACACCTTTTCTTTTGATTTTCCCATGTCCAGCCTCACTCCAAGTAGTATCCCATGAATTTTTAATTAACCAATATGTATCTTCATCCTCCCCACCATAACCAAATAGACTAACTTCATGCAAAATATCTATCGTTTCCTTTATCGACAGGTTACCAAATATGCCATCTTGTAACTTTTAAAACTCTGCCCAAAAAGGAGACCAAGTGTGATGGGTTGTTGTGCCACCGCTTCTAGAAGATTTTGTTCCACATCTTCTAGTTTTTGATAGCCTTTTATTTTTGTAGAATGAGGTTTACCTTTGCTATCACATTTACCAGCTTGACCTTTGTATACATAATCTTTTTCATCACTTACTCCATTTTTCATTACATACTAAAATGTGTATGTTACTCTACCAGTAGTACACCCACTACTCAATACATCACAATCGATAAGTTCTTGCTCAGAAAGTTCCACCAATTTATTAGTTTTTATCTGGATGATTCCTTCTATTGCTTCTATTGAAGAAAATTCCCAACAACTTCTATTGTTTCGATAGACACACCCAAATTCTTGAATCCATCTCTCTTACGCTCTTTTTGCATTAACAGATTGTGGCATGGCTTGTGGTGTCACACATGCCAAATACACCATCGAGTAACCTAGAGCTAAATACATTATTGAATTTTTTTAAGTATGGTATTGTAAAAATTATGATTTGTCAAATTAATCAAACTATTTGGTTTAATTTATAGATACAATAAATCTACATTAAGTCGAATATATTATATTCTACTGTTATACGTTGCAAACTAATAAAAATATTTTTTTTAATTCTCTAAAACATATTATTATTCACGTGTTTATCTAAATTACAACATGCCATTACCAAAATAAAAGAATCTCATTCAATGTACTCACAGTTTCTTCTTGTTTTTATTATTAACATTTAATCATTTAACTTTTTTTTCTTAAAATTCAACATTATTTTTTTTATTAAAACTCATTCATTTTTAATATTCCATTGTTTTTTCTCTCTTTAAGATTCTTTCGCTTAAACATATTTTATTAGTATCCAAACCATGCATTTTTTTTATAAAAACACATGCTTTTATCGGTATTTTCAAAAACCAATATAAATTCATACTTTTCTATCGAATTTTATGAAATAACCGGTAAAAATGAACCGTTAAACCATATTTTTTTAAAAATCAATAAAAATGCATACGCTATACCTGATTTTTTAAATAAAAAAATCGACAATAATGCATATGTTAAATCAGAGTTTTTTTACAAAAAAATCAGTAAAAATGCATACGCTATATTAGATTTTTAAACAAAGAATCAATTAAAATGCATCCGCCTATCAGATTTTGTTATTTTTAAATATCGATAAAAATGCATTTGCCATACAAGATTTTTTTGTAAAAAACTGCATAATCCATACTGGATTTTTTTAAAAAAATCGGTAAAAATGCATACGTTAAACCAATTTTTTTTGAAATAACTAATAAAAATACATACGCCATAGCTCCTTTTTTGAAAAATCGGTAAAACAGCATACGCTATACCATATATTTTTTTTAAAAAATTGGTAAAAATGCATACGTTAAACCGAGTTTTTTTAAATAAAAAAATCTTTAAAAATGCATACGCCATAACAATTTTTTTTTGTTGAAAAATCGATAAAAATGCATACATGTTATTTATCATTTCAAAATATCCGAAAATATGTATGATTGTACCAATTTTTTTCCTAAAAATCCAAGAATATGCTAACTTTTTCTGGATTTTTTAAAAATCCGATTGGTTGATTTTTTTTAAAATTTAATATATCCTTATCACCCTAGATTGATACAACAATTTACTCAGAGATGAGATAAAAAACTTTTTTGATTGTGACACCAAAAGCACCTTTTCTTTTGATTTTTCCATATTCAGTCTCACCCCAAGTAGTATTCCATGAACTTTTAATTAACTAATATGAATCTTCACCCTCCCTACCATAACCAATTAGACTAACTCCGTGCGAAATATCCATCGTTTCCTTAATCGGTAGGTTACCAAATATGTCACTCTTGTAACTTTTAACACTCTGCCAAAAAAGGAGACCAATAATCGGTTGTTGTGCCACTGCTTCTTGAAGATTATATTCCCCATCTCCTACTTTTTGTAGCCTTTTGTTTTTGTAGAATGGGATATACCTTTGCTATCGCATTTACCAATTTGACCTTTGTATACATAATCTTTTTTAACACTTACTCCATTTTTCATTACATACTGAAATAGGTATGTTACTCTACCAGTAGTACATCCACTACTCAATGCATTGCAGTCGACAAGTTCTTGCTCAGAAAGTTCCATCAATTATGAGTTTTTATCTGGACGATTCCTTCTATTGTTGCTATCGAAGAAAATGCCTAGCAACTTCTATTGTTTCAATAGACACACCTGAATTTTTGAATCCATCTGTCGTACGCTCTTTTTGCATTAACATATTGTGGCATGGCTTGTGGTGTCACACATGCCTAAAACACCATCGAGTAAACTAATGCTAAATACCACATTGCATTTTTTTTAAAGTGTGATACTGTAAAAATTCTAATTTGTGAAATTAATCAAACTATTTGATTTAGTTTATAGATACAATAAATCTACATTAAGTCGGATATATTATATTCTACTATTACACGTTGTTGCAAACTAATAGAAATATCTTCCTTTTTTTAATTCTCTAGATTATATTATTATTCATGTGTTTATCTAAATTATAACACGCCATTACCAAAATAAAAGAATCTCATTCAATGTGCTCACAATTTCTTCTTGTTTTTATTATTAACATTCTTTCATCTAAGTTTTTTTTCTTAAAATCCAACGTGTTTTTTTTAATTAAAACTCATTCATTTTTAATATTCCATTCTTTTTTCCTCTCTTTAAGATTCTTTCACCTAATCATATTTTATTAGTATCAAAACCATGCATTTTATTTATAAAAACACATGCTTTTATCGGTTTTTTCAAAAACCAATGTAAATTCATACAGTTCTATCAAATTTTATGAAATAACTCGTAAAAATGCACGTGTAAACCGCATTTTTCAAACAAATCAATAAAAATGCATATGCTATACCTAATTTTTTTAATAAAAAAATTGATAAAAATGCACATGTTAAATCAGATTTTTTTTTACAAAAAAACCAGTAAAAATGTGTTTGCTATCTTAGATTTTTGAACAAATAATGAATAAAAATGCATATGCCATACCTTTTTTTTTTTTTGAAAAAATGCATACTCCAAATTGGAGTTTTTTTTATAAAAAAATAGGTAAAATGCATACATTAAACCGGATATTTTTGAAATAACTGATAAAAATGCATACGTCGTACCTCCTTTTTTGAAAAATCGGTAAAACTTCATACGCTATACCATTTTTTTTAAATTGATAAAAATGCATACGTTAAAGAGGATTTTTTTTAATTAAAAAATCGATAAAAATGCATATGATATACTTGATTTTTTAGAAAATTTATAAAATTGCATATGCCATGATGACTTTTTTTTGTTGAAAAATCAATAAAAATGCATAATTGTTACCTGTTATTTCAAAATATCCGAAATACTGTATGATTGTACCAATTTTTTCCTAAACATTCAAGAATATGCTGACTTTTTCTGGATTTTTTACAAATCCGATTGTTTTTTTTTGAATTTAATACATCCTTATCACCCTAGATGATTGATATTACAATTTATTCATAGATGGCGTAAAAAGATTTTCTGATTGTGACACCATAAGCACTATTTCTTTTGATTTTCCCATATCCAGCCTCACCCCAAGTAGTATCCCATGAATTTTTAATTAATCAATATGAATCTTCACCCTCCCCACCATAACCAATTAAACTAACTCCATGAGAAATATCCATCGTTTCCTTAATCGGTAGGTTACCAAATATGCCACGTTTGTAACTTTTAAAAATCTGCCCAAAAAGGAAACCAAACGTAATCAGTTGTTGTGCCACTACTTCTAGAAGATTTTGTTCCCCATCTCCTACTTTTTGATAGCCTTTTATTTTTGCAGAATGGGGTTTACCTTTGCTATCGCATTTACCAGCTTGACCTTTGTATACATAATCTTTTTCAGCACTTACTCCATTTTTCATTACATATTGAAATGTGTATGTTATACTACCAGTAGTACATCCACTACTCAATGCACCGCAGTCGACGATTCCTTCTATTGCTGCTATTGAAGAAAATGCCCATCAACTTCTAATGTTTTGATAGACACGCCTAAGTTCTTGAATCCATCTCTCGTACACCCTTTTTGCATTAACAGACTGTGGCATGGCTTGTGGTGTCACACAAGCCAAAAGCACCATCGAGTAAACTAGAGCTAAATACCTCATTGCAATTTTTTTAAGTGTGATACTGTAAAAATTCTAGTTTGTGAAATTAATCAAACTATTTGGTTTAATTTATAAATACAATAAATCTACATTAAGCCGAATATATTATATTCTACTGTTACACGTTGTTGCAAACTAATAGAAATATCCTTCTCTTTTTAATTTTCTAAATTATATCATTATTCATGTGTTTATCTAAATTACAACACGCCATTACGAAAATAAAAGAATCTCATTCAACATGCTCATAGTTTCTTCTTGATTTTATTTCTAACATTCAATCATTTAACTTTTTTTTCTTAAAATTCAAAGTGTTTTTTTTTAATTAAAACTCATTCATTTTAAATATTCCATTGTTTTTATTTCTCTTTAAGATTCTTTCACCTAATCATATTTTATTAGTATCAAAACCATGTTTTTTTTTAAAAACACATGCTTTTATCGGATTTTTCAAAAACCAATATAAATTCATACATTTCTATCGAATTTTATGAAATAATCGGTAAAAATGCATGCGTTAAACCACATTTTTTAAAATATCAATAAAGATGCATACGTTATAACTGATTTTTTTATTTTTAAAATCGATAAAAATGCATATGTTAAATTTGATTTTTTTTTCACAAAAAATCAGTAAAAATACATACGCTATATTAGATATTTGAACAAAAAATCAATAAAAATGCATAGGCCATACCGGATTTTTATTTATTTTTAAATATTGATAAAAATGTATTTGCCATACCGGATTTTTTGAAAAAATGCATACTCCATACTAGATTTTTTTTTTAAATGGTAAAAATGCATAAGTGAAACCAGATTTTTATGAAATAACTGATAAAAATGCATACGCCATACCTCCTTTTTTGAAAAATTGATAAAACTGCATACGGTATACCATATATTTTTTTTTTATAAAAATGCATATGTTAAACAGGATTTTATTAATAAAAAATTGATAAAAATGCAAACGATATACTAGATTTTCTCGAAAAATCTATAAAAATGCATATGCCATAATGATTTGTTTTTGAAATATCGATAAAAATGCATACCTATTACCTGTTATTTGAAAATATCCGAAAATATGTATGATTGTACCAATTTTTTTCCTAAAAGTCCAAGAATATGCTGACTTTTTCTGGATTTTTTAAAAATCCGATTGGTTGATTTTTTTTGGAATTTAATATATCCTTTTCACCCTATATTGATATAACAATTTATTCATAGATGGGGTAAAAAGCTTTTCTGATTGTGACACCAGAAGCACTTTTTTTTTCCCCATATCCAGCCTCACCCTAAGTAGTATCCCATGAATTTTTAATTAACCAATATGAATCTTCACCCTCCCTACCATAACCAATTAGACTAACTCCATGCGAAATATCCATCATTTCTCTAATCGGTAGGTTACCAAATATGCCACTCTTGTAACTTTTAAAACTCTGCTAAAAAAGGAGACCAAGTGTAATCGGTTGTTGTGCCACTTCTTCTATAAGATTCTGTTCCCCATCTCCTACTTTTTGATAGCCTTTTATTTTTGCAGAACGAGGTTTACCTTTAGTACCACATTTAGCAGCTTGACCTTTGTATACGTAATCTTTTTCAGCACTTACTCCATTTTTCATTAGATATTGAAATGCATATGTTACTCTACCAGTAGTACATCCACTACTCAATGCATCACAGTCGACAAGTTCTTTCTCAAAAAGTTCCACCAATTTATGAGTTTTTATCTGGACGATTCCTTCTATTGCTGCTATTGAAGAAAAGGCCCATCAACTTTTATTGTTTCAATAGACACGCCCAGATTCTTGAATCCTTCTATCGTACGCTCTTTTTGCATTAACAGACTGTGGCATGGCTTGTTGTAATATCCCATACCCCTTTAAATTGATCAATTAGTTCTCAGTTGAAACTAATTGAGTTCCTATGTACTCTATCCCTTGTCAGTTGGAACAATTAGAGCTCTTATGTACTCTAAAAGTTGTCAATTGGGACAAATAGAGTAACCAGTGGACTCTGAAGAAAGCAATCCTTATTAAAAGAGAAGGACCATTATTAATAAGTATAAGAAGGAATATTTTGGTAACATTAATAATTGGTCAATTGGTATTAGAATATAAAAATATCTCTTGAGGATATTTTATATAATTATATAATTTCATATGATGTTATGTATATACGTATTGGGTGGTGGAAAGAATAGGTAGAAAAAGGTGTGGATAAGATTGGGAAAGAGAGAGTTATCAGGAAGTGGAAAAAGAGAAAAGGAAAGAAAGAAAAAAAACAAGAAAGGAAGAGAAGAAGAAAACGTGAAAGAAGAGGAGAGAAAAGAAGAGGAAGGAAGAAGGAGCTCATCCTACCACCATCATCTCATCTCCATAATCATCTCACCTTCATCATCATTCTCCATTTTTCTTCACCAAACTTCATCACATTCTCCATGGAAAAGTGAGTTCTAGTTAGTTTCCTCTCTATAGTAAGATTCTCATGAAATAGAATACTAGGGTTTGGTGTTGTTGTCTTGAATCATGAAGAAAATGGATAGTATGGTAGGCATCCTTGTTGTTACATGTTGTTTGTAATCTTTCATGTTGCTTATATGAATTGATGTTATGTTGTATGGATTATGTTGTTGATTCATATGAGCTTATGTTGGTACATGTCTTAGCATGATTTAAAGTGATTAAAGATGTCGAAGGATGAGTATAGAAGATGTATTTTTGGATATTATGCAGGTGTCAATCGATTGGTTGCAAAAAAGTCGCAGAATTAATCGTTTGGTTCAGAATTCTGTGAAGAAAAGCTGAATTTTTGCACATGTCAATCGATTGGCTACGGTGCTCAATCGATTGGTCCTGTCAAATTTTGTGAAAAATAATTACAGAAACCTCATGCAATCGATTGGTTCCCAAGTCAATCAATTGGTCCAGCCTTGTTTTACCTAAAACCACTTGTTCCTTGTTTCTAATACATCTTAGGATTCCATTAACTTATACCATGATATATATGTACTAGATTGACAATAATATGTCGATCTATGCACAATCGAGTGGGTTTTGACCTAGAATTCCGATTAGGTTAAAACGATTGTAGTTTTAGTTTTGTAAATCCGTTTTCGACGCAGTCGGAAGTGTTAGAAAGCTAACAGAGAGAACTATAGTATAGAGAGAAGTCTCTATGAGTTATCCACTATAACTTTCCCTTGAGTTCGATTAACCCCGCCGTATGATGATTGAACGAATACTCACTTTGTGGTGTGAGAGTGGAATAAGTTAGAATGAGGTGAGTCGCGTGATGGATTTGCCTAGGATTATTGGGACATGTTTGATTATCATGTGTGCTTCTTGTATACTTGATTATGCAATGAGTTGGTTCCATGTCTCCATCATAAGACGAGAATCATTCTTCCTATTTTTTATGGGGTTGAATAAATTGTAAAGTGAATCCAATACCTCATCAAGTGATAAGAATAGACCATGGGATGCCATGGGTATTATGTGTATTGGTTATAAATGGTTATGAATTGTTGTTATGTTTCTTATGTGATGCATTCTATAACCTATGCACGAATTGTTATTGCGTTGATTATGACATGATTGGTTGATTGTATCGGTTAAACAATAATATGACTAAAACTTATGAGTAAGATAAACCTAGGAGAATGCTAGGTAAATGACTTAGAAAGATAACTTAAGTCAAGAAATGATTTAGATAGTGATGCTTGGACGAATCATACCGTGGTGTGTACAACAAATAAGTAGTCATGGAATGATACATTAACATGCTTTGTAAGGAACATGTGTGATTTATGTATGAGAATGGATCATGTTATGATGCCATGATAATTTGTTTGATATTTTGGTGAGGAACATTTGTTCTAAAAGTCCTATTTTGGTGAGGAGCCTTGCATTGAAAGTCCTATTTGTTGTTGAGAATTAATCACGTATTCAGAATTAGTTGTGATTGTGCACATACCACTTCAAGGGCTTAGGTAAAGTTGTAAATGGTGATGTGGCACCAATAATTCGTGCCTCAATTGGGTTTGAGCACCAACCATGGCGGACATGGGAGAAAGGTGGACACCTAAGTGGGATAGAGGCCTATACAGTGAAAGATACCCTAGGTGGGTTAGAGGCCCATACAAGTAACAGTCGCTTGAACTGAGGATTAAGCCTCATAGAGGAACCAATATCCATCATTAAATTCGAATCATATGAGCATGCGTGAACCGAGCCTGGCTTAGACGTAAGTCCGTTCGGGGATTGACGTTTCTTGAATCCGAATAGTGATTTGTTGAGTGGATGCAATCAAGTGACATGTTTCCATACATTGCGATTATCCCTTAGTTACTCAAGTCCTAATTACAAGGTGCGAGTGATGCACAAGTAACTGAAGGTGAGTACTAGAGTTAGAATCGATTAGAAACCCTGTAGAGCTGAGTGGACCCATAGGATAGAAGAACTCACTGAGATCATTATCTCATCCCATTATCGTTGTTATTTTCCAGTTACACCTTGCAGGTTGAATTCATGAGGAGCTTCCTACTAATGTTTCGAGGGATGCTGATTATCGTGATCTTCCGCTGTGGAGTTGTGTACAATGAAGATATTGTACATAGTTATTAGAGTTTTATTTAGGCACTATTGTATGACATGTGCCATATTGTTGTATTTTATATTATAGACATGTATATAATTATGTCGTTAGGCATTTATGTTGGATCAGTACCAATTAATACTGTGTATAATGTATATTCTAGACGCATATTATACATGGTATTACAGTTGGTATCAGAGCAG
The DNA here is from genome assembly GCF_024323335.1 of Lathyrus oleraceus. Lineage (NCBI taxonomy): Eukaryota > Viridiplantae > Streptophyta > Magnoliopsida > Fabales > Fabaceae > Lathyrus > Lathyrus oleraceus. The sequence continues at coordinate 612,328,695 of NC_066583.1, forward strand.
GTCAATTCTCGACTTAGCCTTGAAACATCATAAGTAAATCTATTCCTGTCTCATATCTGTGTTTAGCCAACATGATTCTTAATATCATTGTATGTAGTATTAGGCCTAATCAACCTAATTCTATGTGCGTGGTAGGTAGGATCATGATTGAGCGACCACAAGGACTCTAAAGTGTTGGTTGAACTTGTGCTCTGAATGTAGGCTCAAGCCAAGAGTTATAAAGTAAGGAGAACCAGTTAGCTCAGTAGAAGTTTCAGTAGGAGTTGTGATTCGGGTAATATAGAATTAAAGAGTAGTTTATGGTTCAAGCAATCCTGTAGTGTTGATGGAGTTGGTAAGTTGAGGATTTCTATTAGATAAATTGTCAGAGCTTCGAGAAAGATGTGAATTTGCTAGTGGAATAAGATTGACCCACTGATATGGAATATGTATTGTAAGTAATTCCATATAGTAAAGGAGAAAGGATGCTTATGTTGCACATATGTCATAAGGTTTGGAAGTGAGGTAGTGTATCAGTGTTTCAGCTTCTAAGGCCACTAAAACATTTTGGAAGAATGAGAATACTTCAGGGAATTGTTCGGAATTGTATCTTCCAATAGGTTCAAGGTTCGAGAGGTAGGGAAGTTAAACACCTTTGTAAGGGTTTAAAGTAGTGGTGAAGTATAAGAAGAGGTTCGAGGATATGAAATTCTACCCTAAGTGGAACACGTACGCATCAGAAGAAAAAAAAAAGCAGAAGATAAACCAAGTATACCCAGTCTTAGGAGGGAAATCAAATTTAGGATGATTCATTGAGATTCAATATTCAGTAAGAGACCATTATGGGATGCACTTCAAATAAGGAGATTATGGAATCATAAGATGTGTGATTGATGATTGTTCGTATGTGTAGATTTATAGAGGATCCAATGTAGTGGATAAAGTTAAACCTTGGTATTAAGAGAAGTATGTGATAGTAGCATTATGGTCACAAGTATGTCTAATTGATTCTTTGTCTTGAAGTGGATGTGAAGTAACACATTCTTTATTGATTAGTGAATCTCGTGTTCTGAGAAGTTGAATTTATGGTAAACAACAAAAGACAAGCCAAGCTTGTGTACGGGGACTAAGTGTAGAAACGTGAAACAAACTATGGCGTGTGAGCTCATGAGGAGGAAATGAGGGTTGTCTGTAGCAAGTCATCTAAATAAGTAACCTAGGTGTGGTGAGATGTGTAGTAGGTATTGGTTTGGAAGAGAATTCCTGTCAATAAGTGTGAAGTGATGTCAAGGTTCATCTTGAGTGCATACTTTTGAGTTGCAAGAGTAAGAGTGGGTTGTTGGAAGCTAGATTGTTGTTCATCTTTCTGAGTAGTGTTTGGTTTGGTTGATCATAGAGTATGATGTTTACATCTTGTTGACACTAAGTATATCCCAAATCTTATTGGTGTATTGTAGCGGTAAATTCACGACCATCAAGCTATGGATAAACTTGACGTCAATAAAACCAGAGTCGCCGCCGCACTTTTATTGTTTCCAAAGGAAAAGGGGAAAGTACGAACAAAACCAAAGGATAAGAAGTTTTCATATCAAAACTAATAAAATGCCAGAGATCACAGGTAAGGGGGTTGGTTACACAGAGGGAAGGTGTTAGCACCCAAAGTGTCCTAGGTACTCCTAGGGAGCCCTTTTTATGTGTGCATGTGTTTTGGTATAAAAGATGTTTGAAAAAAAATAGAGTGTGGGAATGAGAAAAGAATTCATTGATTATATTTTTGTGTTTGACAAAACCTTCGGTCTTGTTCCTACGTACCAACATAAAAATGAGGGATCAAAACCTTGTAGTTCGGGGTAAAAATTTCAAAGAAGAGTTGGCGAATTGATTTTAACAAAAATTTAAGAAGAGGGCACAAAAGGAGAAAGGCTTGAATAGGGTTGTTAATTCTTTTTGTCTTTTGAAATTTAAGTAAATATGGTTAAGTTTATTTACAAGTTTGATTAAGGAAATATTTTTTTAAAAATTCATTGGCATAAGGCCAAAGTTTCTAATTGTTAAAACATGTTTAAGTTTAAAATCACAAGCAAGAAAGGTTTTTGAAAAGAGGGAGAGATTTTTAAATTTAAGAAGTGGGAGGAGATGAAGAGACTATCCTAAGCACAAAATAAAAGTTAAGAGTTGAAAAGATCTGACCAATGGGATGCAATCCAACATACAAGAATGTCATAGAGAAACCCATTTTCCTTTGGACTTTGATTAAGAAATAAGAATAAGCAATGAGAAATATCTAGACATCATAAAGATCAAGGCATCAAATAAAGATAGCCACATCCAAGCAAGCACTCCAATAGCTAGCAGTCTTCATTGTCTTCCAAAGTATCAGATGAGATATTCCTTGATCAACTTAGAATAAAACATCAGACAAAGATCGTAACAAAGTAACGATTAGGCACAGAGAAAAAATAGCAGATGAAGCAAAGAGATCCAAAGTATTACATCAGATGAAAGTCCCTTGTCAAGAATAGCTCATTCTCATATGTTGGCATTGGCTAAGTCCTTTAGCATATGGAAAGCTGTCTAATTCTAAGTCAAAAGCTCAGATCAAATCGCAACAGTCCACCAAATGTTTTTTTTAGGGTTTTTGTTGTTATTAGGTATTTTAAGGTCCTAAGACCACAAACAAGATCAAAACACATAAACAAATATATACAATCACAAGATATGGCTTAAGTGAGCAAAGTGAAAAAAAAAGACTTGAACATAAACAAATTATATGAAATGTAAATGACAATGAATGATAAATGACTGAAAATTAAAATTGCATAAAGTAAATGGCTTGAAAGTAAAAGCATAATGAATAAAAGTTAGTCAATGGTTAGTCAAAAGTTAGTGTTGAGTTTTAATTGATTAAGTCATTCTTTGGAGAACACTCAATCATTCATTCACAAGTATGGATCCTTTAACCAAGACATCATCCATGAGAAGGGCTCCAACTTGGATAATTCAACAAGTATGCCACTAGCTCTCATGAAAGGAAAAAAGGTCAAGTCTCCACACAATTCCATGAAGAATGGGAGACTTACAATCTCACTTACTAGAATGCTATGCCTTGAGGGTCAAATTTAGTTCTATGTTAAGCAATCGTAATTGGACTTATGTAGAAGTCACAACTATCTGAGGCCGGACAATAAAAATATAGGTGTTAATGCATGTTAGAGATTTGGTACAAAGAACCAAACTCCAAAAATATACCACACACTAAAAGAAAATGGGAGGGATTTATCTCAGTCATACTTGTATTGATTCATCTGACACAAGGTCATTGATGAATCAATTGACATTTAGACATTAGAGATATCATTGATCCAATGAGGGAATGGGGAGGAATATGGATGAAGATGAATAGGGAGGGGAAGATAGAAACACAAATTGATCATGAGAGGAATTTTATCACATCAAAACCATCCGTTCACTTTGGGAGATGAAATGTACATTTCATCAATCCCCTAAATCCAATGATTTTGATCCAACAAAGTCAAATCAATTATGACCAAGGCCTAAACAGAAAGTCAAACATCACAAGACCATAAAAATGGCTCAATAATATTTTTAAGCATTTAATTAATTAAAAATCACATTAAAAATGAATTAAAATGCATTTTAATTTGAGTAAAACCTCAAATCCCTTCAAAACACCAAATAAATGGCCAAAGGATTTATCCTAGGTCAAACAAGGTCAAATGACCTTAGACAAAAAATTTCACAATTTTTAAAAAGTCAGAAGTATTTTTAAACAATTAAAAATATGCACAAAAACACTTAATTCATGAAAAATACCAAAACCAATCCAAAAAATGATTTTAATTCATAATATGGAAGAGAAAAATATTTATTTTTTTAGGTGAAAGTCCCATATTTTTTTGATTAAAAATAGATTTATTATGAATTAAGCAAAATAACACAATTAAATGAAAAATCAGAAAATATGTAAAATTAGGGCCCATCAGATCTCCCTCATTAATTGAGGTGGCAGATCTGATGGCCACACGCACACTATCTACCATGTGCCAAGTCAAACACGTTGCAAAGATGGTAATCAACATGGACGCTCAAGATTAAAACATTTGAATCAAATCAGAAGGCTGGGAACACGCCAACACACCACCGGAGCTAGGGCTCTGGTCATCTTCTCCTGTGAACCTCACCAGACTGGATGACCACCAACCATCACCAAAATGAAAAACAAGGACATGATTTTAAAGAAAAAATGCTCAGGAGCTCGAATCTGGCCTCAATTTTTTTCAACTCCAAGTATATTGAAAGATACAGGGATTTGAATTTTGAGGATCATGAACTGTGTTGATTCGATTTGACCTCAAAGCAACTCAATCTTGTTCCCTACATTGGTAGGACTTCAGAAAACCAACAATCAATCAAAATGAATGAGAAATGAGGAAGAATCGAAGAAAAGAAGTTTCTAAAATTTCACCTTTGAGGAGCTTCAAATCAGGTTGATCTTGCTTCCAATTTGACTTGGCTTGACTCTAGAAGCTTGCAGGAGATGATATTGATGATTAAGAGGCTTGGACTCTTGGAGTTTAAAAAAACTTCAAGATTATACTTTCAATGGTGTTTAGGGAAGAAGGGGGTCGAAGCTTGGGCAAGAGGATCCACATGAGATGATGTAATCAGGTCCAAATGAAGTGATTTTGGACTTTTTGGAAAGTTGACATCAAGGGGGTCAATGGTGCTAAGAATAGACCATGGGATGTCATGGGTATTATTTATGTTGGTTATAAATGGTTATGAATTGTTGTTCTGTTTCTTATGTGATGCATTCTATAACCTATGCATGAATTGTTATTACGTTGATTATGACATGATTGGTTGATTGTATCAGTTAAACAATAATATGACTAAAACTTATGAGTGAGGTAAACCTAGGAGAATGGTAGGTAAATAACTTAGAAAGATAACTTAAGTCATGAAATGATTTAGATAGTGATGCTTGGGTGAATCGTATTGTGGTGTGTACAACGAACAAGTAGTCACAGAATGATACACTAACATGCTTTGTATGGAACATGTGTGATTTATGTATGAGAATGGATCATGTTATGATTCCATGAGAATTTGTTTGATATTTTGGTGAGGAATATTTGTTCAAAAAGTCCTATTTTGGTAAGGAGCCTTACATCGAAAGTCCTATTTGTTGTTGAGAATTAATCACGTATTTAGAATTAGTTGTGATTATGCACATACCACTTCAAGGGCTTAGGTAAAGTGGTAAGTGGGGATGTGGCACAAATAATCCGTGCCTCAATTGGGTTTGAGCCCTAACCATGGTGGACATGGGGGAAAGGTGGACACCTAAGTAGGTTAGAGGCCCATACGGTGCAAGATACCCTAAGTGGGTTAGAGTCACATATGGGTGACGGTCGCTTGAACTGAGGATTAAGCCTCAAAGAGGACCTGATATCCACCGTGAAAGTCGAATCATACGAGCATGCATGAACCGAGCCTGACTTAGACGTAAGTCCGTTCAGGGGTTGATGTTTCGTGAATCCGAATAGTGATTTGTTGACTGGATGCACTCAAGTGAAATGTTTCCATACATTGTGATTATCCCTTAGTTACTCAAGTCCTAGTTACAAGGTGCGAGTGATGCACAAGTAACAGAAGGCGACTACTTGAGTTAGAATCGATTAGAAACCCTATAGAGCTGAGTAGACCCATAAGATAGGAGAACTCACTGAGATCATTATCTCATCCCATTATCGTTGTTATTTTCCAGGTACACCTTGCAGGTTGAATTCATGAGGAGATGCCTACTAATGTTTCAAGGGATGCTGATTATCGTGGTCTTCTGCTGTGGAGTTGTGTATAATGAAGATATTGTACATAGTTCTTAGAGTTTTATTTAGGCACTATTGTATGACATGTGCCATACTATTGTATTTTATATTATAGACATGTATATAATTATGTCGTTATGCACTTATGTTGGATCAGTACCAATTAATACTGTGTATAATGTATATTCTAGACGCATATTATACATGGTATTACAGTTGTGGTGTCACACATGCCAAAAACACCATCTAGTAAACTAGATCTAAATACCTCAATGAAATTATTTAAAGTGTGATACTGTAAAATTCTGATTTGTGAACTAATCAACCTATTTGGTTTAATTTATAGATACAACAAATCTACGTTAAGTAGAATATATTATATTCTACTGTTACACGTTGTTGCAAACTAATAAAAATATCTTTCTTTTTTCAATTCTTTAAATTATATCATTATTCACATGTTTATCTAAATTACAACACGCCATTACCAAAATAAAAGAATCTCATTCAACATGCTCACAGTTTCTTCTTGTTTTTATTATTAACATCCTATCATTTAACTTTTTTTTCTTAAAATTCAACGTGTTTCTTTATTAAAACTCATTCATTTTCAATATTCTATTTTTTTCTCTCTCTTTAAGATTCTTTCACCTAATCATATTTTATTAGTATCAAAACCATGCAATTTTTTTAAAAAAACACATGCTTTTATCTGTTTTTTCAAAAATCAATAAAAAATCATAAATTTCTATCGAATTTGATGAAATAAACGGTAAATATGCATGCGTTAAACCACATTTTTAAAAAACATCAATAAAAATGCATACGTTATACCTGATATTTTTATTTTAAAAATCGATAAAAATGCATATATTAAATTGGATTCTTTTTTACAAAAAAATCAGTAAAAATGCATACACTATAATAGATTTTTGAATAAAAAACAAATAAAAATGCATACGCTCTACATGATTTTTTTTTTGAAAAAATGCATACTCCATACTGGATTTTTTTATAAAAAAATCGGTGAAAATGCACACGTTAAACCATTTTTTTTGAATAACCGATAAAAATGCATACGTCATACCTCCTTTTTTGGAAAATCGGTAAAACTGCATACACTATACGATATCTTGTATAAAAAAACATTGATAAAAATACATACGTTAAACCCAATTGTTTTACTAAAAAAATCGGTAAAAATGCATACGCTAAACTAGATTTTTTTGAAAAATCGATAAAAATGCATAAACCATAACAATTTTTTTTAAATCTATAAAAATGCATACCTGTTACCTGTTATTTGAAAATATCCAAAAATATGTATAATTGTACCAATTATTTGTTAAAAATCCAAGAATATGCTGACTTTTTCTGGATTTTTTAAACATCTGAATGGTTGATTTTTTTTTTGAATTTAATATATCCTTATCACCCTAGATTGATATAACAATTTATTCATAGATGGGGTAAAAATATTTTCTGATTCTGACACCAGAAGCACATTTTCTTTTGATTTTCCCATATCCACCCTCACCCCAAGTAGTATCCCATGAATTTTTAATTAACCAATATGAATCTTCACCCTCCACACCATAACCAATTAGACTAACTCAATGCGAAATATCCATCGTTTCCTTAATTGGTAGGTTACCAAATATGCCACTCTTGTAACTTTTAAAACTCTGCCAAAAAAGGAGACCAAGTGTAATCGGTTGTTGTGCCAGTACTTGTAGAAGATTATGTTTCCCATCTCCTACTTTTGGATAGCCTTTTATTTTTGCAGAACGGGTTTTACCTTTGTCATCGCATTTACCAGCTTGACCTTTGTATACATAATTTTTTCCAGCCCTTACTCCATTTTTCATTACATACTGAAATGTGTATGCCACTCTACCAGTAGTACATCCACTACTCAATGCATCGCAGTCGACAAGTTCTTGCCGAGAAAATTCCACCAATTTATGAGTTTTTATCTGGAGAATTCCTTCTATTGCTGCTATTGAAGAAAATGCCCAACAACTTCTATTATTTCGATAGACACACCTAAATTCTTGAATCCATCTCTCGTACGCTCTTTTTGCATTAGCAAACTGTGGCATGGCTTGTGGTATCACACATGCCAAAAACACCATTGAGTAAACTAGTGCTAAATAACTCATTGCAATTTTTTAAAGTGTGATACTGTAAAAATTCTAATTTGTGAAATTAATCAAACTATTTGGTTTGTATTCTACCGTTACATGTTGTTGCAAACTAATAGAAATATTATTCTTTTTTAATTCTCTAAATTATATCGTTATTCTTATGTTTATCTAAATTACAACACGCCATTACCAAAATAAAAGAATCTCATTCAATGTTCTCACAATTTCTTCTTGTTTTTATTATTAACATTCAATCATTTAACTTTTTTTTTCTTAAAATTCAACGTGTTTTTTTTATTAAAACTCATTCATTTTCAATATTTCATTTTTTCTCTCTCTAAGATATATTCACCTAATCATATTTTGTTAGTATCAAAACCATGCATTTTTTATAAAAACACATGCTTTTATCGGTTTTTCAAAAACCAATATAAATTCATACATTTCTATCGAATTTTATGAAATAACTGATAAAAATGCATGTGTTAAACCGCATTTTTTTAAAAAATCAATAAATATGCATACGCTATACCTGTTTTTTTTATATTAAAAATTGATAAAAATGCATATATTAAATCGGATTTTTTTTACAAAAAATAGTAAAAATGCATACTCTATATTAGATTTTTGAACAAAAAATCAATAAAAGTGCATACGCCATAACGTATTTTTTAAAAAAAAATGCATACTTACTGGTTTTTTTTTGAATCGGTAAAAATGCATACCTAAAACCATATATTTTTTGAAACAACTCATAAAATTGCATAAATACCTCCTTTTTTGAAAAATCGGTAAAACTGCATACGTTATACCATATTTTTTTATTAAAAAAGTTGATAAAAATGCGTGCGTTAAACCGAGTTTTTTTAATAAAAAAATTGGTAAAATTGCATACGATATACTAGACTTTTTTGAAAAATCTATAAAAATGCATAGACCATAACGATTTTTTTTTTAAAAAAATCGATAAAAATGCATATCTGTTACCTATTATTTGAAAATATCCGAAAATATGTATTATTGTACCAATTTTTTCCTTAAAATCCAAGAATATGCTGACTTTTTCTGTATTTCTTAAAAATCCGATTGATTGATTTTTTTTTAATTTAATATATCCTTATCACCCTAGATTGATATAACAATTTATTCATAGATAGGGCAAAAAAGTTTTCTGATTGTGACACCAAAAGCACCTTTTCTTTTGATTTTCCCATATCCAGCCTCACCCCAAGTAGTATCCCGTGAATTTTTAATTAACCAATATGAATCTTCACCCTCCCCACCATAACCAATTAGACTAACTCCATGTGAAATATCCATCATTTCCTTAATTGGTAGGTTACCAAATATGCCACTCTTGTAACTTTTAAAGCTCTGCCCAAAATGGAGACCAAGTGTAATCGATTGTTGTGCCACTACTTCTAGTAGATTTTGTTCCCCATCTCCTACTTTTTGATAGCCTTTTATTTTTGCAGAACGGGGTTTACCTTTGCCATTGCATTTACCAGTTTGACCTTTGTATACATAATTTTTTTCAACACTTACTCCATTTTTCATTACATACTGAAATGTGTATGTTACTATACCAGTAGTACATCCACTACTCAATCCATCGCAGCGACAAGTTCTTGCCCAGAAAGTTCCACCAATTTATGAGTTTTTATTTAGACGATTCCTTCTATTCCCACTATTGAAGAAAATGCCCAACAACTTCTATTGTTTCAAAAGACACGCCCAAAATAAAAGAATCACATTCTATGTGTTCATATTTTCTTCTTCTTTTTATTATTAAAATTCAATCATTTAACTTTTTTTCTTAAAATTTAACGTGTTTATTTTATTAAAACTCATTCATTTTCAATATATCATGTTTTTTCTCTCTTTAAGATTCTTTCACCTAATCATATTTTATTAGTATTAAAACCATGCATTTTTTTTTATAAAAACACATGTTTTTATCAGTTTTTTTAAAAACCAATATAAATTCATACATTTCTATCGAATTTTATGAAATAAACGGTAAAAATGCATGCGTTAAACCACATTTTTTTAAAAAATCAATAAAAATGCATACATTATACCTATTTTTTAAAAAAATCGATAAAAATGCATATACTATGTAAATATCCCATATCCCCTTAAATGCTCAATTGGTTGTGAGTTGAGACCATCTGAATTCCTATGTACTATATCTATTGTCAATTGGAACAACTTGAGCTCCTATGTGCTATAAAAGTTGTGAGTTGGGACCAATAGAGTAACCAATAAACTCTGAAGAGACCAATCTTTATTAAAAGAGACTGACATTTATTAATAAGTATAAGAAAGGGCATTTTTGGTAACATTAATAATTGATCAATTGGTACTGGAATACAAAATATCAATTGAGATATTTTGTGTCACTACTTAAGATTATTTATTATATATCATATAGTATATGTTGTGTGGTGGTGATTAAAAATAAAGAAGAAGTGGATAAGAATGAAGGAAATGAGAGATAGTAGGTAAGAGAGAAAGAGAGTTATCAGAAAGAAAGGAAATAGGAAGTGAAGAGAAAAGAGAAAGGAATAGAAAGAATGAGAAGAAGTAAAAGAAACTCATGGAGGAACAAGAAGATTGATATCATCTTCATCATCACCACCATCATCTCATCTTCATCATTACCCACCATCTTCTTCACCAACTTCACCATCCTTTCCATATGAGGTGAGTTCTAGATATGAATTAGCCTTTGGGGGAATAGAATCTATGTTTTGAGAGTTAAGATTTGTGTTAATCTATGATGAAATTATTGTTGTTCATACTTCTCATTGATGATATGTGTTGGTACCATGTTGTTGTTGTTGTTGCTGAAGTTAGTGTCTTTGATTGCTTGACGCTTATGTGTTTTGTTGTTGAAGTTATAGAAGTTAATCACGTGAATTCATGATAATATATGTTTTAGAATGGTTGAGTATGATTAAAGTTGGAAGAAAGAGTGTTTAGAAGAAGTATTTTTGGAGATTATGCAGGTACCAATCGATTGGTTGCAGAACCAATCGATTGGTTAACGATTCTATGAAGAAAAAAGCTGGACTTTGCTGATGTCAATCGATTGGCTACAGTGCCCAATCGATTGGTCTTGTCAATTTTGTGAAAAATACTTTACAAAAACTTCACGCAATCGATTGGTTCCCATCTCAATCGATTGGTTCAACCTTGTTTTGCCTAAAACCACTTATTTCATGTTTCTAAACCATCTTAGATGTATTATAACTTGTACCGTGACGTGTATGCATTAATTTAATATTAATCGGTCTATTTACATGAGATTGGATGGGTTTAACCTAGAATATTAGTTAGGTTAAAATATGTGGTTCTTGTTTCCACCATAACTCAAGAACCGTGAATCTGATTGATATGAGACTTGAAGCTTTGGAAAGATAATCTAATGAGATATTGCATGGTGACGAGATACCATGAACTAACCAATAATGCTTGGTAGAAGATAGTGATGATTGTATGCATGATTATGTTTGACTTGTTTGTGTATGACGACTTGAATAACCTAAGATACTGATGAGTATGTCGTGAGTCGGATATGCCAAGGGTTTATTGTGACATGTTATGCCACTATGTGTGTTTTATGTATGACATTTTATTATGCTAATGTGTATGCCATGAATTGGTTGGATGTTTGATTATCATTTTTGTAATAGTGTATTTATGTGTAGTATTACTCAGATATTTGCACAACATTGTTTATCACATAACATTTTGGCACTTCCATTGATGCATGATGAACATAACTTAACATAAGATAAACATTTACATAAGTTTGATAGTAGATTACATAACTTACCAAAACAGTAATAAATAAGAAGACCTAAACACTACTAGATGATTATGAAAGTTTCAACATCTTGTACCGGTTAATTTGTTCTATACCGTTTTTTTTCAAATTGTTCTACCCAATTTTTTGATAAAATTTACATAAGAGAAACATATGTATTATATAGATATGTGGGGTGTCAAGTGTAAGGTGTGTGTTAGGTGTTAGGATAAAATATCCATTTCTCACTACTAAAGTATACATTTACACAGAGTTACTCAACACCTTGGCACTTGAGCACAATTTTAAGGATTTAAAAATGATTTTCAAGAATAAATTATCCAAAATAGAAATAAAAATAAAAATAGGGAAGTTTGATTATCGGGTATTTTTAAGAAAATGTGTTGATCTTCCTAAAAAAAATAGTAGTTATATTTTTAATAAAAAATCATATGAAATTTTACGGGAATGAACATTCAGTCCTTCTTACATGGGAATAAAATCATTGAAATTATAGAAGTCATTGATAGTTATTTTATTCCTTAAAACCTTTATACCTAAGAATAAAGTTTCTTCAAACTCTAAACAAACATGGGTATAACAACTTTTTAAAACATTATTCCTGGGAATTTAACTCTTAAACTTGAAACAAAGACCCCTTCGGGATATGTAGAGATACCGATAGTGTTTGAAAAAATATTAAATAAAAAATAATACAATAGTTAGATTCCTAAAAAATGGGGTATAAATACATCTACATTTGCATCATTGAAACTACGTGTCGTGTTGCTAAAATTTCACACCAAAGCCAAAATAGTAACTGTGATTGAGATAGATTTGTTTCTTACCATTCGACCAAACAACATGAGACCATCGTAGCAATGAAAAGTAAGCCACTTGAATTAGGTACATGTATGGAACTGTGGCCTATCACGGACGACAATGATGGAAACAACAACAAAAAAGACAATAAACAACTCAAACACATAGTCCACAAAATGATATTTAGCAAAATAAATAAACTAAAAATTAAATTGAAGGGAAAATGTTCGATTAAAAAAGTAGCATTCATATAATGAAGGGAAAGAGTTACAAAATGAAAATACAAGAAATTAACCCTGTCTTTATAATTTAGATTGGCATAAAACATTTTTACTAAATTTGGAAACATCTCAACAGGTGTGTTGCGTATGAAGTTCTTCAGATTTGTTTAGACGAAAGCATTAAAGAATTCAAATTTTCCATACACACTCTCATCCACATAGGGATTTGGAGTGAGATTCTTGTTGGTAAAGTTTTGATAAAAAATATTTTTTTTCTCTTTAGAAGAAAAACAATTGAGAAGTAAATTGTTGCAAAGGGACTACTCGATGGATAGACTCTTTTTGGTGTCATTGTGGTTGTCATGATGAACACACGCAAGTAGCACAAGAAAACAAGAATGCAAAAAGATGAAAAGAAGATTATGAGAGAAACTAGAATAAGGGATTTCTGATTACCTATTTATAAAACAGTTTTAATCGATTAAATGAAGATTTAATAGATTACGACATTAATGACAAACGATTATGATTGATAGATGGAGGTAGCATGCAAATTTTTGACTTTTTTTTATCGATTATGCCATAAACCAACATGTATGGTGATAATCCCATGTGAGTTTTGAAAGTTCTCCGGTATTCCCAAAGAGTGTCATATATCTTCTTAGACCAATCCTTTCTTGATGTCGCAACTATTTTTTCCAAAATCTGCTTTAGATGTATGTTGGAAACTTCTACCTGCCCACAAGTCTGTGGATGGTAAGGTGCAAATACTTTGTGCTTTACATTGTATTTTTTTAGCACACTTGCTAAATATTTGTTGCAAAAGCGCACCCCCCATCGCTGATCAAGACTCTGGGTATTCTGAACCTAGCAAAAATATTCTTCCCAATAAACTTAGCAACAGTTTGGGCATCATTAGCCGCACACGCGATTGCTTAAACTCATTTAGTAACATAATCCACACATACCAGAATATAAGCAAGAGATTTGGATGGGGAAAATGACCCATAAAATCTATTTCTCAACAATCAAAAGGTTTGACTTCTACTATACCTTTTTGTGGCATTTTGTCTTGCTTAGAGATATTACATGTTTTCTTACCTTTAGGGAATTTTTGCACATACTCCTTACAATCCTTGAATATTGTTGGCCACCAGAAATCGCATTGAAGTACTTTTGCTATTCTTCTCTCCTCACTATGATGACCTCCATAAGATGAGTTATGGCATTGCCACGTAATTTTCTCTGCTTCTTTTCCTGCAATACATCTTCTGATAAGTCTGTCTGCGCTTACTATGAACAAATAGGGCTCATCCCACAAGTAATACTTAGCCCCCTTGTAAAAATGCTTTTTCTGCTCCCAAGTAAAATAATTAGGAATTTTTTGTCGCTTTATAATTAGCCATATCAGCAAACCATGGTTGTTCACTAATTTCCTTCAAATACTCATCTAGATACTTTTCATTGTTACTTTTTTCTTTCTTTGTACCCTCATGGTTCTCTAACCTGGACAAGTGAGCAACAACAACATTTTCAACCCCCTTCTTGTCTCTTATATCTAGATTGAATTCTTGTAGCAACAAGATCCACCGGAATAACCTAGGCTTAGAATCTCCTTTATTGAATAGGTATTTTAATGTTGCATGATCTGTAAAAATAACAACTTTGGACCCAATTAGATACACCTAAAATTTTTCCAACGCAAATATTGTGGTTAGTAACTCTTTTTTCAGTGGTCGTATAGTTGACGTGATTATCGTTTAAAACTTTACTAGTGTAATAAATGGCACGGAAAAATTTATTATGACATTTACCAAGAATTGAGCCCACCGTGTAATCTCTAGCATCACACATCAATTCAATGGGAAAGTCCCAATTCGGTGCTACAATTACGGGAGAGGTCACAAGTTTTTCCTAAATCACAGAAAAAGCTTTATAAAATTCATCATAGAAAACAAAGTCTTGTTCTTTCACTAGAAGATTACATAGTGGTTTAACAATCTTGGAGAAATCCTTAATAAATCATCAGTAAAAACTAGCATGTCCAAGGAAACTATGCACTCCTTTTGGATTCGCAGTTGGGGGATATTTTTCAATCACCCCAATGTTGGCTTGGTCCACTTCGATTCCTTTTGAAGAGATTTTATTCCCTAAAATGATACCTTTAGTAACCATAAAATAACATTTTCCCAATTCAAAACTAGGTTCATTTCAGTGTTGTCGCTACCAGATTTTTGGATAAGTGAAACCGGGGACTTGACTTAATCGGAATCAGAAGAGTCGTCACTAAATTTTATTTATTCCCAAAGAGGGAAAGGGGAAATAGTCGATAAAACCCTCAAGGAAAATGAAATCCACACAGGAAGTGCAATACGGATAAAGAATCGGTCTCGCAACCAAGATTGGGTTCGGAAGTCGATTACGCAAGGGGAAGGTATTATCACCCCTTATGTCTATGGTACTCCATGGGAACCATTTAGATTGTCTGCGTGCGTGGGTATTTATCTTGTTTATTGCTTTATTTTTTAAAAGAGTGTGAAAGAATGAGATTTTGGGTTTTTTATTATTGTGCTCGCCAAGGATTGTGGCCTTTATGCCTACGTATCATTCATCGGGTGATGAAGAATCAGAGCTTCGTAATTTGGAGTAAAGAATGTTTGTGGGTTGGTTCATTTTACCTTTGAGAAAAGAGTTTTCGGTGTGATACCCTAAGGAAGAAAAAATTAAGTTTGATGGATTGTGTTGATTTTACCTTGAGAAAGGGTTTATGAAAAATGTGTTTATGATTAGATTACACTAAAGTCTATGGGTGGAGGCGAATATTCTAGACAAACAAGTCAAGCGTCTTGTGTCCAAAATAATCAGAGTAAGGGTAGGATAGCTCCATTCTTACTCATTCTCCACCACTTAAGGCTCGTGGCGTACAATACTAATCATAGTTTTATTGTTTTTTGAAATTGGTTATGAAAATGCCACTTGATGTTGGATCAAGGGTTTATTAATTTGATTATGAAGTTGGTGACGTATAAGGAAAACACAAAGTAACCAAGCAAAAAAAGTAAAGGGTCTTATTGTAAGGTAGCCCAAGAGAAAGCCTTGTGTGTTCAAAAGTGACCTAAGCTAACAAAAGATAATGGTCTTACAGTCATGTCTCCCTAGGCTAGGGCCATGATGTCATTCTTACAACAGGTATGTAAGTTACAGATGAAATCTAAAGTTGAAATAAAGGGTCAAAAGATTATGGCAAGGTTTCCAAGCAAAGTTCCTAAATGAAATCCTTTAGGTCCAATGGTTGATTACAAGTGAAATGCATCATTTTGGTCTTATCATTTTATCATGTTTTTGTTGTTTATGATTATATGATGGCAATATGGTAAATAAAAATACTAAACATGCATGAGGAGAATATAAAATGGTGATGATAATGAGTGCTTGAATGTAAATGATAAGGTAATAAAGTTAACATAAAAGTAAACCACAAGACACTAATAACAGGATCACCATTACAATGGTTAGTGATAATAAAAGTTAGTGGTGTATAGTTAGTGGTTACTTAAATGTACAAGGTAAACATTGGAGGATTATCTATCCATAGGTCAAAAGATTCAAAATATGGCGCATCGAGGGATAACTTATCACTGATGCAAAGTATTGAAGATGATCAATGATAATATAACAATAGATTTGAAATAATGAGAATTATACAACCCCAAGTTCATCTATCAATAGTTTGACAAAAGGAATATTGTATCACTCAAATGCTTACAAGTTAATAGTTGGTTAATGTACAAGTTAAGTATTGATTTATGTACAAGTTAAAGATTGATTAAGTTATATACAAGTTATACAAAGGATTATGTACAAAGTAAACAAGGAAGCATAATGGTTAGAGGGTTAGTAATCAATGGAAGCAAAGTAAATCAAATGGAATCACAACAAGTCAAATGGATCAGCAAGCTAATATACACAAATATGGTTTCATCTATGTGTCAAATGACTCAAGTTTGGTTGAAATAGTGGCAACCTATCAATGCCTCAAAGTATCATGAATGATCAATTGATCATTCATTGATAGATTTAAAACAATGAATGTTTTATCAGTCCTAATCCACCATGGTCATGACCTAATAGATCTCATTAGCCACCATTATTCAAGACATGAAAAGTCCAAAAAAATGCCCTAATAAAACAAAACAAAAGTGTAATAAAAAAAATAGAGAAAAATAGTGAGGGTTTATTTTGAAAATATTTTAATTAGAATAAAAGTAAAGGGGGAAAGAATTAAAATGGAAATGGAAATAAAAGGGTTGAAAAATAGAAAAGGGAAAATAAAGCAAAAACATTAAAAATAATGTGAGGGTGTCGGGGGTTGAACCCATGGCCTTGGGGTCATAGGTCAACCCCCTTACCAACTGAGCCAAGCGCTCTTGGTGTTAGTCAGCGCATTCAATAAATAAAATATTAAGGCTTAAAACTAAATGGGACACACGCACAAATGGGCCAACCAGAACACGACACAGATTACATTCAAATTCAAAAAATGCGCAAAGCCCTCGTCTTCAACCTTCAACCATCCAAAATCAAAACTCTAGAACTCGTGTTTTTAGAGGGAATCACCCGTGGATTCAACCTCCCCACATTTCATCGTTCTCATCTCCATACTCATGAGCCATTGATTGGCTCTGAGTGTGGAGAATTTCTCAAGATTTCAGAAATACAATTTGATGTAAAAATAAAATTAAATGGTTGATGACAAATAATCAAGGTTCAAACCATGGGGTTAAGCATCAGCAAGTGATTTCGAGCAAGAGGGTAACTTTTTTGAGTGAAGGAGGTGAGTGGAACTACCTGATCGGAATCAAACTCAGGTAGCAACTCCGATGACTATGAACAACCCAAGGGAAGTGTTTGCAAGGTGATTTAATGTTTCATAAAGATCAAGTGAGGTTGAGGGAAGGTTTTTGGGTGCTTGGTTTAGATTGAAAAGCATTGGAACTTAGAAAGTGTAACTTTGTTTTCAATGGAGAAACTCGGTTTCGAAGCAAGGTGATTTTGGCTTGAAAAGCTTCAGAAGTTCATGGAATACCTTCCGCTATTTATAGGGAAGGTGATGGAAATGTTAGGTGAGAGGAAGAGAGGGTTTTGTTCAGAAAATGGTTGAGCTCGAAGAAGACAAAATGGGAGACTTGTGGAGGAAGGGTGGAAAAATGGAGGGACAAGGGTTCTTCAAAATAGTTATAGTGACTTTTGTTTTTAACCATTTTGGGAAAAATCAGAATTTTACACATTGCTCGGATTTGATCACATGGGCCATGTTTCTAACTAAGTTGACTTGAAAACATGTCTTGGAATGTTTTGGAATGTGTTTGGGGTCAGAAGGAATCATTACAAAGTGGTTAAATGACTTAGTGCATCAAAATGCAAATTCTCACTGGTTTGGTGCATCATGATAAAATCCAAACTTTGAACTTGGGCCAAATGAAATTGGCTCGTGCATCTTGCACGAAACTTGTGCCAAATGTTCTTTGCCATGCCTTTGATCAAATGGAAAAAGAAACATGTCAAAAGGATTTGTGGTTTGGAAATGGAAATGTGGTAAAGTGGGGGTCTTGGTCATGATTCTAGGTCTGGCTAGGCATCTTGACCATCTTGGTCAATCCATAAATTGAGGTCCTTTATCAATGAATTAGGTTTTGGACATTGAAACAAAGTTGAAGAAGGATTCAATTAGGACATTTGGCTCAAATAATATCTTTAAAGGCTTGAAAGGTGAGAAAGTTATGGGTTTTAGACCAAATGGTAGGCCATTCTTACCAAAATGTGACCAACCAACATGACCTAGAAATGTCATTTTGTGATTTCTTGATTTTTAAGGCATGATGATGGATATTTGGAGTTCATATGATCATAAACTGATGGAAAATGAGGCTTGGATCCTTGTGGGATCATTTTAGGTCATGCCCATGGGTGGAACCAATACATTGAAAGTGATAAGTCCAAGATGAAACCAAGGACTTGTACCGTGAATGAAATAGGTGTTTGTTTGATAACAAAATGGTTTCAAATGACTTGAAATGAAAGTGAATGAAGTGTGGTATGATGGGATGATCAAATGAGTCAAGGAATAGAATCAAAAAATGCACAAACTAGGGTTTCTTGGACCACAAGTTTCATCAAGAACCATGGCCAGTCAGATTAGGGTTTTGAGGTGAAAAGGATGTATTTAGATGATTCAAGGGGTTATAGAATGAAAAAAAATTGGATATTAGGAGTATTCAATGGTATGGTCAAGACTCAAGGTGAACCATGACTTATATAAGCCACTAAGGGTCAAGAATTAGGGTTGAGGTCCTTGGGTGACCAGATGAATCTTCACATGTCTTCTATGGGGACTCACCATCCAATTAGGGTTTTGGAGAGTGAGTGATATGACTTGAGTGATCCTTCAAGGTTCAAGGATGCTTGAGGATGAAGATTAGGGTTAAGATGGCTTGAGCACACCTCAACATGATCAAATATCTTGAAACTTCATGGATGAACCACATGCCTCGAGTTTGTACTTGTGGATCATTGTGGGTCTGAATGCATATGAGATGATATGTGTGAGATGTATGCTTATGAGTTAGGGTTATGGAGATTATATGAAGGTAGGGTGAATTTAAGGGGATGACAAGTGCATCTCTCCAAGACGACATCCAAGTGCACAAGGCAAATATCAAAATCATTTCCAAAACTGAAAAATCATCCATAAATAACTCTACTGACAACTTAATCATGTCTAAAAATATGTAAAGCATGCACCTTTGGAAAGTAACTGGTGCATTGCAAAGCCCAAAACGCATCATGTGGTACGTGAACACTTTAAACGAACAAGTAAATGTTGTCTTTTCTTAGTCTACTAGATCTACTGCAATATGATTGTACCCTGAGTATATATCCAAGAAACAATAGTAAACTCTTCTTGCCAACCTTTCTAACATCTGATCAATGAAGGGTAGTGGGAAATGATATTTTCTGGTTGCTAGATTCAACCTTCTTTAATCAATGAACATCCTCTATCAGATAACAATTTGAAATGGGATAAGCTCATTTAGTTCATTACGAATGACTCTCATACCTCATTTCCTAGTCACTACATGTACGAGACTTACCCATGAACTGTCAGAGATTGGGTAAATCATTCTGACTTCTAGTAACTTTAAAACTTCTTTCCTCACCACCTCTTTCATAGTGGGGTTTAGTCTCCTTTGTGGTTGTACCATGGGTTTTAAATCTTCTTCCAACTTAATTTTATGCATGCAATAGGATGGACTAATACCTTTCAGATCCTTTATACTCCATCCCAATGTTGTCTTATTTTTCCTCTAAACCCTCAATAATTTCTCCTCTTCAGCATTTGACAAAGAACTACTGATTATTGTTGGTTGTAACGATTTTTCACCCAAAAAGACATATTTTAGATGTTTCTGTGATTCTTTCAACTCTCATGTGGCTATGTGGTTAGGCTTTGTTCTACATTTTTTCCATCTCTTCAATTTTTTTTGTGACATTCTCATCTTCAGTTCCTTGAACCTGACACAATCATTATGCTATTTCTAGTTTAGATCCATCTTCCACTTGTTCTATTGAATTCATAATGACCATATCCATCAGAAAAAGGTAATGTCTCTGTGTCGAAGATCTTATGTACACTTTTTCCCACTACATCAATTTGGTAACATTGCGGATTCTCCTTGTGATGTTGCATGGCTTCAAAGACATTAAAGACCACTTTTTCATTATTGAATCATAATATCAATTCTTCGAGTTCTACATCAATAAATGTTCTTCCTTTTTCCAAAAATGGCCTCCCAAAATGAGGGATATGTCTGCATATTATGGCATGTCAAGGATCACAAAATCAACAGGAAATAAAAAACCATCCACTCTAACTAGCACATCCTCTAACACACCATACAGATAAGTGATGGACCTAGTAGCAAGTGTCAGATTCATACGAGTTGGTTTCGGTTCACCATAATTTAACTTTCGTGTCATAGAGAGCGCTATTAAATTAATGTTGGCTCCTAAGTGACATAAAACTTGCCATATAGTTAATGGACCGATTATGTAGGGAGTTATGATCTAACAAGGATTATTTAATTTTGGAGGTATCTTACTTTGGATGATCGCACTGCATTCTTCAGGTAACACTTTTCATTCTCCTTAAATTTCCTCTTTCCTGAAAAAAGTTCTTTCATGAATTTCGCATATGTCGACATTTGTTCAAGAGCTTCGGAGAATGGAATGTTGACTTGTATCTTTCTCAACATTTCCATGAACTTCTTATGTTTCCATATTCCAAGATCTTGTTCTGCTTCTTCTTCAAGAACGAGTAAGGTGGTTTAATGTAGTCTGGAAATATTGGATTTGGATCATTTAGGATTTGATTTTTAGTCCCCCTCCATGGTGGGTCTTTGTCTATAAATTGATCAAGAGTGTAACCCCTCACGTCCTCTTATGCACACTCCTCATGTTTTTCTCCCTCATATTTTTCTTTCACTTATGACTCTATTTCAGTTTCTTTTTCAAGTACCACCTCTTTCTTTTCGTTGTCAAATACTTTTTTCTTCTCTATTGACTTACTTACTATTGGCACAATACGGTTTTTTAATTCAAGATTTTGATATAATTCACTATGGACTGCCATTTGGTGAGACAGCTGAGCCAATTATATTTCAAAACTCTTGATTGATGCTACACTACTTTGGTATATGGTAGTTTAACTCTAGTTAATCTCTCTCTGACTTCTGACCATCTCATCCAGACATCCTTTAGTGGATTGCATGAATTTTGTCAGGTCTTCTTCTAGGTATGATCTTATTTGACTATCCATGGATGAAAGTGGTTACCTATTTGAAAGCATTATTACTCTCTTCAAATCAGAGTACAAGAACTGTTTATTTGAAATTTTACACTTTTCACTTCTTCCGTCTCTTCTATAGACACACAACTCCCAATTGTGTGGTTTCCCCCACATAATTCACACTGAAGGATCTGTATATGATTGTTGTTTGCGTTAGCCACCCGTGTTGTTGTCATCTTCTTCGTTAACAATTTGATCTAAGTTATTAACTCTTCCTGTGATTCGACAGCTTGAATGTTTCTTTATTTTATACCCTACTTGCTATAACAATATTCATTCTAACACACATTCTTAATTAAAATCTTCACCTTATCATCACTTTTTGTTCTCAACGTACCTCCTAACGAAGCATCAAGAAACATTTCTGAAGGAGTTGTCAGTTCGCTAATAAACCGTGTCAGTTTTTCTATGGATTTCATGTTATTGTTTGGACACTTGCAAAGCAAGAGCTTAGACCTTTCCCAAACTTCTGACAATGACTCATATTCATCCTGACTAAAAAATTTGATGGCAGTTCTTCTCTCCACAAACTACTCATTTGAATAGTATCTCCCCAAAAACCGGTCTTCTAACTCCTTCCATGTCTGAATAATACCACTTGGTATACATTGCAACCATTTCTTTTCACTGCTAGACAGAGAGAAATTGAACAACTATAGTTTCACCTAATAAGTGGTGACCTCATTCAAGTTGCACATTGAGCATGTTTCATAGAACCTAGCCAAATGGTCCCACGGACTCTTGATGGTCTATCCATCAAACTATTTGTCTCATAATTATGATAGTATCGAGATTTTGATGTCAAATGTCACTAGGTTCGCAGGTTAGAATCCTCATGATATCTGACTGGTATCGAATATTTTTTATATTAATCCCCTCATGTTTGTTATGGTGGAATCACCATTTTTTGCTTGCACGAGCGGCTCTCTCTGATTTCAAGATACCACGGGAAAAATTTCGAATCCAAACCTCGCACAAACATAAACAACAATACCTTAGCAGCATTGTACCAATAAAACAAATATATACGTAACAATTAAAAATTCAAAACTACACTACAAACAGAAAATACTTAACACAAAGCAAACGAAATTAAAACTAATTTAACAGAAACTATAAAGTACCAATAAATAGAAAATTTAACAAAATAATACCAGAAAAACTAAAGGCTAGAGAAAAATAAATCGCATAATATGCCTTGTTGAAAATATCAATAGTCCCCGATAATGGCGACAAAAACTTGATGGACAATTTACTAGCAAGTAAGTGCATTGGTGTTTTTATCTAAGTAATAAAAATAAATTCGTATCCATAGGCATTGCGAACTTAAAATAAGGTACCTTGTGTGATGTAATTAAAAACAGTAATTGGGGGGTTTGCAGGTTGTTTTTATCAAAAACACAAGAAATAAGTTTTGATAACAATAATGAGAAAAGATTTCAAGTCATATTATCAGAATCCCCTATTTCTACTTGACTCATGAAATATGCATTAACAGACATCCAATGACTAATGAGTCACACGACAAATTAACTTAACCGCTACACCCAATCCCTTGATGTGTAACTCACTAGCCTAATCGTTAATTCCCCGATCCCTCGTGTAAATTATAACGTAAAACTATAAAACATAACATGTGAATCCCTAAGTCACATTTCCTAATCATACTATCCCTAATCAATTAGCGAATTCAATAGTTAAAGTATTTCAGATAGAAAGCCCTAGGGTCAATAGTCACTATCTATCAAGATCGATTTGAATGTCGTAACAAACAAAAAGCAATGTGCACAATCAATAATTGAATAATAACAAAGAGTCAGAATAATAACATTAACATCATTCGATCATATGTCCCAATCAAGTAAAAATAAGTTCATCATTAAATTTGACCTAACTTATAGGAACCTAGTTACTCAAGCTGAAATTAATCAATAACAATAATTTAGATTTGAAGAGCATGGAAAATCAATGAAGAAGAAGCTCTCGAATGGCTTCAATGATCTCTAAAAGCTCTAAAATCTCTCTTTTTTATTACTTTTTATTCCTTGGAATCCACCCCCTTTTTCTCTCCCCTCACTTTTCTTATAAAGCCGCTAAAAGTGTTTTAGGAAAATGCAGTAACGCGGGCGCGCAGATTGCAAAAATGTGGGCGCATTGAACGAGAGAGCGGTGAGTTGAACCAGAGCGCGGGCGCATAAATTCCAGAGGTGAATCAACATGTTTTTGCCCTATTTTCACCAATTTTCTCACTAAGTTCCTTTTAATCACCCAATAGTGCTCTTTGCAACTTTTTTCACTCTTTTATCTCTAACTTGCTCAATTCTTGTTTGATTTGGTCGATTTTTCTTTCAAAATGATGTGTATCGATACCCTGCTATCACCTATGTAAGGAGAAAGTATGGGTGGAAAAAGATATGTCTTTTTGTGTGTGGATGATTTCTCAAGGTATACTTGGATCAAATTTACTAGAGAAAAATTTGACACCTTTGATGTCTTCAAAGAGCTATGTCAACAACTCTAAAGAGAAAAAGGGAGTGAGATAGTGAGAATAAGAAGTGACCATGGAAAATAGTTGAAGAGATTGGTCATGAGTTCTCAACACCTATCACACCTCAACAAAATAGAGTGGTTGAGAGGAAAAATAAGACATCTTGAGTTCTTTATTACTTTATGGTTGATCTTCTTTTTTTCTATTATCTGTCAAATTCTGATTTAAGATTTTGAACCCATTGGTTTATGCATCTGATCCAACATCTATCCCCCTTGAACATAAATTCATCAATAAAAATGAAATAAAAAGTTTTATAACACAACTATAAAATTCAAAACAATCCCTAAAACACAAACAATTGTCAACAAATAGAACAAAGTACACAATCAGAAAGACCATAACCAATGTACTAAGATAAGTATGTTTCATCGCTATCACCACAAATTCAAGTAAGATTTTATACTTAAAGTCTAAGTGTCCATCCACTTCTCGTCTCAACGGACATGGTGATGAACACTTCTCTCCAATCAAAATTCATAAACTTTTCCAAAGCTTTTCCATATGCATCACGTGAAATGTCTTCCATTTCATCCAAAACAGTTAGACACTCAGTAAGAGAGCAATCTGATGTTACACGTGAAATAACCTCCACACTCATATCCCCATACCTCTTAGCTTCTGCCAAAGATGTTTTAGTCCATGCTTAAAGTGCTTCTCCCATCATATGTGATTTAGAATCTTTCTTGGATCGTACTTGAACTTGTCTATTTCCACTACGTGTGATGTGTTCCACTTCATGTAGATCATCATTTGAACTATCATTATTAACATGTACATGACTCACATACCCATTATTAAGATATTGATTGTCAAGTTCATTTTAGTTGCATTATATTTGTTTAAAATAATTTCCAATAATTAATAATGATCTCATCCATTCTTTTGATAGTGAAAACTTTTATCATGTACCTAAATAATATAAGCTTATTATTCAAACCAAAAGCAAAGATAAAAATAACCAAAATATGCTATTAGTGACACAAAATTTCATTGTTGTTAAGATTTCATTGTATTTATTTAGTTCTAGTATCCCATTTGCTCTATCATCCCAATAGTTAAAAGTACTATAAATCAATAACCATTCTAAATCTGACATACATATCACGGATATGAAATGAGCTTGACTAAGTGAATTTGATATCATAAACATGATTGAAATTATAAATCAACACAAATTACGCAAACATACATTATTGAAACGACAACTTATTTTCCACTTGAAGCATTTGCTTACAACGGCAATTAATATGCATTTTCAAACTCATAACCTTTTCTTCAATCAAAGAAATAGATACAATAAAATATAGAAAAAATATTCAATAGCTGTAAAACAAATTTGACAGCATCTCTTGAAATATTCAAACTTTTCAAACTTGATAGAAAATCAAATCTATTTATTGGCATTATCAAAACAATATTCCCTCTATTCTAAACTATAAATTATTTTTCAATAAAAAAATATAAACAACATACTTTAAGATAATTTCTCCAAACCTAATCACCTGTGTTTGTTTATTTATTTCATCGAAATCCAACATTTTACAGGAGTAAATAGAACTCACAATTAGTTCATGCTAGATGTGAGTCTAGTTAATCTCCTAATCCCTTTCCTAAACAGTGTATTGTAAATGAGAAAATAAAGAAATTATATTTGACAGAAATTGTTTTTAGAATACAGTTGTAATTTTTTTAAATTTGTCTTTTATCTTGCATTATATTTCCAATGTTAGCATTTTTAAAAACTTTTATTAAATTATATTATAACCCATTATCATTAAGCATAAATTATTAATAAATTGTTTGACTTTTAAATTGAATTTAATGGGATGAACCATTCGATTAAAACCAATAAAAATGTTTTAAAAATTCATAATCAATTCATGATGTTTGTCCTTAAGGTGTTGACTCAATAAGGCCAGAAGAATAATCTTGAACTTCTTGGTAATTTAGTCAATAAATAAAAACATCTTCCAAAACATCATTTGAACTCCTTAAAAAATAATCATGTGAAATACTTTCAAAAAAACAAATCGATAAAGCCTCATCTTCAAAACTCCTTATATACTTTTTTTTCTTAAGTTAATTAAAAAGTGTATTGGAAATGAGAAAGAAAATATTGACAAAATTTGTCTTACAAAATAATTTGTAATTTTTTTAAAAAGCTCCCTTTTATCTTGCATTATATTTTGCAATTTTAATAAATTTTATTTATATAAGAATTTATAATATTTTATTTATTTATGAGAAATTCTACTTAAACATATCACATTTTTATATTTCATTTTTCTCTTTATTATTAAATCAAAACAAATTTTAAAACTTCTCTCAAGAGATATACTTGGAAAGTTTATATATTAACTTGTATTTCTTTAAATATATTATTTATTATTTTTTATTATTATTATTATTATTATTATTATTATTATTATTATTATTATTATTATTATATCTATAACTATATATAAAGGGGATATGTGATTTTAGGTTGGTCTGTTTTTTTTCCATTATTATCCTTCAATAATTGTATTTTTTTCCAACTATTATTTATCTCTTAATTTTTTATATTTGTTTTTAAAAAAACCACAAGTTGCAAATAAGATGGCTTAAATTGGACAATTACTCGACATTGCTATAACCGTGAAAATATGGAGAGGAGTTTTCTTTTTTGGCACTTATATATAATAATATATAGTTATAGATAAACTAAAGGGATTGTGGATTTTGAAATGACCTATTTTTATTCTTTCTTTTTTTAATATATACAATTTATTTAATTTTTAAAAATAAAATACTAATAAAATGATACAATTTTTTAAGAGTTTGTTTATTTTTCAATTTAACCTCTCAAAATGATGTAACTGCAAAACACAATTATAAATTGATGAAAAAATGACAATTTATGTTTATTTAGTGGCAACTGGAAAAAAAATGCATTCATCATACTCTATTATATTTTTCATTTTCATCTCTTATTTGGTTTCAATCTCTAATTCCTTCTCCAATAAATGCAAGAGTTTTACGGCATCAATCTTTGGGAGCATTCATTGAATAATATTTTTTTTGTTAGATTATGGCTATGAATTGTCAATATAATTTGCATTTGAGTAGGATCGTAGGAACTCTATTGAGTAATTATGTTTGTTTTTTCAATATAATTTGGGTTTGACTATGGTTGTAGGAACCGTCAATATAATAACCATCTTTTTAGTTTACTTTGTTTTATTATGAGAATTAGCTTATAGAAAAAATAAACATATGTTTCCAACTTGAAAACATAGATATGTAATTTTTTTTGATAAGCACTTGTATTAATACGCACAAGGGGTGCAACCCAATACAAAGGGAAAAGTTACAATCCAATAAAATTAGTAGGATTAGCAAACCATAAATCTCTATTAATATTTATACTCCCCTTGGACAAAATAGAAATCCAATCCCACCCAATTGATTTAATAATCAAAAAAATCTCTACCACATTCCAAATGGAATGTTTAAAAACCAAATTATTTCTAGCATTCCAAATGCTCCAACAAACCAAAGACCAAATAAAAGCGAAGAAAGACGACTTCACTCTTCCATCCAAAGAATTAGATAAAAATAACAGCACATCTTCTCCGGTAACAATAGCATCAATATCCGAAAATCCCAATAGATCATCAAAATCCACTCCAAACCATGAGAACACTTCCTTCCAAATGGTTTTAACTTTACAACACTTAAGAAAAAGGTGACCAACAAATTCCTCTTCTAACTCACATAAGGGACAAAAAGAACCCTCCACACCTAAAATCACGCCTCTATGCCAAAGTTCTTTTCTCGTCGGTAAAGCTCCCAAGATCCATCTCCACCCAAACAACTTGACTTTACACGGAATAATAGCTTTCCATAATCTTTTAAGTTCACAACGTCTAAAATCACTACCAATATGGTTAACCGCATTCAATGAGTACAAACGTTTAAAAGCATTCCTAACCGAAAAGCCCTCCACATCTCTCCACCAAATTAATTTATCAACCTCATTCATACACGGTTTTACATCCTTTAGGATCTCTGTTAACTCCTTCCAATCCTCCAATAATTCACCTACTAATAAGGTAGAATCAACACCCACCTTCCAACTCCAACCCTCATTCTCCCATAAACCACAATTAATCACAAGAGCATTAGGAAATGAACAAACCTCAAATAAACGAGGAAAAAGAAGTTTAAGAGAAATATTTCCCAACCAACAATGCTTCCAAGCAAGAAAAGAATTGCCTCTTCCCAATTTACAAGAAATTGAATCACAAAACCAATCATGACCGCCAAAAGGAGTTCCACAAACTAACCGAATATCTCTCCACCATAAAGAGTAATTAGACAAAACCGACTTCGACACCACATCACAAAGAGATTGCAATCCACTATCATATCTAAATTGAAGTAAATTAAACCATATCGCATGCTTATCATTAAGAAAACGCCAACCCCATTTACTCATCAAAGACAAATTAAACCACTCCACATTCTTAACACCTAAACCTCCTTCCTCCGTTCTAAGACAAATTTTATCCCAACTAACCCAACACATTTTTCTACTTCCACCACCATCCCCCCATAAGAAATTCCTTTGAATTTTGATAATATCCTCCAAAACACACTTAGGAGCCTTAAAGAAAGAAAGTAAAAAGATAGGCAGATTGTTTATCACCGAATTGAGTAAAGTAACCTTACCTCTAAGAGATAGATGTTTCCCTCGCCAACCACTCAATCTCTTCTCCATCTTTGCAAGCATCATAGACCAGAAAAGTCTACGTCTATGGTTACCTCCAATTGGAATACCGAGAAAAGTAAAAGGTATCTTTTCCAAATTACAAGCCAAAAAAGAAGACGCTGATTCCAAAATAAAATCCTCCACATGCACACCATACAACTTACTTTTCTTTAAATTAATACACAACCCCGACACCAATTCAAAACCCCTCAATAAAGTTTTAATACACCATAAGTTTTCCTTAGATCCATCACACACTAAAACCGTATCATCTGCAAATTGGAGCATCTCAAAATGAATATCCTCCGAAACCGCAAAACCTTTGAACAATCCCAACGAAACCGCTTTCCTCATCATTCCCGCAAGACCTTCTCCCACCAAAAGAAAGAGAAAAGGAGAAAGAGGGTCTCCTTGACGCAACCCTCTAGATGTTTTAAATTCCAAAGTTGGACTACCATTAACTAAAATTGATACCGAACTAGAAAAAACCTTGCCTTCCAACCACTTCATCCATAACTCACAAAAACCCATTTTTCTAAGCATAAATTTAAGAAAACCCCATGAAACACAATCATAGGCTTTCTCAAAGTCAACCTTCAACACAATACATTTCCTACGCTTCCTTTTCGCAAAATCTAATATCTCATTAAGCACCACCACCCCCATCAAATAATTGTCTCCCTTCAATGAAAGCCGTTTGAAAAGGAGACACAAGTTTACCAATCACCAATCTCAACCTAGCCGCAAGAATTTTTGATATTAACCGATATAAGCAACCCACTAAACAAATAGGACGATACTCATCAATGCTTATCGGACAATCAACTTTAGGAATAAGAGCAAGAAATGATGCCGTCGCGGATCGAGGAAGAACACCACGCACATAAAACTCTTGAACAAAATTAACCACATCATCCTTCACAAAATTCCAACACTTTTTCAAAAATCCAAGCGGAAAACTGTCAGGACCCGGACTCTTATCACAATCACTTAACCACACAATCTCTTTAATTTCATCCACTTGGAATGGAGCTTCCAACAAATCTCTATCTTCCACACTAAGAACATTAAAATTAAGCCCATCCAAAGTCGGTCTATCCTCCATCGGTTCCGTAAAACGGCTTTTAAAATGATTAAAGATCTCACTTTTGATATCCTCCACACCTTCCAACCGACCTCTTGAAGTAACCAAAGAAACAATATTATTTCTCCTAAATCTCCCTTTCATAACGGAATGAAAGAATTTGGAATTAGAATCCCCAAGACGAATCCAATTACACCTAGCTTTTTGGCGCAAAAAGTTATCGCGTAAAAACATAGTATTCCACACCTCTTTCGTAGCCACCTCTCTATTACTCCTCAAAGAATCAACAATGCCATCCTCCGCTAAATCCGCTACCACCAAATCCAACGAGTTGAGAGCACCCACCGCTTTATCCACATTCAAGTCAAGCATCCCGAAAACTTCTTTATTCCAACTCTTCAATTTTGATTTCACCGCCAACAATTTTTCTTTCAAAATATAGCTCGCCTTCCCACTCCTACTAGTATTAATCCAAATATCACTCACCAAAGGAATGAAATCATCATGCTTACACCACCCTTTAAAAAACTTAAACGGTTTCGGGCCCCAATCCACAATATTGCAATTTAACCAAATAGGACAATGGTCTGAGATAGACCTATCCCCCGCCACAATCCCTCCCACACCCCACAAGTCAAATAATTTCTCAGAAATAAGAAATCTATCCAACCTACTACAAGCACTCCCATCCAAATTGTACCAAGGAAACCTCTTATTAATCATTGGAACATCCACAAGATCCATCGAACTAATAAAATCTTCAAAGTCCTCCGCCTCTTTTATATTAAAATTATTCGATATACCCTTCCTCTCCGCTTTTACCCGGACAGAATTAAAATCACCACCAACACACCACAACCCTTCTGGAAATTTTGATTTAAACTCAACAAGCCTCTCCCAAAATTCCCTCTTCTTCTCAATAAAACAGGAAGAATACACATTCACCAAAAAAAGATTAATACCAGACCACAACACATGAATACCAGAAACCCTTCCCCAACAAAACTAGCCACCAGAGCAAAAGAATTTTTCTTCCACAATGTTAAGATACCTCCAGATCTACCCACTGCCCATTTAGAACTCCACTCCGCTAAAGAATCATTCCAAAAAGAATCCAAAGGGATAACATCAATAGCATGAATCTTGGTTTCTTGAATAAAACACACATCTGCCTTAGAATCACAAACTAATTTTCTCAAAGAATGCAATTTAGCTTTGCATCCACACCCACGAATATTATACGACGCAATAATCATTTAAAATGATTTGATTTTGCATCCACCGTATTAACCACGCATTTATCAGCTAACTCCCTCACTTTAATAGCTTCAATTTGCAACCTTTCAGATCCTCCTCCCGTCAACCCCAAACATTTTGCTCTATTCCAAATATTACGCGCCACTCCACTATTCACCTCATCAACATCTACCTGTTCCACACTATCACTTTCCTCCACCGATTCAAAAGAAGAAAGATACTGTCCATCCCCCTCGTTCTTTCCGTGAGCAATTTTAATTCTATTCAACTTCAATCTAGAAATAGGAAACTCAGATAGAGTCTCTGACCCGTCGCTATAACTGCCTCTGTTACCACTTCTTAGCACAGATATGTAATTACTATTTGAAATGTACTCCACTAAAAGCAACTTTAGCGCAAGTATTTTAAGAGAGTATGGATTGTTCACGTTATATAGTTATATTTATTGTCACCAGCTTTGTACAAAGCTTATGTGGAGTCATAAAAATTATATTTGAAATGTAATAATTCTGTGAGAGAGAGAGAGGGGGATGTCATCCTAGATAAGAGAGAGATGTATGTCATATTACATATTAATGTCATATTTTATAAAGAATTTAACTTAATACGGTATTTTATAATTTCTTAGATGCACACTATTACAAAGTTTATTATACAAATAATTTATATTAAATTCAAAATTAAATAAAAAATACTCGTTTATATTTTGACATGTATGCATACTAAGAAAAATCGGACAAACGGATATAGGAGTGCCTGTTTGGACGCTAATTTAAATAAATTTTAAGAAGAATAACATAATTTTAAATCAGTGTCATAACTAAGAATATGTAGTTATAACTTGTGGCATTTGAATTAACTATGAATTGACCTAAGGAATAAGGAAATTATTGTGTAGATTAATGAATTGTACACCAAGGAATTGGGTGCAGTGACGTGTTAATTCGCCGTAAGACTTTAACATACTAGAAATTCAGTTAGTGCATATTTCATCATCAACAAGTATAAGTAGGGAAATCGAAAGAAGATCTAATCTTTTTTAACTATTGAATTTTATTCCGACTATTTTCTCATTTTATACTCGAACTGAATCAATCTTAAAACCCCCCATTGTTATTTACTTTAATTCGCAATATAGTTATCTTGTTAAAATTCACAATCCGTGTGGAGATGGGTTTAATTTATTACTTCGACAAGACTAGTACACTTGTCAGAACTGTCATCAACCTGCAAAACAAGGTTCCACAACCTGGTCGGACAAAGACCCAACGAGCTTCATGGGAAGCAAATCATTATCCAACTCAGTGAGAGATGTAAAAGTTTTCTCTATTTCATGCACGTATATGTCCCACTAAAGCTTAAGATCACGACCGCTCTCCTCTAGCCATTGCTTCTCAGAACGGGACAGTCAGACCAAAAAGCCTCAGAGTGACCGATCCACCAAGGGCTAAAACAGTAAAGGTGTATTAGATACATCGAGTCAGAGTAGTCAGTTCTTCCTCCATAACAGGCCCGAAAAGGTTAACCAAATAAGTGCAATCCTCGTTCAAAGGAGGAGGTCGGTGACCTTTGGTAGAGCGAGATCTGGATTTTGTTAGTAGGGACAGGCAGTCCGACCCGAGATATTCAGTAATGTTAACATCATCACTTACAGTCGATTGTATTCCCTGTCTTATAAGCCAGAGTTGTGCTTCATCATCCATGTAATTTGTATAGTATCATGGGTAAAGAAAAAATGGAATAGATGGGAAAATTAAAAACAAAAATCTTGAAGGTTCTAAAGCTTACCAAAAATGATTTTTCTTTCTTCTAGAGAATAGGTTCCTATCAGCAACCGGACCTTAATAAGATGTTGCAAGTGCCTCTTT
Source organism: Lathyrus oleraceus (assembly GCF_024323335.1). NCBI lineage: Eukaryota > Viridiplantae > Streptophyta > Magnoliopsida > Fabales > Fabaceae > Lathyrus > Lathyrus oleraceus. Next base: position 612,361,945 of record NC_066583.1, read on the forward strand.
TTGACCTCCTCCACAGGAATACCTCTACTAAAGTATCCTAGGTTATGAATAAACTTCATCAGTCGGGTATTCTGCTATCGAGCATCATCAGAAAGATCTTCTTCCTTATATACATAAAGGTGGTTCCCCATCAGAAAGTAACTTTCAGTCCACTACTTAGGACACAACTCAACACATCTGCTTTTCACTCCGTTAACGATGTTGCAAAGTGAAGCATAGCCTTCGAGGCAGATGTGGATTACTAAAAAGAACCAATCGTCAAAAGGGTGTAACTCTGAAGGAAGCCCAAAGCCACACACTGTTGGATTTAAATAGATCAACCCTCTACCTTGAGCATGAGTTGTCTGACTAAGATGACATTTAAAGAGATGAAAGAAAAGGATCACAAAAGGCTCTCCATTCAGATACTCGCACTAATACTAGTAGAACTTCACATATGCCCAACTTGCAGGATAAAGTTACGAATTATCAATTTCTAGGTGCTTCAAAACATCTACCTCAAAGGTGGTGAAGGGGAGACGGATACCCGTGATGGAGAGAGCACGTTCATAGAAGTGAATGGCACAATATACATATTTTTCACATATTATTTCATCCTCAGAGGGACTCAAGATTCCTTAATAAGAAGGTGAGTCAAATTTTGTAAAAGCATCATCAAGACCACCTGTTTTAGCAAAAGCAAAAACAGTGTAAGAATAGACAGAATCCAGCCAAGAATATGGAGTATCCTTCTGGAACTTGTGAATACTTTTATGTGATTTCTTGCCCATGTCACACTAACTTTACATTTGCAGGAAAATGAAACGCTAAAGAAGAAGTAAACTACTAGACTTGAAAAAGAATGACTCATGAGAAAATGACATTAATTCTTCTAAATGAAACTATATTATAGCATGCAAAGAGGCTTCACCAAACATGACTAATCACTCGTGTAAAACCCTAGATCGACAAGGGCGAGGAGTGGTCGCCGGTGCACAATACATGACAAGGAACAACTCTTGGAAGCTTCTAGAGCTATGGGACTGTATGGTTGATGGAATGTTTATAATGATTGATCGATACTAACTATACTAACATGATGCATCTTCTTTTCGGTAGTCTAACAAATAAGAACTCCATGGTTAAACATGCTTGACTTGGAGTAGTATTTGGATGGGTGACCTTCTGAGAAGTTTCCTAGAAATCGTGTGAGTAAGGACAAAATATGCTGAAAAGATTCGTGTTGGTTTGTGGGTCAGTTGTTAATCCTGAAAGCAGTGTGCGGCGTTATAAATGCTATCGGAGCAGACCTCTCCCAGTACGACGTTGTTCAGGGACGAACCAAACGGAAGCTGGTGGGTATGTAACACTCAAGGCCGACGAGGGTGGGGAGTGGTCTCTGGTGCACAAGGCATTATAATGAGTGGCTCTTGGTAGTTTCTAGGGAAAAAAGCCAAATTCACATCAGAATGAGAGGGGCCTTGAGGCCGTGCAAGTATGAGACTGCATGGTTGATGGAAGGTTTATAAGGATTGATTGGTACTACATATAATAATAATATGCATCTTCTTTTTGATATTCTAACAAATAAGAACTCCATAATTAAACGTGCATGACTTGGAGTAGTATTTGGATGGGTGATCTTATGGAAAGTTTCCCGGAAAGCGTGTGGGTGAGGACAAAACATGAAGAAAAAATCTGTGTTGGTTTATTAGGCCAGTCGGTAATCCTATAAGCATTATGGACGTTACAACCCGCATGAAACATTCAAGAGTTTCGGTTCCCAAGAACTGTAATGACGTAACTCCGAAAAGAAATTTAAAGTATGACTCATTAAATGCATGATTCCCTAAGAATTTTAAAAGTGTCTCCTTCACATATCTAACGATGTTGATTCACATATTTGTACACAAACCACTCAAATACTAAGTGACTTAATTTTGACATCATTCACAACATACTACTAGAAGAGAAATGCACTCGCAGAGCAAGCGGAAACGACGGTGCATGGGGAGAAGGTATTGTACGACAGAGACTTTTGAGGAGAATTAGGTTAGGATCTTTAGGAATGTGATACTAGGTAAGATAATTGGTTTTCTGTGTATGTTCTCATTACTGATCAAAAGTATCTATAGTACATGAATGTTAACCTGATTTGGCATAATTACAGGTGAATCATAATTACAAATAAATACAAATGAAATACAGATCCTATTCGTTCGTGTATTGGTAACCATTGTCTACATTCACTGATATAAACATGCATATTAAAAAAAAGTAAACCCCCTACCATTGTGTATTGTTAGTTATCGGATATAGAATATATCTGCTTCTTTTTGTTCCTTTGTTCCTTTTTTTCTAAACAACTAGAACAAATATAAATTCTTTAATGCGAGATAATTTACTAAAAAAGGGAAGGCCCATCACATAGTTTCTTATAGTGCAATAAATTTACATAGTGTCTATTTTTTTTTTATATAAGGGATATTTTCATGGGTTTGTCTTGGTATCGTGTTCATATCGTTGTACTAAATGATCCCAACCGTTTACTCTATGTCCATAATGCTTACAACTCTAATTGCTGGTTGGACTGGTTCAACGACTCTATATAAATTAGCAGTTTTTGATCTCCCTAAACTTGTTCTTGACCCAATGTGGAGACAAAATATGTTTGTTATACCCTTACTCATTTAAAAATAACCAATTCATAGGGTGGTTTGAATATCATAGGAGGCCCTATAACAAATACGGGGTATTTGGAGTTACCTTTCTCAAAGCCAACAAATTGGCCACTAAGTATGCATAACTTACCGATTTTTTTCCATTCAATAATTGCAAGCATGACATATACACCTTCATCTGAACCTAAGATTAAGAGAAAATCAAAGTTAGTAAAATCACAATTCTCACTCAAGTTCATAATATCATTCCTATGGCGATTGCTTTGAAAATGGACTCTATCTCATTTTCAATTACTCTCAAAATGGAAACTTATCCACTGAATTGCATGGTTATGAGAACTTTTCTCAATAAATGTATCCCTTAAAACATGAATATTTTATTTTTGTACACTTTAGTCTAGTTAATTTCTCTAGCTTGAACAAATATTGTAATCATGACCTTCAACACTAGCATCATTGACATGAAAAATTTCAAGAGAGGCTTATTTGAAGAGCTCACTCCCAAGAGTCACCACACCAATCTCCTCATTGATTTCAGAATACAAAGGAGCAATATCTCTTTGTATCCTTTCCAATTCTTGCACAATATGTGCCATTGATGGTCTTCTAAGAATCACATCCACACATAGTAAAGCCAACTTCATCATTCGTCTAGCAGCAACTCTTTCTTCCTCTCGCAATGTTATGTCGATAAACTTGTCCATAACACTGCTATATTTCGCCTTCAAAACAAATTATGAGATCAGTATCCTCCAAGAAACAAAGTTTGTAAATCTTTACATTGATGTTGAGTTTATCAGAATCATGATTCATAGTACTATCGTGATTCTGACAAACTCAACGTCAATCTAAATATGAATTGTATAGATGTACCTGAAATATTATATTTTCGTCTGGTTGTGACATGTTTCTGTTGTGGACTTCAAAGCCACTAATCAACTCTAGTAAAAACACTCCGAAACTGTATACATCATTTTGCTCCGAATAGTTTTCTGATAACCTCAACCTTTGAAAAAATCATATGTAATGTGACTCAAATTAACAGATAAAAATTCATAACAAATGTTGATGATTCTTTCAAGAATATGTTGTTATTGAAGCATACTCTGGATCATGAAAGTAGTCAACATTTGAAGATGAACCCGCCTGATCAACTTTTGTTTGCAATTTGCAGAACCCGTAATCAGATACCTTGGCTGTAAAGTTTTCATCTAACAGAACATTTATTGTACTAAAGTTTGTGTGAAGCATAGGAGGGACCAAACCATGAAGATGATCCAATCCTGTTTCAAAGTAGAAACCGAATTAACCCTTTTGAATTCCAAAAGAATAAAGGATAGAGTAACGACTCAGGTTGTTTTTTTGAGAAAAAATACGAAGACCTGATTGATCCTTGAAAAGTAAAACATAGTTTTGATTTTTTAAGGACTTATTAGTCTCCGTATTTTTTCTCCAAAGCTTTACAAAAACATCGGTTAATACTAATTTACCTTTGGATGCGCCTAAGGCGATGGATACCCTTCGCTGCAAGTCTAACTTTCCAATAGGTAAACCTTCATTGTCTGCGTAACATGGATTCAACATAAAGATATGAAATGTATGATGAAACAAACTTCATAAAAAGATAGAATTGCGAAAGAGTACCATATAGATGATTCCCTACATTGCCATTAGGGAGATATTCATACACAAGTAATTGTTGATAGCTATCTTCATAATAGCCTATAAGCTTCACAATATGAATGTGATGAATTTGAGCTATCTGCTTGACCTGCATTACACGTAACAATTATCTTCACTTGCATTGCACGGGTTTAAATACTAGTTTCATCATCGCGTATTTACCTCTGGGATGAAATCTCGAGTCAAAGCAAACATGCGTCTTTTTATAGCCACAAAAGATCCATCTTCAAGCAAACCTTTGTATACAAAACCAAATTTTCCTTCACCTATAATGTTACTTTGACTGAAATTTCCCGTTGCTTGTTCCAGCTCCGAAATTGTTAACAATCTTGTGTTCTGCATGTAATGTGGAGAGAAAGCATTAACATACTGCAAGCTGTTGATTCTTCCCATCTCAACTGTCAAACAAGAATATCATAAGTAAATAGTCGCAACAAAAAGTGAATAATCAGAATCATAATTCATAATGTACTCAAATTAACTTACTAGCTTGAGATGGTACGGAAGAAGCAGAATCAGATGTTTGTCTTTTGAATCGTCTATACCGTCTCAAGCAGATATAGATAATCACCACAATGACAATGATGACTAAAGCAGCACCAGCACCACCAACTACGGCCGCGACTCTTCTTCCTCCTCCTTGTTTTTTCTCTTGAGATTCTTTTATGGATAGTGTAAGTGTTGGAATTTCATTGTTGCTGTCTATCTTTTCTTTTACTCCACCTGTTTCTCAAGGAAAGAGCCTTTTCTTACTATTCGTAGCGCGTGTTTACGCAAAACGTTCGATTAATGTGATTCTGAATTGAATTGGTTATGTAAAATTGATCAACGGAGTATTCATATATAGGAGATAAAAAGTCGACAAAAGCTTACAAGATAATTTTCCGGTTGATTTGTTGAGGTATACTAACATTTGAATCATTATGAGTAGAAGCAGCCTTATCCTCAAAAGCAATTGCATTGTAAATGTGAATCACTACATGAACTTTACCTCTTATCAAATGACCCTGATCTTCACCTACATAAAGTAGTTTCACAAAGATTTAAGAAACTCTCATTCTAGAGAGCACAAAGAAAGATCTAAGATTGAGAATGGAAGTCAATTTGTTAGCCGAAAATGGTAAAGAGGGATAGACTTAGACAGTTAGCTGCTTTATATAAAGGTGACAATTGAGAAAGAATTGAACTCACGCTTTGCATGCTTCTCTAGTAAGTTTCTTTCAACAATGATAATAGGTAGTAGTAGTATACTAGTACTAGTAGTAGTAGAGCTTTTGTTGTAGTAAACAGAAGTTAAAAAACAAAGTAATCATAACAGATAAAGATAAAAGTGCTTAAAAGGGAAGGAGTTGAGTTTTGAAATTTAGGCCGAGCATAACTCAAACCTAAAAATCGGGTTGTAAGTTGATGATTTTCTATTACATTCTCAAATTATACATTTCACGATAAGGACAAGACATCTGAAACGTGACCTAAGTGACCTGATAGAGGTGACCTTATTGCTGTGGTCCAATATTTGATAGATTCTGATATACCATCTTAAAATTTAGGTCGGGTTTAACTCAACTTATACAAAAAAACGGCTTGTATGGTGAAGATTTTCCTCTATCAATCACTTATAAGCTGATTTTAGGTCATATCTAATCCATAATCGTACTCTTGTCACCGAATACAGCTCATGTTTAAACATAACTCGCACTTTGTAACCCTAAGCATTGTATAGTAAGAAACTAAACCAGTCGATTTATTATTGAAGACGTAGACACAATTGACCGAACTTTTTGATTAATAGTTTGTGTATTGTGGACTAAGTTGAGAAAAAATATATATCCAGCTAAGAAAAGCTGGAAAACACTTTAAACAGGTTGTCTTGATTGAAATGGACAGGTGGAATTGCTTGGTTTCTTTTGAACTTTGTTAGCCCACAAAACTTTCCCATCAAGGAAATATGTACCCCCAAATCCCAAAATATTCTCAAGGAATCTCTAAACCTTTGATTTCAAAAAGGAAATGCCAGCCAGAATATAAGCAAGCTGAAACTGAGCCAAATGAATTCCATTTCCAAACACAATATCTTTTCATCCTCAATTACCTTCTGCAACAAGGGATTCAAAATGGATTCAGCTTAACATAAACATGAAAAACTTTTTGTAATACAAGATCAGGAGTTTTCACACTGCAGCATTGTTGTCCTGCAAAGTGCAAAGGGATCAGAAGAAATATGATTCTCTTCACATGGTAAAGTGATAAACAACAAAAGCCAAAAACACAATCCTTGTCAGGAAAATAAGTCATGCAACTTTTACATTTTTGATCTTTAGAAAGAGTTGAGGTTTATTATGATTAGTACAGCTAGAAAGTGAGAATTATAATGATGATTATGATGATGATGGTTATAATTCATGTTTTTGTTATAATTCCATTGAAAAAAAAAAGGTTTTCTTGCATTTTGTGATATGATTCATGGCAACATTGACAAGTATCATGGTTTTAAATTGTCTTAGCTGTTGCGGTTACGCTACAAATCTTTATTTTCGGACAAAATGTTTGAAAATGTGGAGCAGTCTCGGAATTGGGATCCCACGCCAGCCCTCACAGTCAATCATTTTTCCGACTTCCCATGCTTACATTGTGCCACCGACCAGAGGTTCTTCACCTTGAAGACCTGACACGGTAATGAGTGTAACCAAGCATGGAAGACACTCGATACTCCGAGTTTTCAAGGGCCGCCAGAGACTAACCGGACAGCACGAGAAGACCTCAAAATCTTTAATATTGCGACCATAATTATAGTTGCGGACCTGATTTAAAACCATGACAGTTAATAAACAACATGATATAAATAACAAAAAATGTGATAATGAGAGGTGGAGACAGATAGGCAGAGAGGGAGAGAGAGAAAGAGAAAGAGTTTGTACATAAGTACATTGCATGCTCTTTTGTTGTTTCTTAAATCCAATGAACAATTTTTATGCGCCTTAGCATAGTTGGCAAATATAATGCTCCCCACTTCACAGGTAGCAGCCACTACAAACTACAAAATGATCAAACATGTGTCCTTTCACACTTGCATGGAGATAGTTCTTGTCGTGACTTGTTCAAATATCAGATATTTAAATTATACTCCCTCTAATGTTTAATATAAGAAAAAATTTGCTTTTTAGATTTATTGAAGTATCAATATATCAGATGCATTGATTCTTCAATGAAATGAATCAAAAAAGTAAAGTTTTTCTTATATTAAGGATCAGAGGTAGTATTTATGTTAGAGACAATGATTAAGAATAAGCTTGATTCATATTAGATGTGTCAAATATATGAGAAAATGTGTTGCATGAAGTAAAGTTGATTGTTAATGATGAGTAAATGTGTAAGAGATCATGATGAATAAGAATAATTGAAGTGATTAAGGTAAGAAAATATTGACATGTGAGAGAAACATCCTTGGTCCTAATAAAAAATAGGACCATGAGACTTTTGGTTTGAATGGAGTTGTCTCCTGCATGCATGATGCTGACTGAAGATGTTTGTGGGGACCTTTTAGTGTAATTTTTTAGCAGAGGAGAGAAAGCTGGTCATATGAGAAGAATGCAGTGGTGAATTGGCCATTGGCAGGGAAGTCACATGCACAAAACCAACTATTTTTTGCAGTAGGTGTAAAAAGGTTCTTCTATTTTGTATCATCACATTTTTTTTGACAATCTGTTATGTGTAACATGTTTATTCATATATCATAATTACACTAAACATGGAGGGCTAAAGTAATATTGATTTTTTTTAATAAGAAGTTTATTATATGTTGTTGGCTAAATTTTGTAAGCAATATATTAAGTAAGATGTGTAACATTATGCGAGACATTCCGTCTACAAGTGTTTCATGAAGCAATTGTTAGGATTTAATTCTTTTTATGTTCAATCAAAGATCTAATTTAAAGTTCATTCTCATTTGGAAAATATTTATTCTAATTCCGCTTTTTAGCAAGATTGAAATTATTAATAATATTAGATTAAGATTTAAATAGATTTGTTTCAATCAAAATTAAGAATCATCATTATAAAGGGCGTTGTCTACCACAATAGGTCTTCCAGGTAACCGACTAGAAATTTCACGTCTTTTTTCTTCAGTTTCAACCATTTTGCGGCAATTTTAAACCATCGCAAATTTTCAATGTTTATGTTGTGTGGTTTAAAACCACCACTAAATAGTTGGGAAAAAAAATGAAATTTCGCAGGGGTTTAAACCCGATGCTAAATGGTTGAAAACCAAAAAAAAAAAGCTAAAATTTTGCGGCGGTTTAAAACCACTGAATAATGGTTTAAACTGAAGAAAAAAAGACTAATAATCTGGCCTCTTATGTGAGAGACCTCATATAATGACAGAGTCATTATAAAGATTGATATGTTTGCTCATTTTAGAATCCAGCCACGTCTATGCCAAGATCATATATGCATTTTTGTTGAGCAATTGTTCCTTTTTAAGGAGACATTCTCCATATGTGAAATCTTAAACCTAACATTGTGAAGTTTGGTGTTTTTAGTTGTTATTGGGTTTGTGTGTTTTGAAATGTAATACTCTATTTCTGAGTTATCTTTCTAGATTAGGAAAATAAAGTGTTGGTGCACAAGTTGAAGAAGATGAAGATGGAAGAAGAGAGAGAAGAGAGAGAATTGAAATAACAAACTTCCACTACTCTTCCAAAACGGTTACAGTAAATGGTTACGCACACCATTACTCTATTGACAACTACACTTGTTTATATACACAATCAATAATACCACGTAGGCTAAAATGTTAACCTACACTAGCTAGGTTAAGCTTAACAAAACTAATATTACTACTAAATATAGATTACTTCTAACACCATCTTTTAATTCATATTCAGCTAATCAAAACTAACATCACCAATTTCATCCCTCAAGCGGAGAAATTGATCAGTCTTGATCGCTTTCGTCAGCATATCTATAAGTTGCTTTTGAGTGCTACAGTGTATAACTTCTAGCACTCCATTTTGAACCTGATTTCTCAGAAAGTGATACTTATTCTCAATATATTTGCTTCTCCCATACAACACTGGGTTCTTGGCAAGATTGATTGCAGACTTGTTATCAATCATCAACTTTAGAGGCTTGTTTACCTTGATCTTCAGATCCTATAGTAAATTCAGAAGCCAAACAACTTGACATACAACCACAACACCTGCAATGTATTTAGCTTCACAGGTTGAAAAAGCAACAACTGGTTGCTTCTTGGAACACCAAGAAATAGGACCTCCTAAATACTTAAACAAATATCCAGAATTACATCTTATGTCAACTTTGTTTCCACAACTATCAGAGTTTAAGTAACACATCAGAGTCCACTTAATATACTTCAAAGTCCACTTCGGAGTCCATTTAATATACCTCAAAATCCTGATAGCAGTTTGGTAATGAGACAACTTCTGTTTACTCATGAACCTACTAACCATTCCAATTGCATAGAAAATATTAGGTCTGGTGTTACATAAATACCTCAGAGAGCCAACCAATTGCTTGAAAATTGTAGCATCTACATCACCATTCTCAAGATCAGAATCCAATTTATGATTTGTTTTTAAAGGTGTGACCGTAGCCATATAATTCAGTAGCTCAAATCTCTTCAGAAGTTCAAGTTCATACTTCAGCTGATGCAAAATGATACCCTTCTTAGAGTACAAAATCTCCATCCCTATAAAATATACCATATTTCCTATATCAGTCATCTCAAACTGATTCATCAGCATATTCTTGAACTTCGTTATCTCATCTGAACAACTTCCAGATAACAATATGTCATCAACATAGAGACACACCAAATCATATTTCCTTCAGAAGTATGTTTAACATAAACGTTATACTCCACCTCACACTTTCTGAATCATTGAAGCTTGAAAAATGAATCAATTTTCATATTTCAAGCTCTATGAGCTTGTTTCAGTCCATAAAATGCTTTATGTAACCTGTACACCATCCTTCCTGATTCTCTTTCACAAATCCAGGAGGTTGTGACATGTATACGTCTTCTTGCAATGGACCATTCAAAAATGCAGATTTCACACCCATATGCATCAGAGGCCAATTCCTATTAGAAGTTATCAAAATCATCAGTCTGATTGTCTCATGTCTCGCTACAAGAGCAAACACCTCAAAGTAGTCTAACACATGTTTCTATAGAAAACCTTTTGCCACTAACATTTATTATGTTTGTCAATTGATCCATCTGGCTTCAGTTTCACCTTGAAACCCCATTTGATGCTAATGGCTTTCTTGTCCTTTAGAAGCTCAGTTAACTTCCAAGTCTTATTTCTTTCTATAGCCTCAAGTTCTTCTTTCATGGTCTTTAGCCACACTTTCTTCTTGAACGCTTATTCAACACTAACTGGTTCAGAGTCTACTACCATGACACACTGAATGACTTCTCCCTCAGAGTCTATTTCAGTATCTTGCAACATGTCAAACTCTGCAAATCTTCTTGGAATGTTTCTGATTCTTTTTGCCACTGAACTTGTTCAGAATCTTCTTCAGACGCTGGAACAGTATCAGATGTTGGAACCACAAAAGTACCACCTTCAGAGGCATGACCACCTTAAGAGTCTGGAATATTCCTAGAGTCTAGATCTCTACCAGATTCTAAATCACCATCAGAATCATATTCACCTTCAGAGTCAGACTCTCCTTCACAGTTACATTCAGAATTATCTTCTTATTCTAACTCATCTTCAGAACCTTCAGATTCTGAAGTATATTTAGAAGCTAACTCAGGTATTAACACCGCCCCAGAGTTGGATTGAGACTTATTTCAATCCCATTATTCTGATTCTTTCATAATGACATATTTGTTTAATTCAACCTTGTTAGTGACAGGACAGTAGAGCTTATAAGCACTTGTACTATGGTACCCTGCAAGAAATGTGTTTTTGCCATCCAACTTGCTTCTATTAGCATCTGAAACATGTTTGTAACACACATAACCAAACACCTTTATATGACTCACACTTTTCTTATCTATAATCTACTTCTCTAAAGGAATAATTTCCTTAAGCTTCTTGGTTGGACACCTGTTGAGCATATATGTTGCAGTGGCAACAACTTCTCCCCACAAGGTGTGAGGTAGCTTATTCTCCTTCATCATGCTCCTTGTCATATCAATTAAAGTTCGGTTTATTCTTTTAGAAAGACCATTGTGCTAAGGATTATATGGAGCAGTCACCTCATGATCAATTCCATTCTCCTCGCAGTACTTTCTGAACTCTGTAGAGTTATACTCACTTCCACCATCAGTTCTGAGAACTTTTAGCTTCTCACCACTCTGATTCTCAGCCTTGATTCTGAATTTCTTAAATTCAGCAAACACCTCGTGTTTAAACTTTATAAGGGATACCCATGTCATCCTTGTGAACTCATTAACAAATGACACAACATATTTATTCTCTCCAAGTGAAGGTATTGGAAATGGTCCACACACATCATAATGCATCACACCTAGAGCATGCTTTGCTCTTGGAGCTACTTATGATGGAAAGGCCAAAATGTGTTTTTGACTTATTTGTGAGTTCAGGATGGGGGTATGGCAATTGATGACGGGCACAGGGAACAAAGGCCCGACAAGGGCGCACCAAAAAGGGCTCAGCATAGCCAAGAAATGGGCAGTCAAACAGTCAACATGGAGAAAGGATGGGACGCACGTGGACCATCTAATCAGATTGCATTAGATCCCACAGTTATGATGGTGAGAGCACGGTGTACTTGCATACATAATATCCAACTCTTTTGTCTTATTGTTATTTTGTCTTATTATGCTATGCAGATCCAGTCACAACACGCCATGTGGCACTGTTCAGAAAAAGGAAAAAAATAAAAATGGTAGGGACATGTGGCACAATATTGTGCGTTCTGGGTTTAATCATTTGTTCATCAATTATTTATTAATTGATCACACATCCATGAATTTGATCTACTAAAAATATCAAATTAAATAATCAATATGCAAATTATATATGACCGAACTCGATTTTTCACAAGGAATCCAAATACTTGATTTTTTAGAAGAAAAAATGGTAGAAAAATAATGGTTAATTGAGAATTTTTAAGTTAGGTTAGTAAACCCTCAAAAATGTGAAAAATTATATGTTTATATAGGTTTTGTAAATGGGTAATCACCCTTAGATTATGATACAAGTAAGAGTTTTATCAATGGTTAGAAATTAATTTAATCCTTAGTTGCGGATCACTAATTTCAACCCTTGGATTGATTGTTAAGAATGGTTAGGATTGAAGGAAAATCGGGTTATAAATGGAAGTTGGAATTTGTGTTTGTTTGGAATATTTGTGTTAGTTTGTAAGTTATGGTAGTTAAGAATTAATTGGGTAATTGAATGATTGTGATGAATGAGGTAGTTGGAGACCAATGTGTTGAAGTTTAGCAAAAGTACCAAGTTGAAATGTAAGGCAAATGGTCACTAATAATTAACTTGAATTTGAATTCTTTTGCCTTGATTTTTTACCACTTTTAGCTTGAAGTTTTAGTAAATCATACCATGATTTTAAGTCAACTGTACCCAAAAGATATAATTTTTTACCTTATTTCCTTGTAATCCATTAGTTTGACTTGTATCTCAAGAAATATGCATTGTACCATGAATCTCTGATAAATGAATGAAATTTTCTTTTTATTCTAACTTTGCCATTTTCTTAGAATTCAAGCAAACCTCTGAATTAAGTGACCATCGGTCCAATCTCCCAGCTAACCATGAATCTCAAATAAAGAGATGATCCACACCATAAATAATATGGGAAATAAACCTGAATAATTACCAAATAATATCCGCCTTGAAAATCCACTTGAAATGATTACATCCATTATTACCGAACATTTGGCCTAAATTTATTATAATATGTAAATTCCGATGAATGACTTAAGTGCATGATCAAATAGACGAATGTATGCAAATGAACAAAACCATAAGTCAGGCAAATTGAATGAGGAGGTAGGGAATGACAGTTGCCCCTATTTAACCTTTTTAAACATGAAGGTATGAATAACAACGACTTTTAGACGTCCGAGGTAGAATAGGATTAAATACAAAGACCCAAAAATTTGCACTCCAAAGCAAAGAGATAGGTAGAAGTGTTTATGATATTTTTGTATTGCCTCCACTAATGAGCTTTGGTAGGTATTGGTAGTTGAAATATTCCCGCAGGGTTCCAAAAGGGTAAGAGGATTGAAGATCGTCAACCATGGAGGTTGGAAAAATATCTTCAACCATGGAGGTTAGAAAAAGATCATCAGCCATGGAGGTTGGAAAAAGATCATCGACCAAGGAGGTTGGAAAAAGGCCAACAACACGAAGGTTGGAAATAGATCATCAACCATGGAGGTTGGAAAACCATCATCAACCATGGAGGTTAGAAAAAGATCATCAACCATGGAGGTTGGAAAAAGATCATCAACCATGGAGGTTGGAAAAATCCCATCAACACAGAGGTTGGAAAAAGATCATCAACGCGAAGGTTGGAAAAAAATCAACAATATGAAGGTTGGAAACAGATCATTAACCATGGAGGTTGGAAAAAGATCATCAACCATGGAGGTTGGAAAAAGGTCAATAACCCCAAAAAAGGATCAAGAGGGTTTACTGGAGAGAAACCTGCCAAGGAAATACTTCAAAAGAAAACACTTTAGGGATATCAACTAGAAGCTCCGCAGGGATAATATTATTTTCGAAGAAATAACACCATTTTAATTGAGGATTAATCTATTAGAAGTATACAAGTGACAAGGTAGATGCTTATGGTGACAAGGTTATGGAAAAGATTGCTTGGGTTATAAGGCTTTATGATGACGTCGGACGAATGTGATGGTATATGAGTGAAACGACTTGATTAATGCATGACAATGATGATATACATGATTTGTTGTTAGAGCTAAGCAACAGGATTTATGCATGGTTCACCAAATTCTCATGTGGCGGGAGATGGAAGATTTGAGGCTAGGAAAAGGGTTATAAAGACATTATTCCCCGACGCCTGCTTCAAGCTCAACGGGTGTTGATTCACTTTTGCACTTTCCTAAGCAACTTGAAACCTGGAGAGAACTTGCACCTTCATAGCCTATATATGCCCCTGTTTGTTGGGTATTTGTACAACTTATGAAGCAATCTTGTCATAGGACGATCTTGATATAACTTTCCTCAGTGTCTTGAAACTGTATTGATGATAGTCCGTCGTCGCATATATTTAGTCGAAGAATCGGAGTAAAACAAGTGAAAGCCAAGAAAATATGAGAAGGGATGACCAAAGAATGAGGGAAAAATAGTTAAGTGTGTAAATTATGGACTTAGTGAAAAATTGAGTGAAAAAGGAGCAAAAAAGAGTGAAGCTTTGGAAATAATCACATCCATCATCGTTATGCGATATGGCATTAAAAGTTGCATCGTGCGTGATCCATGGTATCACGCGTGTGATGGTCATTTTTCTGGGATTTTTTCTGACACGTTCTGGTCCATTCTGACACCTTTAAGAGGGGAAATTTTGCACTTTCACAAGGGTTATGAAATTTGGCACTAGGATCATGATTTTTCATCATCAAAGGGTGATTTTGAGAGTATTAGAAGACATTGGAGGCCAATCCTTCAAGGGAACTAATATGTTATTCTTCTTTATTCAATTGTGTCGCATCCGTGAAAAACAACCGGCGGGAAAAACAAAACAAACAGAGCCGCCACCGTGCGTTATTTATCTCAAAAGAGGGAAAGGGAACGCTCGAAGTAAACCTGGAAAGGAAATGGTCTTACGACCGGAGATTGCAAGGATCGGGAGTCGGTTACGCAAGGGGAAGGTATTAGCACCCCCTCACGTCCGTCGTACTCGACGGGATCCACGCTTAAGAGAGTAGAATAAGTTTGCTGATAAAACTGCTCAAAGAATGCACACACACTGGAATAAGACACAGATGGAAGAAGAGGGGAACGGGCTCGCTAGGATATCACATCCTATGCCTACGTATCTCATCTGGAATGAGAATCAGAGCTACCGTAGTTTGGCTAACGCACGCCGAAACAAAACACACACAAAGACGCTGAGACGTCAGAAGAAACTCAACAAGGAAACGGAATGCCAATCGCTGGTCATACATCCAACTCCACAAAAGAAATAGGAAACAGATAGCCAATCGCTGGGCTTACATCTGACTCCACAAACAAACAACAAACTGGAAACCGAATGCCAATCGATGGGCTTACATCAGACTCCAAGCAAACACAACACAAAAGGGTCGAAAAAGAAAAAGGGTAAACCCACAGACTAACAGGGAGTCGGGAACTCGAGCCTGATATCCGTCAAGCAAAACACATGCAAAAAAGAAAAGGGTGCCCGGAGAGATCTCGCACGATCTCCTGCCTACGTACCTCATCTGGTATGAGGATCAGGGCGACGTAGTTCCCCTTAACAGGGAAAAACTTCTATCCTAACCAGAGACTAGGGAGATAACGACTAAAAGGGAGACTACGACTCGAGTCTAGAAGTTGTCATGCAAACAATCCCTATGTTGAAGTCTCTAACAAGAGTTTGACTCACACAGGCAGTGAGTCAACTCAAGTCTATCTCTACATACATTCAACTTCCTCGAAAGTTGATCATACGACTCCTACAGAAAGGAGAAGAGAAGCAAAAGCAGATAAACAAGCATAGGTGAACAGGTATCACACGCTATATGCAAACAAGTGGCTCATACAAGGCTGGGCTTTAGTCGAGGGGTCATATCGACCTCGACAAACAAGCCAACTGGAAAGGTATCTGAGGCTCTTAACCACTGACATTGACCGTCAGGGTGAGCAGATGAAATGGGAGATGAGGGTTAGACCTCATAGCTCTTAACCCGACCTGGGTGAGCTTGAACCAAAGAAGGTGTGGGAGTCCAGAATGAGGAACTCTATTCCACAATGACTGACTCTATATACAAGATTTTGGGTGTTTATTCAAAATGCATCAGCACGTAGTGCGAGCAAGATGAAAGACTCAACTGAATAGCAGGGGATGGATTGCACATCCCTTCTATCTGCCAATGCCTCTTCACTTAGGAGGTCTTTGAATTACATGGCACAAATATAAACAATCACAAACATTGCCTCTTAAGGAGGGCTTCAGACAGGTGCCTGCCAAAGATAGTAGGTCTTCCAGACTACATGGAGTTCAAGAGATTACCTAAGTGGTATGCCAACCACAAGCAAAGCAAAGCAACTCAAATAATGAGTTAAAGCGGCTAAAGTACCTGTAAGAAAATCAAACAAATCAATATTCACATTCAGACAACCAAACAATCAACAACAGTCAGACAACTCAATATGCACACAAGTCAAGCTTTATGACTCAAGAATTCAAGTGATTCCACCACACTCCATGAACCTACAACACAAAGGATTAGTGCACAAAGTAATTTGCATCTCATGAAGTGAGATCAACATCAACCATTAGGACTATAAGCTTGAACCTGAAATACAAAGCTTAAAAAGTGAGTACAAACCACTAGCACCAAGGCTAGGGTCAAAGGCAAAGTAAAAAGTCAAAACAGCAACCAATATTCAACACATAGCATATTTAATCTATCATGAACATGTCCTAAAAAGGACCAAGTCAAAAGCATTAAGCAAAGTCACCACATGAGCAAGCTAGGGCAAAGGCAATTTCAAAGCATACAATTGATCATCAAGAATGAAAATTCCATATTAAAACATAAATGAATCAAATAATCCTGGAAATTTTTATGTGCATACAACATATCAAGCACAATCATCATGCCAAAAATTATAATCAGAGAAGCTCAATTGATATGGCAATGAAAATGAATAAGATCAACATCAAATTGTGTGACACACATTGTCACACCATACAATCACATGCCTAAAACAGAGAAGGACCATGCTAAAAATGCCAAATAAAATCTCAAACATCCTACAACATGTTAGGAAGCAGCATATAAAATTTCATGGCAATTGGACAAGTATTGAGCATTTCACATCAATTTGAATGAGGCATGGCACATATGCATACATGTTCAAGCAACTCATCACAATTAAAAATCCAGACATGGTAAAATCATGAAATCACACCATAAAAATACTAGGCAAACACATGATCATGTAGAAAAAAATTGGGAATTAATTGGATCACTATTCTATTTTTTATGATTTTTGAAGTTGGCATGAAATAATGAAATAAAAATTGAAAACATGAAAATAATGAAAAGAATTGAAGAAAATGGCAATTGCATTCAGGCTGGTTCGAACTCAGGAACTAGAGGCCCAAGGAAGCGCGTCTAAACGCAGCGTTCCATTAATCTGATGTGGCTAGCCACATCACTGGTCCAAGCTGGCGTGGACAAGTCAAAGAACAACAACCAATGGTAATGACAGCAGTATGCACACGTAAGCGCTAGCCAAAACAAATTAAAACAAATAAACGCCATGAGAAAGGATCGAACGCGCGCTATGAACATGAATGGTGCTTCCACAGTGTTTTTCCAGAAACGAACCAGCAAACCCTAAGCCTGTACAGGCGCGGCCGTGCACGATGGAAACCACCGTCTTCTTCATGAAGACGGTGGAGGAACAGTATGAACTTCAAAAAAAAAATTCCAAATTCGCATAAAATTTACATCATCAGAAAGCTCTTGCTACGTACATTACAGATCGAGCATTAACTAAGGCTAATTCATCATGTATCAAGAGAATCGATCAAAAACATTTTGACATTCAAAACTTCAATTCCACATAACTCAACCAATACTCAACCAAATCACATGAAATTTTCATCAGAATGCTCAGCAATCAAAGCTCTACAACATTATGCACATAAAATCAGCAATTAAGAGATTCGAAAAACCTACCTCTTGAAGAGCAATCAATGGCAGCAGCGTGTTCAAGGCCTTGCAAGTATGTAGATCAGCTCTAGCAACCTTGTTATGAAGCCTGAAGTTGAAATTGAAGCTTGAGATGGCTTGGATCTAGCTCAGATTTGAATCTCCATTATCATGTTCTTGAGCTTCATGTGCTTAATTCTTCACCAAATTCTGCGAATCAAGGCTGGATCTATGCTAAATGATTATCAGAGAACACAAATATGCAAGAAAATCAAGGTGTTATGTGGAAAAAATTTGAATTATGATGGAGAGAAATTTTGGAGGGAAAATGAGATCTAGATCTAGAATTTGTGATTATCAATAATTCTGTTAGGGTTTGCCTTATATACCATGTACTAATCACATCCTAATTAGAATTAAGCATGGTTTAGTTGAGATTAAGCAAAAATAAGGTGTATGACAAATTTTGGAAAATTGGTGGTGCCATGCAAATGTACACGTGAACAGTAGCAAATGGATGATCAAATTCACTTAAAATCACTTCATGCACATATTGGCAATGGTATTTTGTTCCCATGATGCACCAAATTCAAATTTCCAAATTTCCCTCCAAAATGATCATGAATGGGCAAATGATTATATGATGAAATTTCATGCAATGCCATGAATGATTTGGAAAATATATGTCATGAGGAGCAAAGTGCAAAAAGAGGCACTCAATTTGGAGCTTTAGATCAAAAGTTATGGCCTTTTGAAGTTTCAAGCACACTTGGCAATGATTTGATCATATCTCCTCAACCATTCATCAGATGCTCATGATCTTGGACTTTTTGGAAATGGGAGAGAAAGATCTTCAACTTTCATGTTGGACAAAAATTCATTTGAAGCATCTTTGATGATGTAAAATCAAGTTGAATTTGAACCAAAAACTTTCCATTTTTGGAAACTTTCAATTACAGGTCACTTTCCATTTTTGGAAACTTTTGATCTGACCTCAAATTCTTCAAGATATGTATTTGACATGATGAATAAGCCTCTTTGGGACATGCATGAAGTGTCTCAAACCATTTCTCCCCTCCTAGCCCTCAGTTGACTTTCAGTTGACTTTTATGGGCCCCTAGATGACTTGAAAATGCACTGTGGACTTTGAGCCTCCACCACCTGAGGAAATGGCTCAGAAATGAACCCCTAGCTCCAATAAGCTCTTCCACAGAACCATGTGATCTTCATCATCAATAGAATACCTCACCTCCTTGAGAATCCCTGGTTGGAAGAAAAGTCAATGATTAGGGTTGACCAGAGGTCAAAACCCTAATCCCAAGGAACCTGAGCATGAATTCTGAAACCTTTGATAAGGACATAACCATGATGATGATGACATATCCTTGCCATCAAGATAATGCTCAACCTCCTTGAAGAACCAAGAAAACCCTAATTGAAGCACAAACCCTCAGATGGCTAGTTATCAATTTATGGAGACCCTCAAGCTTGAATTTCTTAACCTCTCTATCTTCTGACAAGACCTTAGAGGATGACTTGTCTCATTTTCACATGATATGCAATATGCAATGACTAATGCCCTAAATATGAAATGCAATATGCTAAACTAGTCCCAAGAAGAGGAGGGCAAATTTTGAGGTGTTACAACTGCCCCTATTAAATCCACTGTGAACCTGTCGATATGAACAGCCTCGGCTTTCAGATGATCAGGGTGAAGAGTGATTGACTACCAAGAACAGACGAACAATTTGCACTCCACTGGGAAAATAAATAACAATGCCTATCAGAATCGGCAAAGAAGCGATCTCAAAAGAAGAATCCGTCTGGTACGGTGAAAGTCGGCCTGAGTGCCGAAAAGAAATATTGACCCGGATACCAAAATAAATGGTAACACAGGAACCACCATGGCCTGAACGCCGCTCATTAGTCTGAATACTGAGCATCGGAATCTGGGAGTATTACTATCGGTCTGAACACCGGAAATCTGGTATGGATACCACTTCGGTCTGAACACCGGAAAACTGGCCTGAATGCCGCTTCGGTCTGAATACCACTTCGGTCTGAATACCGGAAAACTGGCCTGAATGCCACAAGCACTTCGACCTGATCGTCGGAAACTTCTTCGATCTGAACATCGGAAACTGGCCTGAATGCCACAAGTACTTCGACCTGATCGTCGGAAACTTCTTCGATCTGAACATCGGAAAACTGACCTGAATGCCACTTCGGTCTGAATACCGGGAAACTGGCCTGAATGTCGCTTCGGTCTGAATACCACTTCGGTCTGAATACCACTTCGGTCTGAATACCGGAAAACTGGCCTGAGTGCCACAAGTACTTCGACCTGATCGTCGGAAACTTCTTCGATCTGAACATCGGAAACTAGCCTGAGTGCCACAAGTGCTTCAACCTGAACGTCGGAAACTTCTTCGATCTGAACATCGGAAACCTGGCCTGAGTGCCACAAGTGCTTCGACCTGATCGTCGGAAACTTCTTCGATCTGAATATCGGAAAACTAGCCTGAGTGCCACAAGTACTTCAACCTGATCGTCGGAAACTTCTTCGATCTGAATATTGGAAACTGGCCTGAGTGCCACAAGTACTTCGACCTGATCGTCGGAAACTTCTTCGATCTGAACATCAAAAACTGACCTGAGTGCCACAAGTACTTCAACCTGATCGTCGGAAACTTCTTCGATCTGAACATCGGAAACTCTCATGCCAGTCAGCATCGGCAGCAATAAGGTAAAGTGATGAATGAGACGGCACGTGGGCCCACGACTTATGTTGGGGATAATAAACCATGAGCATGCCATCCCTACCTAATCCACTGTGAACAAACAAATTGTGCTCAGCTGGGGATTATTCTCGTTCTTTTTTCTTTGGACCCCGAAACTTCTTTGATTATCATTTCCATCTCCGCCCGACAGAAATTCTTCCTCCAATATCGCGCTACTGGGGAATACTGTTGATTCAGAATCATGATGCCGATCTCCTCAGAGTAACATCTTCATCATCCGGCGAAACCAACTCTCAAACGGTAACCACGGCTTGAGACTAGCTTATGCTTGCAATGATGATGCATGATTTTTTTCAGCGTAATGCTCCATAATCATGGAAATGCTACGCAATTAGGTATGCAATATGCTATGCTTCTCTAACTGATGAATGCATAAAAAGTATCCCCCTCAAGGGACTCTACTGGGGAGCTCGAGGAACTCTGATGAGGAACTTGATATCACTCCAACCTCCGTCCTGCTGGGGAATAGCACTGCTGCTGGGGAAAACAACCCTCAACAGGGATGAACTCCATTGAACCCGATCCGCTTGGGGATTTCGCTGGGGAAGAAACCACCAACGCACTCTGCGGGGAAAACAACAATCTTCGACTTGCTGGGGATGCAACAATCCCGACACTGCTTGGGGAAACTGCCACCTTCATTCCTGGCTGTTGTGGAAACATCTATCTCAAACCCGCTGGGGAGATAATAATCCTGACTCTGCTAGGGAGAATACGAAACATTGACATGGAACATCTGTCAACTCGCCGAACTAGCGTTCATCCTCTAACCAGAGTATCAACTTTCCACTTTTGAGAGCTCGCAGACTCGTCTGGACTTTTCTGATTCATCACCTTGTATTCTTGACTTCTCCGTACTCTACGGAGATCGAACCCCTCAAATTGGTATCAACTTTCCAATTCTTCAGACTTTGAAGAGTCTTCTTGATTAATCCTCCAGGATCGTCGCCCGCCTTTTGCCGTCTTTTCACCATTTTTCAATTCATTGTCCCTGATTGGACTCCACGGGGATCTTTTGTCACAAAGCTTCACATCACAACCTGCAAGTGAGTGAAAATATCTAACAGCACCTGCAACAGAGATCGTTAGATAAAAACGTGCCCCAGGCGTGCCAAGATTTCAACACCTGGGTCACTCAACCTTCCGAATAAGATTTCAGGCTTTCAATCTTATAAACATGCATTGGAAGGGACCTGTATGTCTCAAAATGCAAAGATTCTTATCAAAATAAACTGATGTTTTTGCAATCAAAGCGGTAATGAAAACAAAAAACAAAATTATTTGACTGAATATGCATTTTATTGATTGAAAATGTCGCTCATAAACGAGCAATACACAGGAAGCAATTCCTGAAAAGAGGTAATTGCGCACAAAAGGAAAATTTATCCTAATGGCAATGTGAATCCGTGATCTCGTCGAGTTCCAACTCGATTACACCCCATATGTCCTCAAGACTCTCCGTGCTTTCTGCCTTCTGAACAAGACGCTTCCGACTGATCCCTGCTGGGGATTATCCATGGTGTCTTAACCAAAGTAAACGATCATGCTAGACGCAGTTGTTCGTTTCAATCCCTCTTTTGCCTGGACTGCCCTTTCGGGTTTTCAGTCCACCGGGATACCCTTTTTTGCCCAAGCCGCCTTTTCAGGTTTTTGACTTGCCGGGTGTACATTTTTTTCTCTTTTTATCCCTAATTTTTGCCCGAACCTTTTTCATTCATCATTTTTTTTGGTTCGCCGGGATGCCCATTTTTGCCTGGACTATTTTATTCTTTCCGTCCAGCGGGTCTCTTTATACGAAGTATTTTTTAACTGCGTCCGCATTCACAGGGGATGGAAAATCCTCGCCATCCATGGTCGTCAACAACAAGGCTCCGCCAGAGAAAACCTTCTTGACCACGAATGGACCTTCATAATTGGGTGTCCACTTGCCCCTACGATCGTTTTGAGGAGGAATGATCCTTTTCAACACCATATCGCCTGCGTGATATACCCGAGGTCGCACCTTTCGGTCAAAAGCACGCTTCATCCGCTGCTGGTACAACTGTCCATGACAGATGGCCGCCAGCCTCTTCTCCTCAATCAGGCTCAACTCCTCATACCGAGTCCTTACTGTAACACCTCAAAATTTGCCCTCCTCTCTTGGGACTAGCTTAACATATTGCATATCATTTTTTAGGTCATTAAGCATTGCATATTGCATATCATGTGGTTACATTGTGCAAATCATCCTCCCAAGTCTTGGTCAGAAGATAAGAGGTCATGTGCAAGCTAGGGTTTCATTGGACTGGTCATTAATCATCTGAGGATGTGGAGGTCCAGATTAGGGTTTCATGGTTCTAAAGGATATTGGTCTTGATCTTGATTGAAGTGATACATCATCATCATCATGGTTTGTCATCATCAGGTGTGTGATCAAGATTCTTTGAGATTAGGGTTTTGACCACTGGTCAACCCTAATCAGTTGCTTTGGGCCAATCAGGGCATGATCAGGAGATGGGGTCTATGATGTATATGGAGATCATTCTATGGTTTTATTGAGATTATTGAGGCTAGGGTTTCACCCTTGAGCCATTTCATCAGAAGATTGGGGCTCAGATTGATCAATGCATTGCCAAATTCATCTATCAGTTGAAAAAGTCAACTGTGGTCAACTGTGCATGATTTAATGGATTTGGAGGTGGGATTGAGTTGGATACACTTCATTCATGTTGGAACAAGTGTTATTTGACATGTCAAAGCTCAAGAATGGAGAAAATCAAGTCAGACAAGAAATTGCCAAAAATAGAAAGTGACTTGTAATGGAGGTTTCCAAAAATGGAAAGTTTTTGACCTCAAAATTACATGTCCAAGGAAGCTTCAAATGAAAATTTGTTCAACATGAAAGTTGTAGATCTTGTTCTAACCTTTCCAAAAAGTCCAAGAACTTAAAAATTCCATGTATGGTTGGCAAGTTATGGTCCATTCAATTTCAAAAATGACCCATAATCAGAGGGGCATAACTTCCACGTGGAGTGTCCAAATTGAGTGTTCTTTTTATGCACAAACTCCATTTGACATGTACTTTCATGGTGCATAATTGGAATTCATCAAAAATGGTCAATGCAAAAAGTCAAATTTCAAGTGTACAGTTAAAAGACCCAGGGGCAAAATGGTCCAACTTGTGAAATAATGGGAATTTTGGAATGGGGATTTTTGCAACACCTCACAAATGCAATTTGAAAATGGTTTGAACTGTCATAACATGTTGAGGTTCATTATTTGGTTAAGTCATTTTTGAAATGCACTTGAAATTGTACCATTTAGCATGACATGGTGAAAATCAAAATTACATGGCCAATCAATGTGGGACAAGTTGCAACACATCATAACAGATATTTAGAGCATGTGTGAGCTGTCAAATGAGTTGTCATTGGCCTGTGGTGAAATGGCATTTTTGCCCTTGCTTTGAAAATGACACTTTGCTAATTACCATTGCATTTTGCTAATTTGGTGATTAAGGCTGGATTAATTGGAGATATATATTCCTAATCATAACAAACTTCTAACAGAATCATCAATCACAAGAAATCACAACCTCTTTTCCCTCCAATTTCCCTAATTCTCTCAAGAACACATCAAGCAAAATTCCAAAAATCTCTTCCAATTCTTGATCATTTGGCGAATTTCTTTTTGATTCGATCTTCATTCATCTTATCCTTGGACTGTTTTGGTTATTCATCATCAAAGGATCTCAAATTCACAACTGCCAAGTGATGTGCATCCATGGCTTTTGAAGAATTCGTGCATTAGAAGCAAATTCAATCGAACCTGAGCACTTCATTCAACTTCTCGAAGTTCATGCTTCATCTGTTTTGGAACAAGGAGCGCAAACATCACACGAATCACCACTGCCTTTGAATCAAGGTGATTTTTCGAACTTCATGATATGATGAATTGGTATAGGCGTTTTGAAGAGTGTTCAATGTAGTTTATCATGCTAAGCTTGGTTTGTGAAATGATGAAACATAGAGAGAGATATCGCGATTAGAAGAATTGATGCCAAAACCTAATGTGTTCGATTCAGGAAATTTAGGAACAATTAGGATGATTCATGTACATATTTGAGATCTACGCATTGAGACCTTTCCAACGGATATGAGTTTGTAAATTTTCATGGAGTTTTGTTGTTCTTGTGTTCATGTGAATTCTGGAAAAATACGTTGATGAAGGTGAAGAAATCTGGAAATTTACATTGTTTGATCCATTGTTTTTGCCTAGCCAATTCGAATGTTGTTTACCGCCCAGGAGAACCAATCACGCGCTGCCAACCCATTAAAACCATGCGCTGTCGTTTTGGCCTGGAACGAGATATTTGCGAACGTGCCACTGATGTCAATAATTTCATTTAATTAATAATAACAATTGAATAATTATTTTAAAAATCATTTAAAACTTGTAAAAATCATAGAAAATTAATGGAAAGTCAGAAAAATATGAGGTTTTTTTTGATAGATCCCATTTTGTCTCTAGTTTTTTATGGACATGATTTTGCAAGTTGTGCATGATGAAATGTTGACTTTGCCTAGGGATGTTTGACTTGTGTGCATTTTGTATACATTTTACCATTTTCATTGTGAAATGCTCATACCATAAAAGAAATGTCTGAAATTTTTTGAGCTCATTCTAGACATGTTGATGGTGATTTTCATATAAAGTTTGTGATTTTTGGATACCTGTGGAGTGAGATATGATTTTTTGAACTTAGGTGTGACAATTTGTGTCACACCTAGTTAGGTTAACTTCATGAATATTTTTGCCTGGCCTATGATTGCTTGATTGAGTTGAAATTTTACATGGATGTTTATGGATATGTTGAGATGCTATGTGAATTTTTCTGGATTTTTATATTGCATTTTCAATTTGATTGATATTTTTCATCTCTGTTGATCAATTATCCAAGTTTATATGACACATGTTTGTAAATTTAATGTGAAATCCTCATATGGTTTTAGATGAACATGAAATTTGGTATGCTGGTTGTAGACACATTGTAGGACATCCCTGTTTTGGTCCCATTCATTTCTTAATTGTTTTCATTGAGTTATGAATTTTTGAAGAGAATGCATGTGTTGATGCTTTGGTTTGGCTTGAATAATTGTGTCTGGATTTCTTGATTTTCATTGACCTAGTTCCTTTTGTCCAATTGAGCTGAAAATTGACATGCTATACCTTGAATATGTCCTGTTTAGGTGTGAATTATTTGAGGATTTTTGGAATTGTTTTGGTATGCTTTTGATTGAAGTTATTCTGTTTGGACTTTTGATGTTGCATTTGACCTAGTTTGACTTGTTTTGATCATGAAATGAATATGATGAATGATATGAGTATGGGATCAATTGCATTGGCTTTCTATTTGTGTTAATTTGATTTTGGTTGAGAATTGTTTGCTGTTTAGAATTTTTTCTCCCTTTTGGACCCTAGGCTTGGCCTAGTGGTCCAGTTTCTCACATTTGGTTTGACTTTTCAGGATGAAATGCAAAAAGCTTAAGGAAAATGATTCAAATCAATAAAATTGAGATTTTTGAATGTTTTGAACTAACATGAATTTGTTTTGTAGGTTGTGAAGCTTGAGCTTGAGCTTATAGCTTGCCTTTGTGTGCATTAATCTGTATAGTCTGACTGATTAACCATTTGCTGTTTATTGTTTGTCTGTCTGAGTACTGATGATGCTTGATTGTTTTCAGGTACATTTAGTTGCTTACAGTTCTTTAAGAACTTGCTTGCTGCTGCTTGGTTTTTAAACCACTTGAGGTAGGACTTCTATTCTTCATGTAGTCTGGAGACCCGACCTGTTATTTGGCCGGGCAAACTGTCTGAAGTCCTCCTTAAGAGGCGATGTTTGTGATTGTTTACATTTGTGCCAAGCAGGTGAAGACCTCTATGAGGCAATTGGTGGATCAAAGGGATATGCAATCTATCCCCCACTATTCTGTGAGTCGTCCCTCTGCTCGCACGGCTGTGTGTTGATGCATTGGGACACAAACCCAAGATCTTGTGCTGTTGCACAATCGAGTCAGAGTCTTTGAGCGTAGAAGGGTCCCTCCATTCTGGACCCACGCTCCTTTGTCTAAAGCTCTCCCTGGTCAGGGATAAGAGCTGTGAAGTCTAA
The DNA here is from genome assembly GCF_024323335.1 of Lathyrus oleraceus. Lineage (NCBI taxonomy): Eukaryota > Viridiplantae > Streptophyta > Magnoliopsida > Fabales > Fabaceae > Lathyrus > Lathyrus oleraceus. Next base: position 612,389,110 of record NC_066583.1, read on the forward strand.
TCTTCACTCACCTTTCATCTGCTTCACCTTAGCCTCGTAATGGCAAGGTTAAAAGCGAATACTACCCATGTACAGATGACTTGCTTCGGCAGTCAAACCCATTGTGTGAGCCTCACTTGATTGGTTATAGTGTGTGTTATGTGAATATTTGTTTGAAATGCTTGGGTTGTTCTGTTTGTATGCTTGTATGCTTGTTTTTTTTCCTGGATAGGATTAGCTTGCAGTTGTGCAAGTAGGTAGAAACCTGAACGTAGGGTAACGATGCATGACAACACTAGGCTCGAGTCCAGCTCCCTGGTAGTGTGTCTTCCCTTGGTTTCTGGCTAGATTTTCTTTCCCTTGAGGGGGAACTACATCGCCCTGATCCTCGTGCCAGACGAGGTATGTAGGCAGGAGACCGTGCGAGGTCTCTCCGGGCACTTTTTTTTATTTTGTGTGTGTTTACTTGTCATCTGATTGCGTTTGTTTGGTTCGGATGCTGACGTAAGTCCAGTGATTGGCTGTCGGGCTCCACGTTTGCCCTTTTGTGCGTGTTTTGGTTCGGATGCTGACGTAATTCCATCGAGTGGTTGTCGGGCTCCAGGTTTGCCATCTGTTTGTGCGTTTTGTGTTGTTTGGCGTGCGTAAGCCGAACTACAGCGGCTCTGATTCTCGTTCCAGACGAGATATGTAGGCATAGGATGCGATGTCCTATCGAGCTCCCTTCTCTCAACCCCACCTGCGTTCCCTGTGTATGTGTGTGATGTTTAGCAACCTATTCTTTATTTTAGAACGTGGATCCCGTCGAGTACGACGGACGTGAGGGGTGCTAATACCTTCCCCTTGCGTAACCGACTCCCTTACCCTTTCTCTTTTTCGCGAGACCATTTCCTTTCCAGGTTTCTCTGAGCGTTTCCTTTCCCTATTTTGGGATAAATAACGCGCAGTGGCGGCTCTGTGTTGTGTTTTTATTTGAGCCTCGCCGGTTGTTTTTTCGCGGATGCGACAGCTGGCGACTCTGCTGGGGATCCATAAGATGTTGACCTGTGCTGGTCCATCGTCCCTAAGCGAGTCCTTCCTAGCGTGCTAGGATTAGTTTAGGTTGCTTGTGTTGTGTTATTTATTGCATTTATTATTCTAACCAGTGTATATATTTGCATAAATATTTGCATGCATCATACTATCGTGTTGCCGTCCTCTGTGCAGGTGGTTCCTCTGTTTGGGGGTGGGTGTTCTGAGTGGGGCTAAAACCCAGGCCCGAGTATACACCTAGGATTAGTGTGGTCTCACGTTCCTCAATTGCTAAATCAGCATATTGTTGCAACGTGACATGCCACAAGCCGGACGAGGTTCATCTGATAGTGCTTTCCATTGTGGAATATTCCACTTTGGTTGAGTTACTTCATCTGAACTGTTGACTCTGGTGACCGATCATTTCCCGGATCTTTGGTTGAGACGATCTCAGGAGAGCTACAATGGCACACCCGAAAGGGCAAACCCATTGAGTATCTCTGCCCGATTGTCGAGACTATTATCCGCCTTAGGATGACCTGATTAGAATTTACCTGTGAGGGGAGGGTTGATTCTTTCAGATGCATGATCGGATGGTGACTCAGATGGTGACTTTTTGTTCCGTGGATCAGAGTCATATTTATAAGTCGGATTTATGGTCATTTATTGCCGAGACGCCGAAGTGCTGTCCGTGGTATTTATCAGTGGGGATCCGTTTATTTCAGGATTCCCTGGGCCGATTTTATCAGTGGGGATCCGTTTATTTCAGGATTCCCCGGGCCGATTCAGATGACTGTGGGTATCTGTTCAGAGATGGTTTGATGATGATGATGATGTATCTGTCTTCCGTTTATTTCGGAACCCTTGAGATGGATTGGTGGTTACTTGTTCCCTCAGATGGTTATGATCAGTTCAGAGACCAGGTTTCAATGCAGATGATCAGACGGCTTGGAGGATGGCAATGCATTGCATTCATTCATCAGCATCATTACATTTTGCATTTTACCCGCATCTAACACATGTTTATCCATATGCAGGGACATTTTTTGATCGAGATCCTGGTTGAGAGACTTTCTGCTGAGATATGAGGACCGGTTTGAAAGACAACGTTGCCTACAGTTTCTTCAACCCAGAGATTGACGAGTTGAGGGATATGATAGCATTGATTATACCCGACCATGTGGGGATGTTCAGAGAGTCATACGGTAGTATCCTGAAGATGGTTTTCAGAGTCACTGACAGCGACAGAAGTGCCATTCATACTCTTCTCCAGTTCTATGACCCGGGTCTGAGATGTTTTGTATTCCCGGATTATCTGTTGGGACCTCTGATGGAGGACTATGCTAGTATGCTGGGTATTCCGATCCGAGATCAGATTCCTTTCTGTGCTATTAGAGGAGAGCCTGATGTCCTTGGGATTTCCCGTGCTCTTTATTTGAGTCCGGAGATGGTCAAGGAGGGTTTGAAGGAGAAAGGAAAATTACCGGGTTTTCACTTGAGTTTCTTGGAAGCTAAGGCCAAGGAGCATGCTGCTATGGGTAATTGGAAGACGGTTTGCGCTCTGATTGCTGTAAGCATTTATGGGATTATCTTATTTCCTAATCAGAAGAATTTTGTGGACCATAATGCTATCAGACTGTTCATGCAGAGAAACCCTATTCCTACACTGATTGGAGATGTTTACTACTCGGTTCATAACAGAAACGAGAAGCGGCGTGGGGGTTTGATCAGGTGCTGTCCTCAGATGCTCTTCAGGTGGCTTATGGGGTATTTGCCTTCTCGAGGTGCTTTTGCTCATCTTGATCCTACTGTCAAATGGTCATTCAGGTTGATGGGTTTGCGGGCTGATGATATAGCATGGACTCATAACGGTATGGCTGGACGGGATTTCATATACAGTTGTGGGAGATTTCCCAATGTGCCTCTCATAGGTGTTTAGGGTTGCGTTAATTACAACCCGACGCTTCTTAGGAGACACATGGGGTTTGCCATGGAGGTTCCTCCTCTCGAGCGGGAGATTCAGGAGCCCTTTTACTTCTCAGCTGAGGGCGATCAGGCCAAGCTGGTGCAGGTGTCTGGGGCATGGCGCAACATCCAGAGAAAAGGCAAGGTTCCATTTGGTAAGGTCAACAGTCGGTATTTTCCTCTATTCGAGGATTGGTTGCGGAAGAGGATAGAGCTCACGCTTCTACCATTTCCTGGAGGTGATCTTGGGTGTCCTAGGATTGAGGGTCCAAGTTCTTCTGTCAGTATGGAAGAATTCCTCGAGATGAAGAGGGCCAGAGATCAGTTGCTTGCAGAGAAAGCGGATTTGGAGATGACTATTGCTCGGATTCAGACGACCAACCAAGAGATTAGAGTGAAGATGGAAGATCAAGACAAGCGACATGCCCTAGAAGCAAAGCGCTTTGAGATGGATACTGCCTACTATGGGAAGATCAGTCAAGCCTTAGCATCGTCCAACAGAGAGCACGACATCACTAAGGAGAAGCTATCCAGAGCGTCAAAGGTTATTGAAGATGAGAAGAGGAGGCAGATCCTCGTGAGAGATCAGAGGGACGACAGAGTCCGAGTCCTCATTGCTGAGTGGGAGGCCAAACTGAAGGTCAAGGAAGCAGAGAATGTGAAGGTCATCACCGAGAGAGATCATTACATTACTGAGAGAGATCATTACTTCAGGCGGATGAAGATTCACCAGAAGGAGGTGGGGAGATTACAGCAGGAGAACACCGAGCTCAGGTTCGCCGCAGAGTTTGCTAGAATGGTTGATGATGTAGGGCCATCTGTGGGACCCTCATCAGGCTAGCTTTGTCGTTTGTGTGGATTACCGTCAGGCTTGTTGACGGAATTCCTGTTGCTTGTATTTCCTTCTTGATTCTGGAGATTTGGTATCTGATTTGTATCAGCTTTGATGTATGACTATGGCACTTTTGGTGCAATTTTGCTATGTGATGGTTATTTTCATTTAGTGATTGATCTTCAAGCTTTATTTGCTTTACCGTATGCACTCGCACAAGCACACACATGGTTGGGGGTATTTTGCTAAATCATATATCTCTGATATGAATGGGGAAGTCAAAATGCTGAATGTCAGAATATTGCTGTCGGATTATTATTTGTCTCAATGAAGCCAGGATCAAGAGACAAAGTGTTCCTCATGTGGATGGACATTGCATTCATGCATAATAACTTGTTTTCTGTTTTGCAGGTGTCAGTTTCTAACCTGTTTGATTGACACAGGAATGATGAATCCGTCCAACACCGACATTCTCGAGCTGAAAGAGAAGATGGGAGAGCTGATCAGTGTCATGCAAGAGTTCGCCTTGGGGCAGAAGGCGATTGCCGAGAAAGTGGGGAGGATTGAGGACTGGCTGAAGAAGGGGGAGATGCAGGGAAACGTTTCGTCGTCTGGACCGAAGAAATCCTTTGGTAATGACCAGCGCAAGGATGAGGGTGAATCGAGTGCTGTGCATGCCCAAAGAGGACACGGTAGGGGTCGTCACTACCAGCACACTGCTACCGTAACCATCCCTGCTGGTAATCAGTCAGTCCGACAGCAACCTCAGCCAACTCCACAGAAGGCACATGGAGCTGGGAGTCAAGTGAAAGGAAAGGGGGTTGATCGCCATTTTGACAAGCCACCCATGCCATATGCTGCTCTGTTTAAAGAGTTGATGGATCTGGGGATGGTTCAGCCAAGGATGTTAGCTCCATTGAGATCAGATCAGAGGCCACCTAACTATAATGAGAACGCCAGTGTGAATTTCATTCTGGAACACCGGGACATAACATTGAGGGCTGTAGAGCATTCAAGAATGTTGTCCAGGATCTGGTAGACTCCAAGGCTATTAATTTTGCACCGTCTCCAAATGTTAATGCTAATCCCATGCCGGTGCATGGTCAGGCGATGGTGAGTGCAATTGCCAGAGATTCGGATCACGCCTGTGCAATGGGTGAAGAGAAAGACAGTAACTGCAAGTTTGATGGTTGGATAAAGCCGTGCGTACCAGGAAGCTGGAAGGCTTAAAAAGATCAGCACTGACACTCGTCCGGAAGAGTAATGTTTCTTGTTTCTCAATTTTATTTGCATGAAAGCCATACGTGTTTCCCGACACGTAATGGTTCATTGTAAGGGCCACCGCATGTTTACATTTGCAACATTTCTGCATCATTAATAAATGGATGTTTTTCAGTCAAAAAGCGGTGTTCCCTGTTTTTCGTTTATTTTTGCAGTTTAAAAACAAATAAAAATGGCAATGTTTGTTTTCATTTTTCTTTTTTGATTTGTCTCGTTCCGAATTCAAAAATAATTCTCCGGATCTCGTTGATAACAATTTGGTTACACCTCATATGACTTCGACAAACCGATCTATCATGCCGAAGAAGAAGGCGAATAAGATTGTGATCTGCTGGAATTAGCCAGGTTGTCGAAACAAGAGGAGAAGGTGATTCAGCCGCATGAAGAGCGGATTGAGATTGTTATTCCGAGCACCGCCGAGGTCAGGAAGGAAGTGAGAGTTGGAGCCGCTTCAGAGGCGAGTCGAGAGCAGAATGGTAGTCCTGTTGAAAGAGCCTGTGGATACCTTCACCTGGTCGTGTCAGGATATGCCAGGGTCGGATACCGGTGTCGAGGTGCACAAGCTACCATGGAGAGAAGACTGTCCTCTAGAGAAGCGGAACGCCGGTGCTACTTATCAGAGAGCTATGGTGACTTTGTTTCATGATATGATTCGTCATGAAATCAAATGCTATGACATGATAGCAAAGTCCCAAACAGAAGAGGGGCATCTGGCAGATCTGGCCAAGCTAAGCAGACCAGTTGAGACAATTCAGACTGAGGTTGAATTCAAGTGAGTGCACTATCAGAATGCGGGCCCGTAAGCTGTTGGGGTTCATTGTAAGAGAGGAATCGAGATTGATCCTGCAAAAAAAAAAAAAAAAAAAAAAAAGAACAATAAGAGAAACGCCTGAACCGAGAAAGAAAAAGAGAGATTCGTGGTTTCTTAGAAAGATTGAACTACCTGTCATGGTTCACATCTCATCTAACAGCCACGTGTGAACCCATATTCAGGATGTTGAAAAGAAAAAATCAAACGGTCAGGTGAAATAATGATTGCCAAGGGCCATTGAAAAAATAAAAGAATAAGTGCAGGAACCTCTGATTCCGACATCTCCCTGTGGAGAGAGACTGTTAATCTGTACTTGACAGCCTTCGAGGGGTCTACGAGGTGTATTGGGTCAGCATGACGCGTCTTGTCGAAAAGAGCATGCAATTTACCTTAGCAAAAAGTTTACCGACTGTGAAACAATACATTCACTGTTCGAGAAAACTTGCTGTACTTTGGCATAGGCTGCTCGCCGACTGAGACAGTGTATGCAGGTTCATAACACTTTGTGGATTTCCGAGATGGATCCGATCAAGTATGGGTGTGAGAATCCAGCATCGACCGGATGGGTTGTGAGGAGCAAAATAATGTTGACTGATTTGTGGTGCTCTCAGAGAGCAATCAAGGGGTATTGTCTGATTACATCGCTCCGCAACCCATTGAGGATTATCAACCGATGAAGTTTGAAGTCCCTGATGAGGACATCTCGAGGTACTCTAATCGAAAGATTGAGAGTAACCGATCCCGGAGGAGGGGCCTGACCCTGAATCCGAACGGATTCTGATGTCTGATGGGGAGGTTAAGGTGAACAAGCTTTTGCTGCCAGGTTAACGTTTGAGTGCACCGACGGTGTGATTGAGTATGAAGCTTGTATCCTGGGTATCGATCTTCGATACATCTACTGGGGCAACGTCTTTCTCATTGGTATATGGAATGGAGGCTGTGTTACCCGTTGAGGTCCAGATTCCGTCGTTGAGAGTCCTGATGGACGTGAAGTTGCAAGAGGCTGAATGGGTAAGGACCCGGTATGAAGAGTTGAGCCTGATTGAGGAAAAGAGGCTAGCAGCCATCTGTCATGGGCAGTTATACCAGCAACGGATGAAGCGTGCTTTTGACAGAAAGGTGCGACCTCGGGTATATCACGTAGGTGATATGGTGCTGAAAAGGATCCTTCCTCCTCAAAACGATCGAAGGGGCAAATGGACACCGAATTATGAAGGTCCATTCGTGGTCAAGAAGGTTTTCTCGGGTGGAGCCTTGTTGCTAACGACCATGGATGGCGAGGATTTTCCATCCCCTGTGAATGCGGACGCAGTTAAAAAATACTTCGTATAATTGACCCGCTGGACGAAAAGAACAAAATAGTCCAGGCAAAAATGGGCATCCCGGCGAACCAAAAACAGAAAGAGAGGTTCGGGCAAAAATTAGGGATAAAAATGAAAAAATGTACACCCGGCAAGTCGAAAACCTGAAAAGGCGACTTGAGCAAAAAAGGGTATCCCGGTGGACTGAAAACCCGAGAGGGCGGTCCAGGCAAAAGAGGGATTGAAATGAGCAACTGCGTCCAGCATGATCGTTTGCGCTTTGGTTAAAGCATCATGGATAATACCCGGTAGGGATCAATCAGAAACGTCTTGTTCAGAAGGCAGAAAGTACGGAGAGTCTGAGGATATATGGGGTGTAACCGAGTTGGAACTCGATGAGATCACGGGTTTCACATTGCCATTAGGATAGATTTTTCCTTTTGAGTGCAATTACCTCTTTTCAGGAATTGCTTCCTTTTGTATTGCTCATTTGAGCCACATTTTTTCAACCAATAAAATGCATATTCAGTCAAATAATTTTGTTTTTTGTTTTCATTACCGCTTTGATTGCAAAAACATCCAGATTATTTTGATAAAGAATCTTGTATTTTAAGACATACAGGTTCCTTCCAATGCATGTTTATAAGATTGAAAACTTGAAATCTTATTTGGAAGGTTGAGTGACCCAAGTGTTGAAATCTTGACACGCCTGGGGCACGGTTTTATCTAACAATCTGTTTTGCAGGAACTGTTAGGTATTTTTTCACTCACTTGCAGGTTGTGATGTGGAAGCTTTGACAAAACAAATCCCCATGGAGTCCAGACCGGGACGAATGAATGTGAAGGGATGACGAAGAGACGTTGAGACGTACGATGACCCTTGAATGATAATCAAGAAGACTCTTCAAAGTCGGAAGATTGAAAAGTCTGTGTAAATCCCAGGAGTACGTTTTCCGTCGAGCGCGGAGCGATTGGGAATACAAGATGATGGAGCAGAAAAAGTCCAGACGAGTCTGGGAGTTCTCAAAAGTGGAAAGCTGATACGAGTTTGGGAGGTGGATACCGTAGTTCGACGAGTTGACGGGTGTTCTGTACCAACTTTTCTCATTTCCCCAGCTAGGTCCCCAAGCAGAAGTAGTGAGGACCAACTTCCCAGCAGATCCAAGGTCTGTGGATCCCCTAGCCGAGTCAGGATGATTATCCCCGGCAGGTAAATGATGTTTCCTCGGTAGCCGAACCTGAAGGTTGCTATCCCCGAGTGGAGCGGGTTTCAATGAAATATATCTCTAGCAGTGTTCATCCTACCAGTGGATTGGACGAGTTTCCATAGCAGACTGATATCTGCATCCCCAGCTGAGTTGATTCTACTTATGGATTGCATGGGTTGTCCCCAGCGGAGTGGCATTCGCTTCCCTAGCAGGGTCAGGATGGTTATCCCCAGCAGGTGTCAGATTGATGCTTCCCCAGTCGACAGGCCTGGAGGTTGCTGTTTCCCAGCAGAGTATCTGTGAGCAGTTCCCCAATGAAGTCACCGGGTATCTGTGAGGGTTTCCCAAAGGAGGTTCGGGATTGATATCCTCAGCAAGTCAAAGATTGTTGTATCCCCACAGAGGGCGTTGGTGGTTCTTATCCCCAGCAGTTTCTCGAGCGGAGTGGGTGCAAAGGAGGTTCTTCCCCAGCAAGGGTTACCTTTTCCCCATGGCAGTGTTATTCCCCCAGCGGGATGGAGAGCGGAGTGTTAACGAGTTCCTCATCAGAGTGTCTCGAGCTCCCCAGAAGAGTCCCTTGAGGGGGATGCTTTTTATGCATTCATCATGTAGAGTAAGCATAGCATGTTGCATAGAAAAAATAAATCACGTAGCATTTCCATAATTGTGGAGCATTACGCAGAAAAAATCAATCATGCATCATATTGCACGCATAAGCTAGTCTCAAGTCGTGGTTACCGTTTGGGAGGTGGTTTTATCAGACAGTGAAGGTGTTACTCCGAGGAGTCTAGCATCATGGTTTTAATCAAGGATATTCCCCAGTAGTACGATACTGGAGGGTAAGTTTCTGTCGAGCAGAAATGGGAATGTTAATCAAGAAAGTTTCGGGGTCCAAAAAGAAAAACAAGAAAGAAGATAATCCCCAGCTAAACGCGAAGTGTTTGTCTGCCAGGGTTGAATAGAGAGCAGTCGGCTCAGGGCTTGTCATCCTCAGCATGGGTCATTGTGGCAATCCGGCCAGTTTCCGATTTCCAGATCGAAGAGGTTCTCAACAGTCAGGACGAAGAACTTGTGGCAATCCGGCCAGTTTCCGATTTCCAGATCGAAGAGGTTCTCCACAATCAGGACGAAGAACTTGTGGCATTCCGGCCAGTTTCCGATTTCCAGATCGAAGAGGTTCTCAACAGTCAGGACGAAGAACTTGTGGCACTCCGGCCAGTTTCCGATTTCCAGATCGAAGAGGTTCTCAACAGTCAGGACGAAGAACTTGTGGCACTCCGGCCAGTTTCCGATTTCCAGATCGAAGAGGTTCTCAACAGTCAGGACGAAGAACTTGTGGCACTCCGGCCAGTTCCGATTTCCAGATCGAAGAAGCTCACGATGATTAGATCGATGCAGCTTGCGGCAATCCGGCCAATTTCCCGGTATCCAGACCGAAGTGGTATCCAGACCGAAGAGGTGTTCAGACCAAAGTGGTGTTCAGGCCAAGAAAATGAAAAAAGAAGAGAAAATTCCGGGGTTCAAGAAAATGAAAAAGAAGAGAGAATAGTAATCCCCAGCGGATAGGTGGTGTTCAGGCCATGGTTATCCCTGCGTTACCATTTATTTTGGTATCCAGGTCGACGTTGTTGTTTCGGTGATCAGGCCGGCTTTCTCCGTACCAGACGGATTTCTTGTTCAAGATTGTTTCTTCGCCGATTCTGACAGGCGTTGTTAATTATTTTCCCATCAGAGTGCAAATTGTTCGTCTGTTTCTTGGTATTCAATCACTCTTCATCCTGATCATCTGAAAGCCGAGGCTGTTCATATCGACAGGTTCACAGTGGATTGAATAGGGGCAGCTGTAACACCTCAAAATTTGCCCTCCTCTCTTGGGACTAGCTTAACATATTGCATATCATTTTTTAGGTCATTAAGCATTGCATATTGCATATCATGTGGTTACATTGTGCAAATCATCCTCTCAAGTCTTGGTCAGAAGATAAGAGGTCATGTGCAAGCTAGGGTTTCATTGGACTGGTCATTAATCATCTGAGGATGTGGAGGTCCAGATTAGGGTTTCATGGTTCTAAAGGATATTGGTCTTGATCTTGATTGAAGTGATACATCATCATCATCATGGTTTGTCATCATCAGGTGTGTGATCAAGATTCTTTGAGATTAGGGTTTTGACCACTGGTCAACCCTAATCAGTTGCTTTGGGCCAATCAGGGCATGATCAGGAGATGGGGTCTATGATGTATATGGAGATCATTCTATGGTTTTATTGAGATTATTGAGGCTAGGGTTTCACCCTTGAGCCATTTCATCAGAAGATTGAGGCTCAGATTGATCAATGCATTGCCAAATTCATCTATCAGTTGAAAAAGTCAATTGTGGTCAACTGTGCATGATTTAATGGATTTGGAGGTGGGATTGAGTTGGATACACTTCATTCATGTTGGAACAAGTGTTATTTGACATGTCAAAGCTCAAGAATGGAGAAAATCAAGTCAGACAAGAAATTGCCAAAAATAGAAAGTGACTTGTAATGGAGGTTTCCAAAAATGGAAAGTTTTTGACCTCAAAATTACATGTCCAAGGAAGCTTCAAATGAAAATTTGTTCAACATGAAAGTTGTAGATCTTGTTCTAACCTTTCCAAAAAGTCCAAGAACTTGAAAATTCCATGTATGGTTGGCAAGTTATGGTCCATTCAATTTCAAAAATGACCCATAATCAGAGGGGCATAACTTCCACGTGGAGTGTCCAAATTGAGTGTTCTTTTTATGCACAAACTCCATTTGACATGTAATTTCATGGTGCATAATTGGAATTCATCAAAAATGGTCAATGCAAAAAGTCAAATTTCAAGTATACAGTTAAAAGACCCAGGGGCAAAATGGTCCAACTTGTGAAATAATGGGAATTTTGGAATGGGGATTTTTGCAACACCTCACAAATGCAATTTGAAAATGGTTTGAACTGTCATAACATGTTGAGGTTCATTATTTGGTTAAGTCATTTTTGAAATGCACTTGAAATTGTACCATTTAGCATGACATGGTGAAAATCAAAATTACATGGCCAATCAATGTGGGACAAGTTGAAACACATCATAACAGATATTTAGAGCATGTGTGAGCTGTCAAATGAGTTGTCATTGGCCTGTGGTGAAATGGCATTTTTGCCCTTGCTTTGAAAATGACACTTTGCTAATTACCATTGCATTTTGCTAATTTGGTGATTAAGGCTGGATTAATTGGAGATATATATTCCTAATCATAACAAACTTCTAACAGAATCATCAATCACAAGAAATCACAACCTCTTTTCCCTCCAATTTCCCTAATTCTCTCAAGAACACATCAAGCAAAATTCCAAAAATCTCTTCCAATTCTTGATCATTTGGCGAATTTCTTTTTGATTCGATCTTCATTCATCTTATCCTTGGACTGTTTTGGTTATTCATCATCAAAGGATCTCAAATTCACAACTGTCCAAGTGATGTGCATCCATGGCTTTTGAAGAATTCGTGCATTAGAAGCAAATTCAATCGAACCTGAGCACTTCATTCAACTTCTCGAAGTTCATGCTTCATCTGTTTTGGAACAAGGAGCGCAAACATCACACGAATCACCACTGCCTTTGAATCAAGGTGATTTTTCGAACTTCATGATATGATGAATTGGTATAGGCGTTTTGAAGAGTGTTCAATGTAGTTTATCATGCTAAGCTTGGTTTGTGAAATGATGAAACATAGAGAGAGATATCGCGATTAGAAGAATTGATGCCAAAACCTAATGTGTTCGATTCAGGAAATTTAGGAACAATTAGGATGATTCATGTACATATTTGAGATCTACGCATTGAGACCTTTCCAACGGATATGAGTTTGTAAATTTTCATGGAGTTTTGTTGTTCTTGTGTTCATGTGAATTCTGGAAAAATACGTTGATGAAGGTGAAGAAATCTGGAAATTTACATTGTTTGACCATTGTTTTTGCCTAGCCAATTCGAATGTTGTTTACCGCCCAGGAGAACCAATCACGCGCTGCCAACCCATTAAAACCATGCGCTGTCGTTTTGGCCTGGAACGAGATATTTGCGAACGTGCCACTGATGTCAATAATTTCATTTAATTAATAATAACAATTGAATAATTATTTTAAAAATCATTTAAAACTTGTAAAAATCATAGAAAATTAATGGAAAGTCAGAAAAATATGAGGTTTTTTTTGATAGATCCCATTTTGTCTCTAGTTTTTTATGGACATGATTTTGCAAGTTGTGCATGATGAAATGTTGACTTTGCCTAGGGATGTTTGACTTGTGTGCATTTTGTATACATTTTACCATTTTCATTGTGAAATGCTCATACCATAAAAGAAATGTCTGAAATTTTTTGAGCTCATTCTAGACATGTTGATGGTGATTTTCATATAAAGTTTGTGATTTTTGGATACCTGTGGAGTGAGATATGATTTTTTGAACTTAGGTGTGACAATTTGTGTCACACCTAGTTAGGTTAACTTCATGAATATTTTTGCCTGGCCTATGATTGCTTGATTGAGTTGAAATTTTACATGGATGTTTATGGATATGTTGAGATGCTATGTGAATTTTTCTGGATTTTTATATGGCATTTTCAATTTGATTGATATTTTTCATCTCTGTTGATCAATTATCCAAGTTTATATGACACATGTTTGTAAATTTAATGTGAAATCCTCATATGGTTTTAGATGAACATGAAATTTGGTATGCTGGTTGTAGACACATTGTAGGACATCCCTGTTTTGGTCCCATTCATTTCTTAATTATTTTCATTGAGTTATGAATTTTTGAAGAGAATGCATGTGTTGATGCTTTGGTTTGGCTTGAATAATTGTGTCTGGATTTCTTGATTTTCATTGACCTAGTTCCTTTTGTCCAATTGAGCTGAAAATTGACATGCTATACCTTGAATATGTCCTGTTTAGGTGTGAATTATTTGAGGATTTTTGGAATTGTTTTGGTATGCTTTTGATTGAAGTTATTCTGTTTGGACTTTTGATGTTGCATTTGACCTAGTTTGACTTGTTTTGATCATGAAATGAATATGATGAATGATATGAGTATGGGATCAATTGCATTGGCTTTCTATTTGTGTTAATTTGATTTTGGTTGAGAATTGTTTGCTGTTTAGAATTTTTTCTCCCTTTTGGACCCTAGGCTTGGCCTAGTGGTCCAGTTTCTCACATTTGGTTTGACTTTTCAGGATGAAATGCAAAAAGCTTAAGGAGAATGATTCAAATCAATAAAATTGAGATTTTTGAATGTTTTGAACTAACATGAATTTGTTTTGTAGGTTGTGAAGCTTGAGCTTGAGCTTATAGCTTGCCTTTGTGTGCATTAATCTGTATAGTCTGACTGATTAACCATTTGCTGTTTATTGTTTGTCTGTCTGAGTACTGATGATGCTTGATTGTTTTCAGGTACATTTAGTTGCTTACAGTTCTTTAAGAACTTGCTTGCTGCTGCTTGGTTTTTAAACCACTTGAGGTAGGACTTCTATTCTTCATGTAGTCTGGAGACCCGACCTGTTATTTGGCCGGGCAAACTGTCTGAAGTCCTCCTTAAGAGGCGATGTTTGTGATTGTTTACATTTGTGCCAAGCAGGTGAAGACCTCTATGAGGCAATTGGTGGATCAAAGGGATATGCAATCTATCCCCCACTATTCTGTGAGTCGTCCCTCTGCTCGCACGGATGTGTGTTGATGCATTGGGACACAAACCCAAGATCTTGTGCTGTTGCACAATCGAGTCAGAGTCTTTGAGCGTAGAAGGGTCCCTCCATTCTGGACCCACGCTCCTTTGTCTGAAGCTCTCCCTGGTCAGGGATAAGAGCTGTGAAGTCTAATCTTCACTCACCTTTCATCTGCTTCACCTTAGCCTCGTAATGGCAAGGTTAAGAGCGAATACTACCCATGTACAGATGACTTGCTTCGGCAGTCAAACCCATTGTGTGAGCCTCACTTGATTGGTTATAGTGTGTGTTATGTGAATATTTGTTTGAAATGCTTGGGTTGTTCTGTTTGTATGCTTGTATGCTTGTTTTTTTTCCTGGATAGGATTAGCTTGCAGTTGTGCAAGTAGGTAGAAACCTGAACGTAGGGTAACGATGCATGACAACACTAGGCTCGAGTCCAGCTCCCTGGTAGTGTGTCTTCCCTTGGTTTCTGGCTAGATTTTCTTTCCCTTGAGGGGGAACTACATCGCCCTGATCCTCGTGCCAGACGAGGTATGTAGGCAGGAGACCGTGCGAGGTCTCTCCGGGCACTTTTTTTTATTTTATGTGTGTTTACTTGTCATCTGATTGCGTTTGTTTGGTTCGGATGCTGACGTAAGTCCAGTGATTGGCTGTCGGGCTCCACGTTTGCCCTTTTGTGCGTGTTTTGGTTCGGATGCTGACGTAATTCCATCGAGTGGTTGTCGGGCTCCAGGTTTGCCATCTGTTTGTGCGTTTTGTGTTGTTTGGCGTGCGTAAGCCGAACTACAGCGGCTCTGATTCTCGTTCCAGACGAGATATGTAGGCATAGGATGCGATGTCCTATCGAGCTCCCTTCTCTCAACCCCACCTGTGTTCCCTGTGTATGTGTGTGATGTTTAGCAACCTATTCTTTATTTTAGAACGTGGATCCCGTCGAGTACGACGGACGTGAGGGGTGCTAATACCTTCCCCTTGCGTAACCGACTCCCTTACCCTTTCTCTTTTTCGCGAGACCATTTCCTTTCCAGGTTTCTCTGAGCGTTTCCTTTCCCTATTTTGGGATAAATAACGCGCAGTGGCGGCTCTGTGTTGTGTTTTTATTTGAGCCTCGCCGGTTGTTTTTTCGCGGATGCGACACTTACCCATTCAGCCTCTTGCAATTTTACGTCCATCAGGACTCTCAACGATGGAATCTGAACCTCAACTGGTAACACGGCTTCCATTCCATACACAAGCGAGAATGGCGTTGCCCCAGTAGACGTACGTACCGAGGTTCGATACCCATGCAATGCAAACGGCAACATCTCTTGCCAATCCTTATAATTCACAACCATATTCTGCACAATCTTCTTAATATTCTTATTAGCTGCCTCGACCGCCTCATTCATCTTCGGACGATAAGGAGAAGAATTGTGATGCTCGATTTTAAATTCCCGGCACAGTTCTGCCATCATCTTGTTGTTGAGATTAGAACCATTATCAGTAATGATTCTCTCAGGAACCCCATATCTGCAAATGATGTCTCTCTTCAGAAATCTGGCAACAACCTGCTTCGTCACGTTTGCATAAGAGGTTGCTTCCACCCACTTGGTGAAGTAATCGATAGCCACTAATATGAACCGGTGCCCATTCGAAGCCGTAGGCTCAATCTTTCCGATCATATCAATGCCCCACATAGCAAACGGCCATGGAGACGACATTAAACTCAACGGATTTGGAGGCACATGCACCTTGTCAGCATAAATCTGGCATTTATGACACTTCCGCACGAAATTGAAACATTGGGCCTCCATCGTCATCCAATAATAACCAGCTCTCAGCAGCTTTTTCACCATTGCATTCCCACTGGCATGGGTACCGAACGACCCCTCGTGTACTTATTTCCCCAATTGGCTTGCTTCTTTATCATCAACACATCTGAGCAAAACCCAATCGAAATTCCGCTTGTACAAAACCCCATCCTTGTTCAGGTAGAACACCATGGCCAACCTCCTCAGAGTCTTTCGGTCCTTCTTGGATGCTCCCTCAGGATATTCTTGGGTCTCCAGATAGCGTTTGATATCGTAATACCACGGCTTCTCATCGTCAGGCGTTGTGTCAGCAGCAAACACATAAGCCGGTCTATCCAGACGTCCCACCTCAATACTAGGGAACTGATTCCACCACTGCACCTTAATCAAGGCAGCCAGAGTAGCCAAAGCATCTGCCAAAGGATTCTCTTCTCTCGGCACATGATGCAATTTCACCTTGGTGAAGAACGTCAATAATCTCCTCGTATAGTCCCGGTATGGAACTAAATGAGACTGATGCGTATACCATTTTCCGTTAACTTGATTCACAACCAAAGCTGAATCTCCGTAGATAACAAGGTTTTTGATCCGCAAATCAATCGCCTCTTCAATACCCAAAATGCAAGCTTCGTATTCAGCCATGTTGTTAGTGCATTCAAATGTTAGCCGGGCAGCAAAAGGAATGTGGGATCCTTTCGGCGTAACCAAAACAGCACCAACTCCACTACCATTCACGTTAACGGCCCCATCAAACATCAGAATCCATTCGGATTCAGGGTCAGGCCCCTCCTCCGGGATTGGTTCCTCACAATCTTTCGATTTGAGAAACATGATGTCCTCATCAGGGAACTCAAACTTCATTGGTTGATAATCCTCAATGGGTTGCTGGGCGAGGTAATCAGACAATACACTCCCTTTGATTGTTTTCTGAGAGGTATACTGGATATCATATTCAGTTAAAATCATTTGCCATCTCGCAACCCGTCCGGTCAATGCTGGATTCTCAAAAATATACTTGATTGGATCCATATTGGAAATCAATAAAGTGGTATGAACCAGCATATACTGTCTCAGTCGGCGAGCAACCCATACCAAAGCACAGCAAGTTTTCTCGAGCAGTGAGTATCTTGTTTCACAGTCGGTAAACTTTTTGCTAAGGTAGTAAATCGCATGCTCTTTTCGACCAGACTCGTCATGCTGCCCCAGTACACACCCCATAGACTCCTCGAGGACTGTCAAGTACAGAATTAACGGTCGTCCCTTCACAGGAGGCATCAAAATCGGAGGCTCCTGCAAATATTCTTTTATCTTTTCAAATGTCGCTTGACAATCATTATTCCACCTGACCGTTTGATCTTTTCTCAACAACTTGAATATAGGTTCGCACGTGGCTGTTAGATGAGATATGAACCGTGAAATGTAGTTCAATCTACCTAAGAAACCATGAACCTCTTTTTCTGTCCTCGGTTCAGGCATTTCTCGTATTGCTTTTACTTTAGCAGGATCAACCTCGATTCCTCTTTCGCTCACAATAAACCCCAACAACTTTCCGGACCGCACTCCGAAAGTGCACTTATTCGGATTCAACCTCAGTCTGAACTGTCTCAGCCGGTCAAACAGCTTGGCCAGATCTACCAGATGTCCCTCTTCTGTTTGGAACTTTGCTATCATGTCATCAACATAGCATTCGATTTCATGATGAATCATATCATGAAACAAAGTCACCATGGCCCTCTGATAGGTAGCACCGGCGTTCTTGAGACCGAATGGCATCACCTTATAACAAAAAGTGCCCCACGGTGTGATGAACGTTGTTTTCTCCATATCATCTGGCGACATTTTGATTTGATTATAGCCAGAAAAGCCATCCATGAAGGAAAACACCGAGAATTGAGTTGTATTGTCTACCAACACATCGATGTGAGGTAACGGAAAATCATCCTTCGGGCTAGCTCTGTTCAAATCCCGGTAGTCCACACACATTCTCACCTTCCCATCTTTCTTCGGGACCGACACAATATTCGCGACCCAAGGCGGATAATTAGTGACAGCTAGGAAACCAGCATCCAACTGCTTCTGAACCTCCTCTTTGATTTTCATGGCCATCTCGGGTCGAGTTCTGCGCAACTTCTGCTTCACTGGAGGACAATCTGCTCTCAACGGTAGCTTGTGCACAACGATATCAGTATCCAACCCTGGCATATCCTGATAAGACCAGGCAAAGATATCAACATATTCTTTCAACAAGGCTACCATTCTGCTCTTAACATTTTCCTCCAAAGCAGCCCCAACCTTCACTTCTTTTCTGACCTCGTCGGTACCCAGATTCACAATCTCAACCTGCTCTTCGTGCGGTTGAATCACCTTCTCCTCTTGTTTCAACAATCTGGCTAATTCCTCCGACAGTTCACAATCTTCTTCGCCTTCTTCTTCGACATGATAGATTGGATTGTGGAAGTCATACGAGGGTGTAACAGGATTGTTATCAATGAGATCCGGAGAAAGATCGCATCTGCATGAATGTTGATTCATGCATTGCTTTAGAACCGGAGCGAAGCAAATGAAAAGAAAAATGAAAACAAACATTGCCATTTTTATTTTTGTTTTTAAACTGCAAAAATAAATGAAAAACAGGGAACATCGCTTTTAATGAAAAAACATCCTTTTATTTATGATGCAAATATTGCAAAATGAAACATGAGGTGGCCCTTACAATGAACCATTACGTTTCGGGCAAAACGTATGGCTTTCATGCAGACAAAATTGAAAAACAAGAAATATTACTCTTCATGCAGAGTGACAGTGATGATCTTTTCGGCCTTCCAGTTCTGGATCTCCATCCCTGGTACGCACGGTTTTATCCATTGATCAAACTCACAGTCATTGTCAACCTCTTCACCCACCACACAGATGTGATCTGAATCCAGCATTCCTGCACTGGTGAACGTGAATGACGGACGACGTCCTCTGCTCTGCCCAGATGAGCCTCGGCCGGCTGATAACCAACCCCAAATCTGTCTTTCTTGGCGGCGATATCCATCATCCTTCCCCAACCTGGGGCCTCTCCACTCTTCACCACCTCAGCAGCCTATTTATACGAAGAAATAGACGGCTTCTCCTCTTTTTTAACAAAAATAGCATTCTCCACCTTAACGGTTTCAAATGCTTGACTTGGTGTTTCCCATATTTCACCGTCCATTTCCACGTACTTGAACGATGATAGGTGACTGACAAAGATATCCTCCTCTCCACAAACCGTGACGACCTGCCCTTCCCAGATATACTTCAATTTCTGGTGCAAATTCGAAGTCACTGCCCCAGCAGCGTGTATCCATGGCCGACCCAACAAGCAACTGTATGTCGGCTGGATATCCATGACATGAAACACAGACTTAAACACCTCGGGCCCGATCTTCACAGGGAGCTCCACTTCCCCGAACACAACCCTTTTCGAACCATCAAAGGCTCTAACTATCAGGTCCGTGGGCCTCAAGATCAACCCTTCACAGTCCAGCTTTGCCAAGGCCTTCTTAGGCAACACATTGAGTGATGAGCCGGTATCCACCAACACGTGCGAAAGCACCGCTCCTTTACACTCCATCGCAATGTGTAATGCCCTATTATGATTACGCCCATCCACCGTCAGATCAAGATCGGTGAAACCCAGCCCATGGCTGGCATTGACGTTTGACACCACTGTCTCTAATTGATTGATCGTTATCTCTTGAGGAACATAGACTCTCTTCAGTATTTTCAACAAAGCCTCTCTATGCCCCTCTGAGCTCAACAACAATGACAGTATGGAAATCTTAGACAGCGTCTGCTGCAAATGGTCAACAAGCTTATACTCAGACTTCTTGATGATCCTCAGAAATTCTTCAGCTTCATCATCAAGTTCTTTCTCCGACCCACCAGGCACCGGTGTCACCACAGGAGTACCCTCGCTCGCCACCTGCTTTCCTCGAGCCCTGGCTAAAGCCTCGTCCTTATCTTTCTTTTCTCTCTCTCCATCCCCACTCCTCAAAGCATCAGGTGCAAACAACCTTCCACTACGAGTGAAACCACTAGGTCCGGCATTATCCACCTTTGAAACGGTGGTTTCACCTGCAGCCTGTTCCTCCTGCTTCTCTCCATTACAGTATACCTCTCCACCATAATCCCATGGTACATCATCATCATTGTCATAAGGAATTGGCCCAGGTACCGTGATGGTAACTGGAGCTGCATCTGCCAGCGTTGACAAATCGACCAGATCAAAGTAGATAGTTATGGTGGAGACATCCTCCTTCCCCAAATCAACCCTCTCAAATTTGAGGCTTCCCTCATCCACCATCCTCTGGATAACCTCCCTCAACAAAGCACACCCATTAGGAGCCACGGTGCATGCAGCACAACAATCATCACAACCCGGGAAGACCCTATTCTTCAACAGTTGCCTCTTGACCTCAGCCAATGGAGTCTTTAACTGGTCCACATTCATCACCCAGATTCGGCCTTTATCCTCAGAAATCGCATTCACCCCCATCTGACCATGTGCGGGCATGGGATTAGCATTCACATTCGGAGATGGTGCAAAATTGATAGCCTTAGAATCCACCAGGTCCTGGACAACATGCTTAAAAGCTTTACAATTCTCCACATTGTGTCCAGGGGCACCAGAGTGGAATTCACATTTAGCATTCTCATCATAGTTGGCAGGCCTCTGATCGGGTCTCAACGGAGCCAACGTCCTCAGCTGGACCAACCCCAAATCTTTCAATTTCTTCAGCAAGAATGAGTATGTCACAGGTGGTCTATCAAATTGCCGATCATTCATTCGCCCTCTCACCTGATACCTGGCCCTCTGCGGTCTTTGTTGAAATGGTTGTCGTTGCTGTTGCGGTTGTTGTTGCTGTTGTTGATTATCAGCAGGAATTGTTACCGCAGCAGTGTGCTGGTAGTAACGATCCCTACTTTGTCCTCTTTGGGTATACACAGCACTTGTATCACCCTCATTCTTTCGTTGGCCATTACCAAAGGGCTTCTTCGATCCAGACGATGAAGCGTTACCCTGTATCTTTCCCAGCTTCAACCAGCTCTCTATTCTTTCCCCAGCCACCACAATATCAACAAAGTTGGTAACCGGGCATCCCACCATTCTTTCTGCAAACGTCCCCTGAAGGGTACCCATAAACAGATCCGACATCTCCCGGTCTACCAATGGAGGTTGAACTCTGGCCGCCAACTCCCTCCATCTCTGTGCATATTCTTTAAACCCTTCACTAGGCTTCTGAGACATACCCTGCAATTGAGTACGACTAGGAGCCATGTCAGCATTAAATTGATATTGTTTAAAGAACGCATCTCCGAGATCCTGCCAGCTCTTGACATCAGATGACCTCAGCTTGGTATACCATTCCAGAGACCCACCAGACAGACTGTCCTGGAAGAAATACATCCAAAGCTTCTGGTCCATTGTATAAGCAGAAATTTTTCGGACGAAAGCCTGGAGATGAGTTTCCGGGCAAGAACTCTCATTATACTTGTCAAACGCGGGCGCTTTAAACTTTTGTGGGATCACAATCCCCTCAACCAGCCCCATGTTCGACATATTAACAACCCCCGGAGTAGCATAGCTTTCTAGAGCCCTGATTTTCTCCGCCAGCACCTGAATTTCCTTGTTTGGTGGTTGAACACCATATTGACCAAATTGTTCATTCAGCACGGAGAACTGGTCTTCTTCTCTATCCTCCTCGGCCCCCAAAGAAAGGAGGAAACAGAGTGTCCTTCAGATTGTTACCCATCGGACCGGGTCCACCGCCTGTGGCAACACCGAAACCCCCACCATTATTAATCACCACACCAGCAGCAGCCTTCTTCCTGGGATCTCCCCCATCCCTGGAACCACCAAGGCCATTGTTAGAAACACCTTCCTGATTGTTACCACTGTTGGCAGCCGAAGCCCGCTCGAGCTTCTCCACTTTCTCAACCAGTGCCTTCTGCCCCAAGGCGAACCCTTGCATAACATTGATCAGCTCTCCCATCTTCTCTTTTAGCTCAAGAATATCTGCGTTGGATGTATCCATCAGCTTGGATTTGTTGCGCCTGGTAGGGTATCTGTGTGGACGTGCTACGTGCAAGGGAATGATTCTACGTGCGCGAGCAATGATTCCTGAAACAATCACGCACGTTAGAAACTGACACCTGCAAAATAAAAGACAAGTTATTATGATTCATGCATGAATGCAATGTCTATCCATATGAGGAACACTCTGTTTTTCGATCCTGGTTTCATCGAGACAGATAATGATTCGCCAGCAACAATTTGATATCAATCATCTGGTTTCACCATACAGAGCAGAGAATTATGATTTAGCAAAGATATCACCCGACCATGTGTGTGCTATGTGAGTGCATACAGACAAGCAAATAAAGCTTGAAGATCAATCACTGAATGATGACAATCATTGTATATCAAGAGTGCACAATACGTGCAAAAGTCATACATCAAATCTGATACACATCAAATTACAATTCTCCAGAATCAGAAAGAAAATACAAGCAGGTGAATTCCGTCAACAAGCCTGACGGTAATCCACCACAATAACCTCAAAAGTCTACACCAAAGAAGGTCCTACAGAAGGCTTTGCATCATCAACCATCTTGGTAAACTTCACAGCAAACCTGAGCTCAGAGTTCTCCTGCTGCAATCTCCCCACCTCCTTCTGATGAATCTTCATCTGACGGAAATAATGATCCCTCTCAGCAAGATAATGATCTCTCTCAGCAATAATCTTCACGTTCTCATCTTCCTTAATCTTCAGCTTTGCTTCCCACTCGGCGATAAGGACTCTGACTCTAGCTTCCCTCTGATTTTTCACAAGGATCTGCCTCCTCTTCTCATCTTCAATAACCCTCAAAGCTCCAGCCAACCTTTCCTTGGTAATGTCGTGCTCCTTTGTAGACGACTCCAACGCTTGGCTGATCTTACGGTAATAAGCGGTGTCTATCTCAAAGCGCTTCACCTCAATGGCATGTCTCTTATCCTGGTCTTCTATTCTCCCTTTGATTTCCTGATTAGCCATTTGGATTCTAGCAACACTCATCTCCAACTCAGTCTTCTCTGCTTGCAACTGATCTCTGGCTTTCCTCATCTCAAGAAACTCTTCCATGCTGACAGAAGAACATGCCCCCTCAATCAATGGACACCAAGGATCACCCCCAGGAAATGGTAGATGTGTGAGCTCAATCCTCTTCCTGAGCCAATCATCAAACGGAGGAAAAGACCTGCTATTAACCTTACCAAAAGGAACTTTGCCCTTCCTTTGAATGTCGCGCCATTCATCAGACACTTGCCTCAACTTTGGCTGATTACCCTCAATTGGGAAGTAGAAAGACTCCTGAATCTCTCGCCCGAGAGGAGGACCCTCCACAGCAAACCCCATTTGTCTCCTAAGAAGCACCGAGTTGTAATTAATGCAACCTTGAACTCCTATAAGAGGCACATTGGGAAGACTCCCACAACTGTAAATGAAATCTCGTCCAGCCATACCATTGTGAGTCCAAGCTATGTCCTTGGCTCGCAAACCCATCAACCTGATTGACCACTTGACAGTAGGATCAAGAAAGACAAAGGCACCTCTGGAAGGAAAATACCCCATGAACCATTTGTACAATAGCTGAGCACAACATCTGATCAACCCTCCTCGCCGCTTCTCATTCCGATTATGGACCGAGTAATAAACATCCCCAACCAGGGTAGGAATAGGATTCCTCTGAATAAACAACCTGATGGCATGAATGTCCACAAAGTTCTTCTGATTAGGGAACAAGATGATTCCATAGATGCTGACAGCAAGCAACGCACAAACGGCCCTCCAATTACCCAAAACAGCATGCTTCTTGGCTTTGGCCTCCAAGAAACTCAGATGAAAACCGGGCAACTTTCCTTTCTCCTTCAAACCCCCCTTAGTCACCTCTGGGCTCAAATAAAGAGCGCGAGAAATCTCAGCAACCTCAGGTTCCCCCTTAGTGACATAGAATGGAATCTGGTCTCTGATCTGAATACCCAGGATGCTGGCATAGTCTTCCATCAAAGGTCCCAACAAGTAATCCGGAAAAACAAAGCACCTCAAACCCGGGTCATAAAACTGGAGAAGAGTATGGATGGCACTCTTATCTGTATTTGTAAGCCTGAAAACCAACTTCAGAATACCCCCATAAGTCTCACGGAACATCCCCACACGGTCAGGTGTAATCAATGCTATCATATCTCTCAGCACACCAATCTCTGGGTCGAAGAAATTGTAGACAACATCGTCTTTCAAGCCGGTCCTCATGTCTGGAACAAAGAAGTCTCTCAACCAGGATCTCAATCAAGAATGTCCCCTGCATATGGATAAACATGAGTTAGATGCAGATAAATGCAAAATAGGAATGATGCTGATGTATGAATGCAATGCATTGTGCCATCCTCCAAGTCATCTGATCATCAACGGTACGGAAGCCCCGGTCTCTGAACTGATCATAACCATCTGAGGGGATGAATAACCGTAAATCCAACTTGGGAGGTTCCGAAATAAACGAAACCAGAGGATATATCACCATCATCACTGGAGAACCACTGCTCTGATAACAACCTGATCATCTGCACCAACCCAGGGAATCCTGAAATAAACGGATCCCCGCTGATAAATACCACGGACAGAACTCCGGCGTCTCAGAAATAAATATCCATAAGTCCGACTTAATAATAGGACTCTGATCAACGGCTGAACCATTAGTCACCAACAAAGTCACCATCAGAGAGCATCTGTAAGAATCAAACCCTCCCCTCACAGGTGAATTCTAAACAGGTCATCCTAAGGCGGATAATGGTCTCGATAATCGGACAAGATACTCAACGGGTTTGCCCTTTCGGGTGTGCCGCTGCAGCTCTCATAAGATCGTCTAAACTAAAGATCTGGGAAAGAACGGTCATCGAAGTCAATAGCTCAGAAGAGGTAACCCAACCAAAGTGGATACTCCACAAAGGAAGAGCACTCTCAAATGAACCTCGTCCGGCTTGTGGTATGTCACGTTGCCAAAAGCATGTTGACCTAACATGAGAGGCAACATGAGACCACGCTAATCCTAGGTGTATACTCGGGCCTGGGTTTTAGCCCCACTCAGAACACCCACCCCAAATCAAAGGAACCAACCTGTACAGAATCAGCACAATGATAATATGATGCATGCAAACATATATGCAAATATATACACAACATAATGATAATAAATGCAATAAATAGAGCAACAACAAGCAACCACAACTATCCTAGAGAGCGCTAGGATTGACTCGCTTAGGGAAGATGGACCAGCAAAAGGTCAACTTCTATTATCCCCAGCAGAGTCGCCAGCTGTCGCATCCGCGAAAAACAACCGGCGAGAAAAACAAAACAAACAGAGCCGCCACCGTGCGTTATTTATCCCAAAAGAGGGAAAGGGAACGCTCAAAGTAAACCTGGAAAGGAAATGGTCTTACGACCGGAGATTGCAAGGATCGGGAGTCGGTTACGCAAGGGGAAGGTATTAGCACCCCCTCACATCCGTCGTACTCGACAGGATCCACGCTCAAGAGAGTAGAATAAGGTTGCTGATAAAACTGCTCAAAGAATGCACACACACTGGAATAAGACACAGATGGAAGAAGAGGGGAACGGGCTCGCTAGGATATCGCATCCTATGCCTACGTATCTCATCTGGAATGAGAATCAGAGCTACCGTAGTTCGGTTAACGCACGTCGAAACAAAACACACACAAAGACGCTGAGACGTCAGAAGAAACTCAACAAGGAAACAGAATGTCAATCGCTGGTCTTACATCCAACTCCACAAAAGAAATAGGAAACAGATAGCCAATCGCTGGGCTTACATCTGACTCCACAAACAAACAACAAACTGGAAACCGAATGCCAATCGCTGGGCTTACATCAGACTCCAAGCAAACGCAACACAAAAGGGTCGAAAAAGAAAAAGGGTAAACCCACAGACTAACAGGGAGTCGGGAACTCGAGCCTGATATCCGTCAAGCAAAACACATGCAAAAAAGAAAAGGGTGCCCGGAGAGATCTCGCACGATCTCCTGCCTACGTACCTCATCTGGTATGAGGATCAGGGCGACGTAGTTCCCCTTAACAGGGAAAAACTTCTATCCTAACCAGAGACTAGGGAGATAACGACTAAAAGGGAGACTACGACTCGAGCCTAGAAGTTATCATGCAAACAATCCCTATGTTGAAGTCTCTAACAAGAGTTTGACTCACACAGGCAGTGAGTCAACTCAAGTCTATCTCTACGTACATTCAACTTCCTCGAAAGTTGATCATACGACTCCTATAGAAAGGAGATGAGAAGCAAAAGCAGATAAACAAGCATAGGTGAACAGGTATCACACGCTATATGCAAACAAGTGGCTCATACAAGGCTGGGCTTTAGTCGATGGGTCATATCGACCTCGACAAACAAGCCAACTGGAAAGGTATCTGTCGCAACCTGAAAAATACAGTATGCGAAAAAGAGACAACCTGCGAAAGAAAATGACAGAAGAGTCGCCACCGTGCGTTATTCATCCCAAAGGGGGGGAAAGGAAACGCTCGAAGTAAACCTGGAAAAAGGAAAGGAAAAGACAAGGTCTCGCAACCAAATCTTGGGTTCGGGATTCGGTTATGCGAAGGGAAGGTATTAGCACCCCTACGCGTCCGTAGTACTCTATGGGATCCACTTTTGTAGTTCTTGTCTAAAGGGTGTGGGTTTATCTAATGTTGTTTACAAAAAAAAAAGGGTTAAATGAAAATGACTCGCACGGATGTCGCATCCACTGCATACGTATCTCATCTGAATATGAGAATCAGAGTCTTCGTAGCTCGGCTGACCTATGGGTTGGGGATGTGTGCTCGCTAAGACGTCGTGTCTTATGCCTACGTATCTCATCTGGAATGAGAATCAGAGCAAGACGTAGTTCGGCTAACTACGGGGTGTAGCACCTCAAATTTGCACCTACCTTTTGTACATACATTCTCATATTAGGTCATAGCATTAACATAGTCCACTGCATAGCATTGCATTGTCCTTTACCCAAGTGCAAGCCATTCAAAAGAATTAGGTCAAACTGGTCAGGAGATCAGTCAGTCAAGCAAGCCAGTGCATTTTCCTTTGAGACAAGGCCCTGGGTTGGTCCAACATGTTCACATGACCTAGGGATCCTTTTGAAGTGATTTGGTCAAGGTTTGATTGCTCAGAAGTCATCAGTCAGTGTGTAGTTTACCAGAAACCCTAGAAAGTCAACTGTTGGTCAAGTGTGCATTTAGTCAGTGATTGGATGGTGGGAATTGGTTTGAGAAGTCTCATTCATGTCCATATAAGCCTCATATAACATGTCAAACATCCACATTGAAGAATTTGAAGTCAAACAAGAAATTTCCAAAAATAGAAAGTTGACCTGTAATTGGAATTTGCCAAAAATGGAAAGTCTTGATCCTCAAAATTACATCATCATACAAGCTTAAAATGAATTTTTGCCCAACATGAAAGTTGAAGATCTTGTTCTCCCATTTTCAAAAAGTCCAAGAACACTCAAATCCCATTTATGGTTGGCAAGTTATGATCAAATCATTCTCAAAAATTTTTGAACTTCAAAGTGGCATATCTTCCAAACCATTTGGCCAAATTGGGTGGGGTTTTTTGCTACAAGTCGTATTTGATGCCCTCTTTCCAAATATGTCATCATAATTCACCAAAAGTTCACCAATCAAAATGGCATTTTTAAGGTGGTTTGAATTAATTCAAGTGAGGTGAAAAAATGAGTTTCCAAATTAACCAATTCCAACACATTTTACCACTTGCAATTGATCAGAAATCACATTTAGAATGTGTCCAAGGCCCATTTTCGCAGCTGTAGCTTATGCACCATGTCATTTGAGTGGAAATTCACAAATTAGCAAAAACACTCATTAACCAATTTTCCAATTAACATTTCATTAACCATGATTAACCAACACTAAACAGAGTATATATGTTGCATTTTCTGCTGAAAAGCCCTAGCCACACTCTCAAACAAACAGAAAAACTCTCTTGCTCTCAAAACTCACTTTTACTCCATTTGAATTTCCTCTGAAAAATCTCAAAGACCTCGAGCTTAGCTTGATTGTTTCATCACATACTATCATTTTGGAGCCTCTTACAAGCAACAACATCCAACTGTAAAGCCTTTTTCATGGACTATTTTGAAGAAGCTCTCCCATGGCAGATTTCATCTTGAGCAAAACCCAACACAGCTGAGCCAAATTCTTTCACTCATTCATCATCTGGAAGCTTGTAGCGCACCTGTTTCTGCTTTCCATAGCCAAATCTTCACTGCATCACAACTGTTCTCCAAAGTTGGTAAGTTTTCGATTTGCTCCATTCTCAAAATGTTGATATGCTTCTTATAGATCTCTTTGCCATGATTGCAATGAGCTTTGAACCAAGGAAAATGGTTGAGTATTTAGAAAGTTATGTTGACATGAAGATTGATGTTTAAATGTGTTTTTGTTTGTTTCTTTCATATTAGCTTGAATCATTGAAAATGGATGTTAGATTATGAATGTGTGTTGCTTGCTGAGTCGAATGGTGTATTTGATTATAAATCCTGGAAGAAAAGTTCATCAGCCATTGATGAACAAGATGAAGCGCACTGTAGCTAAACCCTAGCCTTGCCCAGAATCGCGTTTGTGTGTTGCTGTGCATGGAAGCACTGTTCCATTAAGCCATGGCCAATCAGATTATTTCATTCCCTTAAGTGAAACGCTGCGTTTCACTTAAGGGACGAGTTATTTACGCTTTTGCCATCGGTCCCTTATTTAAATCATTAATTCATATTGTTTCTCAATTTTTATTTCATTTTTGATACCAAACTTCCAAAATTCATAAGTCAACCAATTTTGATCCAAAATTCATGGGACTTTTTGCAAAATGCTCATCTGGACCTCTAGTTTTTTATCATGATTTTTACTGAATTTTTGCATGGATGGATTTTTAATTGTGCTAGGGTTTTATTCATGTGTCCATTTTATGTATGTTTTGCGAAATCAATTGTGAAATGATGATACTTTATCCAATGCCTCTCAAATTTTTTGTGCTTAAACTAGACACATTCATGGTGATTTTGGTGTAGAATTTGTGAATTTATCATTGCTGGTTTGTGAGTTATGATTTTTTGAATTAGGGTGTGACAATTTGTGTCACACCATTGATGTTCAACTTCATGATTTTAATTACCTTGCCTAATGAACTCAAAATGGTCTGATTTTTTGCATGAACATGCTTATGGATGTTGAGAATG
The DNA here is from genome assembly GCF_024323335.1 of Lathyrus oleraceus. Lineage (NCBI taxonomy): Eukaryota > Viridiplantae > Streptophyta > Magnoliopsida > Fabales > Fabaceae > Lathyrus > Lathyrus oleraceus. The sequence continues at coordinate 612,418,357 of NC_066583.1, forward strand.
TGTATGATTTTTTCTGGAATTTTGGGGTGCATTTTCAATTTGATTGATAATTTCTCCCCTGTTTGTCCAAAATGTTGACTTTTGTGACACATGATGCCATATGATTTGTGAAATTCTCATACATTATTGGATGGATTTGAAATTTGACATGTGATTAGTAGACATCTTAAGGTTTATCATGGTTTTAACCCCATTCATTTCTCATATGTTGTCACTGATTTATGATTTATTGAAGTTGGTGCATGTTTGGTTGACTTCTTTAAGCATGTTTAAACTTGCCCTGCCTTTCTGATTTTCATTTCCCTACTTCCCATGATCCAATTGAGCTGAAATTTGGTGTGCCTATCATGTTATGGATGATGTTTGATCATGAATTATTTGAGAATTTTTGGAATTGTTTGTGATTGGATTTGAGTTGCATATTTCTGTTGACTCCTTTGAGCTTCCATATGCCATGCCTTGACCTAATTTGTTTATGAAATCATAATGGTGAATGATATGAACATGGAACCACTTGAGTTTGCTTCTTGATTGTTTGAATATGATTTTGATTGGATTCCACTTGCTGTTTTGACTTTCTCATCCCCTTTTGACCCTAGGCTTGTCCTAGTGGTCTTGTTGCTCATGTTTGAGTTCATTTTTTCAGGTTAAGAAGCAATTGCCCAAAGAAACTTATACAAATTGATTGAGCTTGCTTGATTGTCATGACTAACTTGTTTGTTTTGTAGGTTGCTTGGCTCACATGCTTTGAGCCTTGTGCATTTCACATTTAACTGACTGTGTTGACTGTTGATTTCTATCTCATTTTGATTTAACTTTGAATTGAATACTGATGTTGTCTGACTGGTTTCAGGTACCTTTAGTTGCTTATAGTTCTTTAAGAACTTTGCTTTGCTTTGCTTAATAGCAATTTGCATTGAGGTATAACTTCTTATCTTCATGTAGTCTGGAAGACCTGGCCTGTTATTTGGCCAGACAACTGTCTGAAGTCCTCCTTAAGAGGCAATGTTTGTGACTGTTTACATTTGTCCTTGTATAGAGTCAAAGACCTCCTAAGTGAAGAGGCAATTGGCAGAACCCAAGGGATATGCAACCTATCCCCTGCTATTCTGTGTGTCATCTGCTTTGCTCACACCACTGTGTTGATGCATTGCAGATACAAACCCAAGATCTTGTACAATTGTACAGTTGAGTCAGTTTCAAATGTGTAGAAGGGTTCCTCCTTTCTGAACCCACACATTCTTGTCTTAAGCTCTCCCAGGCCAGGGATAAGAGCTGTGAAGTCTCATCTTCACTCACCTTTCATCAGCTTCACCTTAGCCCCTCAATGGCAAGGTTAAGAGCTAACATTGTCCATTTCCAGTGGTTTGTTTATTGAGGTTGATATGACCCCTCGACTAAAACCTAGCCTTGTTTGAGCCCATTGTTTGCATATAGTGTGTGCTACTTGTGCTTGTGTGTTTGTTTGACTTGCTTCCTGTGCAAGTTAGGTTTAGTTTGGCTTGCTTCCTGTGCAAGTTAGGTTAGGTGTGGCTTGCTTCCTGTGCAAGTCATGTTTAGGATAGGCTTGCTCCCTGTGCAAGTTAGCTAGAAACCTTAACTTAGGGATGATTTTGCATGATAACATCTAGGCTCGAGTCGTAGTCTCCCTAGTTGTGTCTCCCTCTGTTATCTGGTTAGGCTAGTCCTGTGTCCCTCCGTAGGGGAACTATGTCGCCCTGATCCTCATACCGGATGAGGTACGTAGGCAGGAGATGAGCTGATCTCTCCGGGCGCCCTTTTTCTTTTTCAACCCTTTTGTCTTCAACCCCTCTGTGTGTGTTGTTGTGTGCTTGGAAGCTGATGTAAGTCCATCGAGTGGCGTTCGGGTTCCAGTGTGGTTTTGTTTGGTTCGGATGCTGATGTAAGTCCAGTGATTGGCATTCAGGCTCCACGTTTGCCTTTGCCTGTGTTTGTTTGCGTGCGTGTCAGCCGAGCTACGAATGCTCTGATTCTCCTTCGTCCAAAGGAGATACGTATGCATAGGATGCGATATCCTAGCGAGCATGTGTCGTTTCCCCAGTCTGAACTACTTCGACTCTGATGTCTATGCCTGATAGACTAAGTAGGCCCAGGAGGCGGTATCCTGCCGAGTCAGTTTCAGTCAGTTTTCTTGTGTCTCTTTCAGCCAGTGTGTGTGTCTGTTTGAGCAGTGTTTTAGCAACCATTTTCCTTTCTATTGTGCGTGGATCCCGTCGAGTACGACGGATGCGTAGGGGTGCTAATACCTTCCCTTCGCATAACCGACTCCCGATCCCATTCTCTTTGGTCGTGAGACCATGTCTTTTCCAGGTTTACTCTGAGCGTTTCCTTTCCCTCTTTTGGGATAAATAACGCACGGTGGCGGCTCTGTTGTTCTGTTTTCCCGCCGGTTTTTCGCGTAATGCGACAGCTGGCGACTCTGCTGGGGAAGGAAGAAGTTGACCTCTTGCTGGTCCATCTTCCCTAAGCGAGTCTCTCCTAGCGCTCTCTAGGTTAGGGTTTTGGTTGCTGTCTACTGTTGTATTTATTGCATTCATTTGTATATATTTGCATTTACTGTTTGCATTTATTGTTTGCATTAATGTTTGCATTCATTCATATTCATCTGCTGGCTATGCTGTGTTTCTCTGTTTGGGGTGGGAGTTACTCGAGGTAAAAGGCCCAATACCCAGGCCATGAGTGAAATCTAGGAAACCTAGGAATAGAGTGATTCATGGGAAGCGGGTGGTATGCGCCACTTAGCGGAACATTGATATCACGAGCAGTTCAGACCCTGGTGGGATATTATCGGTGCATACATCGGGTGTGCACAGGATGATATTCTGCGAAAGGTTATTTATGCTGCGTTTCTCTCGACCTTACCCTGGCCTAGATGACACCCGTGAGTGGGGAGGGATTGATCATTTTAACAGGTACAATTGGTGACTCCCGGTACTGTTGGTGACTATGAATTCTGGACATTTGTTTCTGGGCGCCGGAGGTTCGACCCTAGTATTGACCAGAGGGTTCCGTTTATTTCGGATCCCTGGGCTGAATTTGAGGGTACTCGCTCAGATAGTGTTTTGGCTCCTCAGAATGGGTTCAGATGCCAGTTGATCAGATTGACCTTGGGTTTCAGATGAATTGCGACTCCGAGTTCAAGCCGAAGCTTCGATCCGGTGTTCTGAGATGCACAGCCTGCCAGTCTTGGCTCCATCATTTGCATCATAGCATGTTTATTTTCCAAAAAAAATAATAATAATAGTGCATGAAAAAGAAAAAAGTTAACTCGCATATGCATATCCTTTTCAGGATCATTCATGATAAAATAGCATCCGCATCATACACATATCATGCACATATCATCCTTGCATTGCAGACATGTTTGGGGACACGACTTCTCACTTTGGGTTTTGACTGAGACAGGATTGTTGATCATCGTCCGCACCGCAACCAGATTGAATCAACAAAGAAGTATGGACCAGGTTCAAGCTGAGCTAGCTGAGATGAGGGCGAACATGGCCCAGTTCATAACGATGATGCAAGGGGTTGCGCAGGGTCAGGAAGAGCTCCGAGCCCTGGTTCAGAGACAAGAGACTGTACTTCAGACTTCCAACCGTGCTTCGCCTGTTGCTGCACCCGCTCATGAGACTATCAATGTTGCTGCTCCCACTAACGACTACGCTGTCGGGGATGACTTGAGAGGAATAAGAATCAATGGACAGCCTCTCGCTGCAGAGGTCAATGTCAGAGCTACCCGGGCTCCGATTCGTCATCCAACTCCGTTTGTCGACCGACAAGAGGACATGTTCACGTTGCTAAGTGAGGATGATGAAGTGGTCAGAATTGAGGATAGGGATCGTAAGGTTGATGCCCTGGCTGAGAAGATCCGTGCGATGGAATGCCAAAACTCCCTCGGATTTGATGTTACAAATATGGGGCTGGTAGAGGGCTTGAGAATCCCGTACAAGTTCAAAGCACCCTCCTTCGAAAAGTACAACGGTACCTCCTGTCCTCGCACCCATGTGCAGGCTTACTATAGAAAGATCTCAGCATATACTGATGATGAGAAGATGTGGATGTACTGTTTCCAAGATAGTCTATCTGGAGCGTCTTTGGACTGGTACATGGATCTGAAGAAAGAATCAGTCAGAAGCTGGAAAGAGTTGGGTGAGGCCTTTCTGAGGCAATACAAGCACAACATGGACATGGCGCCGAGCCGAACCCAATTGCAGAGTTTGTGTCAAAAATCCAAGGAAAGCTTCAAAGAGTATGCCCAGAGATGGCGTGAGCTAGCCGCTAGAGTGCAACCTCCTATGCTGGAGAGAGAGCTGACGGACATGTTCATTGGAACCTTGCAAGGAGTGTTCATGGATCGCATGGGAAGCTGCCCGTTCAGTAGCTTTTCTGATGTTGTCGTCTGTGGGGAAAGGACTGAGAGCCTTATCAAAGCAGGAAAGATTCAAGATCCTGGCTCTTCAAACTCTTCAAGTTCTAAGAAGCCATTCTCTGAGGCATCCAGAAGGGGAGAGAGTGAAACAAATGCTGTGCACCGTCGAAGGAGTGCGAACAGAGGACCATATCATCAGGTCGCTGCTGTGACTATTCCAACAACTCAACAGCAACAGAGAAGACCAACTCAGCAGTATCAACATCAGCAGCATCGTCCGCAACAGCAGGCTTACCAGCCTCCTTATGATAATCAAGCCAATACGGGTAATGAGAGGAAGAGGATCATTTTTGACCCGATCCCTATGTCTTACGCAGAGCTGTATCCGTCGTTGATAGAGCGGAACTTGATTACTCCCAGAGACCCGCCGGCTATACCCGTCAACCCTCGGTGGTGGTATAGGCCTGAGCAGCATTGTGTGTATCATTCGGGTGCTCCTGGTCATGATGTGGATAGTTGCTTTCAGTTGAAGATGAAGGTTCAAGACCTCGTGAGGTCAGGTATTCTGAACTTTGAAGACTTGGGTCCCCGTGATAATCAAGCTTGAAGATAACAAGTCCTGGGCTGGCGCCGACTTTTCTTCAGAAGGGTTGTTCAGAAAACAGAAGCTGCTGATGCAAGAGATACTGACAGTTGTCATCCCCGGTGGGATCTATCACAATTGGGTCACTGTGGGTGTTCCTACAATTGTTCATAAGTCAGAGTAATAATCACTTTGTTTAAAAACCCTTCTCCCATGCCAAAAGGAGAAGTGATGACATTGTTGGCAACATTTTGTGCAATGATATTTTCATTCAAATAAATTCATGTTAAACATTTGTTTTTCCATTTGTTTTCCCTTTTCGCTTTTTGCATGAAATTGGTGATCACAAAAAACCCTAAAAACAAGAATAAAAGCAATCTTTTCATCTGCATAACGATTGCCTTGATTTTCAAAGTGCTTTTTAAACTCAAAATCATTATGTAGGTTGATTCGCAAACCCATTGAACATAATGATCGGACGTCATCTCCCAATTTTGAATTCCCTGTATTCGAAGCGGACGAAGATGATGTTGAAGGGATTCCTGACGGTATTTCCCGATTTCTTAAGCGAGAAAAGAAGATCACTCAACTGCATCTCGAGAATCAGCAGAACAGCCAACTGGGGCATTATAAAAAAAAAGAAAGAAAGAAAAAAAGAAAGAAAGAAAAAAAGAAAGAAAAGAAGAAAGAAGAGGGTGCAAAATCAAAAGAAATCAAAAGAAATCAAAAGAAAGAAAAAAAACAAAAGAGAAATAACACCCTCAAAGTCCCAAGTTGACTGATGCTGAATCCGGCTGAAAGAAAAAAGAGATTAACTGCCATGTGTCATGGTCGGTTATATCAGCAAAGAGTGAAAAAAGCACGCGATAAGAGGGTCAAGCCTCGTGTGTTCCGAGGGACCTTGTGCTCAAGAAAGTCTTGTCTTCCATGCCCGATTCCAGGGGCAAGTGAATCCCAAGCTATGAAAGTCCGTGTGTTGTCAAGAGAGCCTTTTCAGGCGGTGCTTTGACACTTACAGCAATGGATGGAGAAGTTCACTCGTCCTGTGAATTCCGATGCAGTCAAGAAATACTTCGCCTAAAAGAAAAAAGCAGAATAGCTCGCTAAGTCGAACGCCCCAAAGGGCGACTTAGGCAAAAAGGAGCGTCTCGGTGGATTGAAAACCCGAAAGGGCGATCCATGCAAAAGTTAGAGACATTGAAAAAAGAATTTGCATCCCGCTAGATTGATCACCTCATACTGGGGAAATCTAGGCAAAAAAATTAGGGATTTGGCAAGTAACTGCATCTTGACAAGATTGTGCTCTATATCTGCCATCCGTCAGGGATTCTCGATTCGTCGTCGACTGAAGCTCCGAATACATCGAAAATTCGGAATGGTAGAGGAAAGGTCATTATGTTCAATGTAGCCCTCTCCAATATATATCACCGATTTCAAACTTGTACAGATCTATGGAGTCTTGCCCTTTGCAGACTACCATTCCATTACATCAATTTGAGATTTTATCCAATTATTTGCACTCTTATTTGTTTCAACTCAACAAATGTTTTGCATGTTTTTTTAATTGATAAAGTATCATTGTTTTCAAAATAAACAAATTTTTCAAAAAAAATTGTTCTTAAACAAAGTGAACATTCACGATGATGGAAGGATACTTAGGAGATCCGCAGTGCTCTCCCGAGGGTGGTATGATTACCAACAGGTAAGACATTTGTTCGTATCTCGAGCATAACTGTATCTTTTTCCTGTCGAACCTCTTTTGGTTTCTCCTCAGCAAGGTTGCTCAGTGCAGTGTCGGTTGAAGTTGTTCGCCTTCGCGTTCCCGGCAGTACGGCATTCTTCCTCCAAGTCCCTGTTACCCCTATTGTGGGGCATCTCCAGTATAGGTTTGTTTGAGCCCTACCGTGGGGCATTCCCAGCAAGGTTGCTGTTGAAATACTTTTATGGGGTAGTTCCCCAAGCAGAGTGTTTACTGAAGACGTTAGCGTTCGTCTCTACAGCAGAGCAGTCTTCTCCTCTCCCCGCAGGATGGTGTTGTTCCCTGATATCCCGGTTTCCAGCAGATCGCGTTTGCTCTCTGGTGCTTTTGGCCTTCCCTATGGAAAAAGAGTAGTACCGGGTGGTTGATTCCTGGACCTGTGTGTTTACATGTCTGTTTGTCAGCATTCATCATACATTTTTAGGTATAATGCATACATGCATAATCATAGCACTCGGATACTCACGATGCAGCTGTTACCGTGTATCTGTTGATGGTTGTCTCCTGCTATTTGTTGATACAGATCTCTCCAGTAGATCCTCCCTAACAGATATGGGTGTGTCTGATCTCTCCATGTAGAGCCAACCCCTTAAGCAGAAAGTGTTTATCCTTTCCTACCATTTCCCCACTGAGATACATCCTCGTGGATGACGGTTGTTTCCGTTCCCTCCCACATATAACGGGATGGGTTTTCCCTATTGAGTTCTTTCCTCATTAGGATGAGTCTTGATTCAGTTTGCCTTTTTGGATCGATCCTAAACTGGCTTCCTTGTAACTGTCTCTTGTGCCTCCCTGGGGCATAAATGAATAGTGACTCACTAACCGGCACTCATTCATCTTATCCTCAGCAGATTGTGTTGGCCTCTACCTACAAACCGGTAGTTGTAAGTCCTATCTTTGTGGTTTTCTACCTACTAGCTGGTAGTTGTAAAATCCCACTTTCATCCCCTTGTTGGAGTTAACCCTTTGTGCTCATCCTATCGATGACTGGTTACTTTTCCGTGGTTTTCTGCCTACTAACCGGTAGATGTAATCCCCTCTTTGCGTTTATCAGTACCCAGTTGGCGGTATTGATATTCTTTTCCCCTCTGAATACTTGCCTTGATCAAGCAGTATTGTCCCCATTGGGTCTTCCCCTGCCTTTGGGTATTTGCTCCGAGTTAGCAACTTTATCCCTTTTTGATTGGTCATCTTTTGCATACCTAGTCCTGGTACCCTGATGCCTTTCTTTTCGGTCGTTTATCCATTTAACAACCAACCTGGTTATGGATAATCTTCCATGCGAGTATGTTATCTACGTTTTGACGGCTATAGATAATATATCTCATGCGCTCTTGGGTCGAAGTCGTCCTCCCCAGTTGAGTAAGATTCGTATTCCTTTGTTCGGAATCGAATGTCCATCCTTTAACAAGTTTGTCTTTGCTCTCTTCAGGATGATGTCGGTCGATCTATCCATTTAAACAACCTCCAACCTGGTTATGGATAATCTTCCATGCGAGTGTATTATCTACGTTTTGACGGCTAGATAATATATCTCATGCGCTCGTTGGTCGAAGTGTCGTCCCTCCCAGTCGAGTAAGATTCGTATTCCTTGTGGAATTGAATGTCCATCCTTTAACAAGTTTGCTTTCACTCTCTTCAGGATGATGTCGGTCGATCTATCCATCTAACAACCTCCAACCCGGTTATGGATAATCTTCCATGCGAGTGTATTATCTACGTTTTGACGGCTATAGATAATATATCTCATGCACTCTCTGGTCAGTCTTTTGATTGTTTTCTCCAGCAGAGTAAGATTCGTATTCCTTGTGGAATCGAATGTCCATCCTTTAACAAGTTTGCTTTCGCTCTCTTTAGGATGATGTCGATCGATTATTCATTTAAACAACCTGCAACCCGGTTATGGATAATCTTCCATGCGAGTATGTTATCTACGTTTTGACGGCTATATATAATATATCTCATGCGCTCTTGGGTCGAAGTCGTCTTCCCCAGTTGAGTAAGATTCGTATTCCTTTGTTCGGAATCGAATGCCCATCCTTTAACAAGTTTGCTTTTGCTCTCTTCAGGATGTTGTCGGTCGCTTATCCATTTAACAACCTGCAACCCGGTTATGGATAATCTTCCACGCGAGTGTATTATCTACGTTTTGACGGCTATAGATAATATGTCTCATGCACTCTTTGGTCAATCTTTCGATTGTTATCCCCAGCATAGGTCTTTGGCATGCGTGCCGGATCACTTATCACTGTTTTATCATCTTCGCCGATGCTTATGGCACTCAGGCCAATTTTCCGGTGTTCAGACCGAGGCAGTATTCAGACCGAAGTGGCATTCAGGCCAATTTCCGATTTTCAGATCGAAGAAGTTTCCGACGATCAGGTCGATGTACTTATGGCATTCAGGCCAATTTCCGATTTTCAGATCGAAGAAGTTTCCGACGATCAGGTCGATGTACTTATGGCTTTCAGGCCAATTTTCCGGTGTTCAGACCGAGGCAGTATCCAGACCGAAGTGGCGTTCAGGCCAATTTCCGATGTTTCAGATCGACATCAAATCTCTCATATTCCGATGCTCAGTATTCAGACTGACGAGCGGCGCTCAGGCCATGGTTATCCCTGTGTTACCATTTATTTTGGTATCCAGGTCGATGTTTCTGTTTCGGTGATCAGGCCGACTTTCTCCGTTTTAGACGGATCATTGTTTCAAGACTGTTTCTTTGCCGATCCCGACAGGCGTTGTTAATTATTTTTCCAGCAGAGTGCAAATTTCTACGGTTCTTGGTATTCAATCCCTGTTTACCCTGAAAGTCTGACAGCCGTTGCTCTCATCCGTTCGGGTTCCCAACTGATTGAATAGGGGCAGCTGTAGCACCTCAAATTTGCACCTACCTTTTGTACATACATTCTCATATTAGTTCATAGCATTAACATAGTCCACTGCATAGCATTGCATTGTCCTTTTCCCAAGTGCAAGCCATTCAAAAGAATTAGGTCAAACTGGTCAGGAGATCAGTCAGTCAAGCAAGCCAGTGCATTTTCCTTTGAGACAAGGCCCTGGGTTGGTCCAACATGTTCACATGACCTAGGGATCCTTTTGAAGTGATTTGGTCAAGGTTTGATTGCTCAGAAGTCATCAGTCAGTGTGCAGTTTACCAGAAACCCTAGAAAGTCAACTGTTGGTCAAGTGTGCATTTAGTCAGTGATTGGATGGTGGGAATTGGTTTGAGAAGTCTCATTCATGTCCATATAAGCCTCATATAACATGTCAAACATCCACATTGAAGAATTTGAAGTCAAACAAGAAATTTCCAAAAATAGAAAGTTGACCTGTAATTGGAATTTGCCAAAAATGGAAAGTCTTGATCCTCAAAATTACATCATCATACAAGCTTCAAATGAATTTTTGCCCAACATGAAAGTTGAAGATCTTGTTCTCCCATTTTCAAAAAGTCCAAGAACACTCAAATCCCATTTATGGTTGGCAAGTTATGATCAAATCATTCTCAAAAATTTTTGAACTTCAAAGTGGCATATCTTCCAAACCATTTGGCCAAATTGGGTGGGGTTTTTTGCTACAAGTCGTATTTGATGCCCTCTTTCCAAATATGTCATCATAATTCACCAAAAGTTCACCAATCAAAATGGCATTTTAAGGTGGTTTGAATTAATTCAAGTGAGGTGAAAAAATGAGTTTCCAAATTAACCAATTCCAACACATTTTACCACTTGCAATTGATCAGAAATCACATTTAGAATGTGTCCAAGGCCCATTTTCGCAGCTGTAGCTTATGCACCATGTCATTTGAGTGGAAATTCACAAATTAGCAAAAACACTCATTAACCAATTTTCCAATTAACATTTCATTAACCATGATTAACCAACACTAAACAGAGTATATATGTTGCATTTTCTGCTGAAAAGCCCTAGCCACACTCTCAAACAAACAGAAAAACTCTCTTGCTCTCAAAACTCACTTTTACTCCATTTGAATTTCCTCTGAAAAATCTCAAAGACCTCGAGCTTAGCTTGATTGTTTCATCACATACTATCATTTTGGAGCCTCTTACAAGCAACAGCATCCAACTGTAAAGCCTTTTTCATGGACTATTTTGAAGAAGCTCTCCCATGGCAGATTTCATCTTGAGCAAAACCCAACACAGCTGAGCCAAATTCCTTCACTCATTCATCATCTGGAAGCTTGTAGCGCACTTGTTTCTGCTTTCCATAGCCAAATCTTCACTGCATCACAACTGTTCTCCAAAGTTGGTAAGTTTTCGATTTGCTCCATTCTCAAAATGTTGATATGCTTCTTATAGATCTCTTTGCCATGATTGCAATGAGCTTTGAACCAAGGAAAATGGTTGAGTATTTAGAAAGTTATGTTGACATGAAGATTGATGTTCAAATGTGTTTTTGTTTGTTTCTTTCATATTAGCTTGAATCATTGAAAATGGATGTTAGATTATGAATGTGTGTTGCTTGCTGAGTCGAATGGTGTATTTGATTATAAATCCTGGAAGAAAAGTTCATCAGCCATTGATGAACAAGATGAAGCGCACTGTAGCTAAACCCTAGCCTTGCCCAGAATCGTGTTTGTGTGTTGCTGTGCATGGAAGCACTGTTCCATTAAGCCATGGCCAATCATATTATTTCATTCCCTTAAGTGAAACGCTGCGTTTCACTTAAGGGACGAGTTATTTATGCTTTTGCCATCGGTCCCTTATTTAAATCATTAATTCATATTGTTTCTCAATTTTTATTTCATTTTTGATACCAAACTTCCAAAATTCATAAGTCAACCAATTTTGATCCAAAATTCATGGGACTTTTTGCAAAATGCTCATCTGGACCTCTAGTTTTTTATCATGATTTTTACTGAATTTTTGCATGGATGGATTTTTAATTATGCTAGGGTTTTGTTCATGTGTCCATTTTATGTATGTTTTGCCAAATCAATTGTGAAATGATGATACTTTATCCAATGCCTCTCAAAATGTTTTGTGCTTAAACTAGACACATTCATGGTGATTTTGGTGTAGAATTTGTGAATTTATCATTGCTGGTTTGTGAGTTATGATTTTTTGAATTAGGGTGTGACAATTTGTGTCACACCATTGATGTTCAACTTCATGATTTTAATTACCTTGCCTAATGAACTCAAAATGGTCTGATTTTTTGCATGAACATGATTATGGATGTTGAGAATGTGTATGATTTTTTCTGGAATTTTGGGGTGCATTTTCTATTTGATTGATAATTTCTCCCCTGTTTGTCCAAAATGTTGACTTTTGTGACACATGATGCCATATGATTTGTGAAATTCTCATACATTATTGGATGGATTTGAAATTTGACATGTGATTAGTAGACATCTTAAGGTTTATCATGGTTTTAACCCTATTCATTTCTCATATGTTGTCACTGATTTATGATTTATTGAAGTTGGTGCATGTTTGGTTGACTTCTTTAAGCATGTTTAAACTTACCCTGCCTTTTTGATTTTCATTTCCCTACTTCCCATGATCCAATTGAGCTGAAATTTGGTGTGCCTATCATGTTATGGATGATGTTTGATCATGAATTATTTGAGAATTTTTGGAATTGTTTGTGATTGGATTTGAGTTGCATATTTCTGTTGACTCCTTTGAGCTTCCATATGCCATGCCTTGACCTAATTTGTTTATGAAATCATAATGGTGAATGATATGAACATGGAACCACTTGAGTTTGCTTCTTGATTGTTTGAATATGATTTTGATTGGATTCCACTTGCTGTTTTGACTTTCTCATCCCCTTTTAACCCTAGGCTTGTCCTAGTGGTCTTGTTGCTCATGTTTGAGTTCATTTTTTCAGGTTAAGAAGCAATTGCCCAAAGAAACTTATACAAATTGATTGAGCTTGCTTGATTGTCATGACTAACTTGTTTGTTTTGTAGGTTGCTTGGCTCACATGCTTTGAGCCTTGTGCATTTCACATTTAACTGACTGTGTTGACTGTTGATTTCTATCTCATTTTGATTTAACTTTGAATTGAATACTGATGTTGTCTGACTGGTTTCAGGTACCTTTAGTTGCTTATAGTTCTTTAAGAACTTTGCTTTGCTTTGCTTAATAGCAATTTGCATTGAGGTATAACTTCTTATCTTCATGTAGTCTGGAAGACCTGGCCTGTTATTTGGCCAGGCAACTGTCTGAAGTCCTCCTTAAGAGGCAATGTTTGTGACTGTTTACATTTGTCCTTGTATAGAGTCAAAGACCTCCTAAGTGAAGAGGCAATTGGCAGAACCCAAGGGATATGCAACCTATCCCCTGCTATTCTGTGTGTCATCTGCTTTGCTCACACCACTGTGTTGATGCATTGCAGATACAAACCCAAGATCTTGTACAATTGTACAGTTGAGTCAGTTTCAAATGTGTAGAAGGGTTCCTCCTTTCTGAACCCACACATTCTTGTCTTAAGCTCTCCCAGGCCAGGGATAAGAGCTGTGAAGTCTCATCTTCACTCACCTTTCATCAGCTTCACCTTAGCCCCTCAATGGCAAGGTTAAGAGCTAACACTGTCCATTTCCAGTGGTTTGTTTGTTGAGGTTGATATGACCCCTCGACTAAAACCTAGCCTTGTTTGAGCCCATTGTTTGCATATAGTGTGTGCTACTTGTGCTTGTGTGTTTGTTTGACTTGCTTCCTGTGCAAGTTAGGTTTAGTTTGGCTTGCTTCCTGTGCAAGTTAGGTTAGGTGTGGCTTGCTTCCTGTGCAAGTCATGTTTAGGATAGGCTTGCTCCCTGTGCAAGTTAGCTAGAAACCTTAACTTAGGGATGATTTTGCATGATAACATCTAGGCTCGAGTCGTAGTCTCCCTAGTTGTGTCTCCCTCTGTTATCTGGTTAGGCTAGTCCTGTGTCCCTCCGTAGGGGAACTACGTCGCCCTAATCCTCATACCGGATGAGGTACGTAGGCAGGAGATGAGCTGATCTCTCCGGGCGCCCTTTTTCTTTTTCAACCCTTTTGTCTTCAACCCCTCTGTGTGTGTTGTTGTGTGCTTGGAAGATGATGTAAGTCCATCGAGTGGCGTTCGGGTTCCAGTGTGGTTTTGTTTGGTTCGGATGCTGATGTAAGTCCAGTGATTGGCATTCAGGCTCCACGTTTGCCTTTGCCTGTGTTTGTTTGCGTGCGTGTCAGCCGAGCTACGAATGCTATGATTCTCCTTCGTCCAAAGGAGATACGTATGCATAGGATGCGATATCCTAGCGAGCATGTGTCGTTTCCCCAGTCCGAACTACTTCGACTCTGATGTCTATGCCTGATAGACTAAGTAGGCCCAGGAGGCGGTATCCTGCCGAGTCAGTTTCAGTCAGTTTTCTTGTGTCTCTTTCAGCCAGTGTGTGTGTCTGTTTGAGCAGTGTTTTAGCAACCATTTTCCTTTCTATTGTGCGTGGATCCTGTCGAGTACGACGGATGCGTAGGGGTGCTAATACCTTCCCTTCGCATAACCGACTCCCGATCCCATTCTCTTTGGTCGTGAGACCATGTCTTTTCCAGGTTTACTCTGAGCGTTTCCTTTCCCTCTTTTGGGATAAATAACGCACGGTGGCGGCTCTGTTGTTCTGTTTTCCCGCCGGTTTTTCGCGTAATGCGACACGGGGTAAGGGTTGCGTTTTGGGGTGAACGACGTTACTACGCAATCTACCGGATGCTCGACCTTTGGAGACTTACTCGCCTGAAGTAGAAGGAGTTAACGTGTTCTTAGGAGAAGAAAAATCAATGGGTTTGTTTGCGTTGTAGGAACGCTCATGCAAAAAGGAAGTCCTAGACGAAGGAACAGTGCTACCTTAATTGTCATGCAAACGGGAGACTATATGAAGCCGGGCAACCCTATGGGGAAGACGATCACACCATACAAAAGTAAATAAACAAAAGAAAACATTGCCTCCTATCGAGGTCTTCCAGCTAAGAAAACGGTAAAATGCGGGAAAGAGGTAAAAGTACCACACGGATAAAGATCTGAAGTAACAGCAATTAACGAAGCAAGAAACCCGGAGATCTCTCAAGCTAACACCATCAAAGAACACGGGTCAGTACAGGTAATCAGAATAGACCTCCCGGTGGTATCCCACAAATAAAGTGGAACACCAAGCCATCTCTGCAAGAGTCATGTGAGCCCTCACAAAAACTCAACAAAATAGGTCAGAGAAACAAACAGGGTAATCAAGAGTTAACATGTCAAGACGAACACACAACAGATCAGGGCAAACAGAAAAATCAAATACTGTCATGCTCGCTACTGCCTCGCCTAGCGAAGGCTTCGCTACAAGCTCGCCTAGCGAGGCGGCTAGCGAAGGCCTGCGGGTTTTGGGTTCTTCATTGATAACAGTCCGATCTCGGTAACCCCAAACCCTATGGTATCCATCTCAGAAACGAAACGATTAAACATTCAAGGCATTGTTTTTACACATTCATGCATATACAACCCGTGGGCAAAACTAACGATACCTCATACATTCAGAGTATTCAAATTAAAAGCTTAAGGTAATGGGAAAAAGGGCAAACCTGATCGGAGAGACCGATTGAAATCGAATGGCAGAGCTGGATTTGCAAAGTAATGTTAGGGTTTGCGTGAAAAAGTGTGTGAGTCCGAGTGAACTTCTCAGAGCTGTCTGGAGGTTGCTGCAGAGTAGTTCGCCCCTCTCCTTTTCCCTTTTCTTTTTCTCCTTCTTTTTCTCCTCTTGTGGTCTCCCTTTCTGTCTAGGGTTTTTGTTCTACTGAAACTCTAATATTTATAGACTGAATTTCGTGACTTTGTGGGCTCAAAAGAGGGCAGATCAAGCCCAAAATCCTTTCTGTTACATTCTGAAACGCGTGCTCTTCGCCTAGCGAAGGATCTGCTCGCTTAGCGAGCATGACAGTGCAGTTCGCCTAGCGAACCATGCTGCTCGCCTAGCGAGCATGACAGCTCAGGCTCTTCTTTTTGCTCCTTCAAGATTGGCATTTGGAATGATGAATAGACCCCATTTGAACATGTTGGAAGTATCTCAAGCCATTCCTTTGTGTTGACCGATCACCTGGATAGGACCCACAAAGTGTCTTGGATGATGTTCAAGCTTCTAGGATCTGATTCTGATTGACATGATGCAATGCAATATGAAATGTTAAATGACCTAAAAATGAATGCATGGATGAGGGGGGGCAAATTTGAGGTGCTATAGCTGCCCCTATTCAATCAGCTGTGAACTTGAACGGATGAAAGCAGCGGCTATCAGACTTTCAAGGTAAACAGGGATTGAATACCAAAAGAACCGGAGAATTTGCACTCTGTAGGTGACGAATCAAGGAAAGCAAGGCCATTTACCGATGGCGGCTTCAAAACAAGATGAGACATTTACCGATGTCAAAGAAAGCGAGGCCATTTACCGATGGCGGCTTCAAAACAAGATGAGACATTTACCGATGTCAAAGAAAGCGAGGCCATTTACCGATGGCGACTTCAAAACAAGATGAGACATTTACCGATGTCAAAGAAAGCGAGGCCATTTACCGATGGCGGCTTCAAAACAAGATGAGACATTTACCGATGTCAAAGAAAGCGAGGCCATTTACCGATGGCGGCTTCAAAACAAGATGAGACATTTACCGATGTCAAAGAAAGCGAGGCCATTTACCGATGGTGGCTTCACTGGGGAGGAATTCGATGTTTACCGACATCGAACAATAATATTTATAAGTGAAGCAAGACCAGACATCTACCGATGAGGGAATTGATATTTACCGATATCAAGGAAAGCGTTTCACGACCAGACATTTATCGATGACTGGGAAGGAACTCGATGTTTACCGACATCGAACAAAGATGTTTATAAGTGAAACCAGACCAGGCATTTACCAATGACTGGGAAGGAACTCGATGTTTACCGACATCGAACAATGATGTTTATAAGTGAAACAAGACCAGACATTTACCGATGACTGGGGAGAAACTCGATGTTTACCGACATCGAACAATGATGTTTACAGACACCAGGGAAAGAATATATTTATGAAACGAAACCATTTACCGATGGCAAAAGCGACATACTCGATATTTACGGATATCGAATTTGCTGGGGAATCTTAGACGACAAAACCATTTACCGATGGTTAACAAGCAGCTGATGTTTACTGACATCGAATTAATGATGTTTACCGACACCAAAGAAAGGGAAAGGACACACACGGGTGTTGATAGAACGATTCTTTTATAGACACCATGAGAGACATGCCATTTACTGATGGCCAACGATTGGGATTCGACGTTTACCGACATCGAAAGATGATGTTTACCGACATCAAAGAAAAGCACAAACATTTACGGGGGATCAGCACGACACTTACCGGTATCGCCCGAATGATATTCACGTATGTCAAAATAAGGCAAACACTTGCCGGAGGCTAAATCGGAAGAGAAACAAGCTTTCCTTTCACGGACTGGTGAGAAAATAAATCTCACTGGGACCATCGATTCTGAACGTTGCCAAGAGCAACTGCTGCAAATGTGCTATACTGATATTGGAAAATGATCCGTCTCTGATGGGGATAAGATCCAATCCGGTTTTAATGCATGTATGCATATGTTTGAGTTTTCTATGGCGTAATGCTCCATACTGAGAGGATGCAATGCAATATGATTCTACATGCAGGGATGCGAAATGCTAGGTTAGAAATAACGACAAGCCGAGGCAAGGAACTCTGCTGGGGAGAATGATCACACTTTTCTTGACCCAGACAATGCCATTGGAGATACACAGCACAATGAACTCTGTGGGGAAATGACCCGCCACACGGTGTTCTGGCAATAACACAATACCGAGACTCTGACTGGGGAGGGAATGGCACTGGAAGCTTGCTGTTGAGGAAAGCGACAGTGGTTTTGGCAACCATAGTCTGCGAGAGAGACGACTTAGCAGGGGAAGCAAACACCGATATGGTACCGAGATTCTGATTCAAGGAGAGAGACCATGGATCTGGCGTTGAGATCATCGATCTGGCATCGGACTCTGAGGAGCAGTCGCTTCTACTGGGAAGATACAGTCTGGCACTATCAACTCCGCTGGGGATATACAACAATTCTGCTGAGGATACTTACTGATCTGACATTCTCGGAACGGCAGAGAAACCAACTCATTTTGGGAGTCACTTGTTGGGAAAACACCAACCTCTCGACCATGCTGGGGAAACAAATTCTGAACTCGACTTAGACGACCCAACTTCCTACATGACTGGACAATGTTGAAACAACGGGGTCTTCCATCGAACAAACTTTGGCTCATATGCTTTAGCCATCAATCAAAGATAGTAACCTGCAAAACGGCAAGACATACATGCCCTAGGGGATCGTATGGACAAGATATACTCAAGTGTACTCATCATTCAAAATGATTTTCAGATGTTTTATCTTTCCGCACGTCATTGTCTAGCCTTCATGTTTTTAGATGCAATGTTTATCAAAAATTCGGACGTTTTGCAAACAAAACAGTAAAATAAAAAAACAAGAGAGCAATTTGACTGAATAACGACTTTTATTGATTGAAAATGGCCTATAAAGGCAAATACATCAGGAAGCAATTCCTAGGAAGAGGTAATTGCGCCAAAAGAGAAAATAAACTATCCTATTGGCAATGTGAATACGGCATTCCACTATTTTCCAATTCTGTTATGACTCATAGATCTTCACTTTCTCCCAAATTCTTCGCTTTCTAAGAAGAGTGATTGGACCGATCATATCCTTCTAGATGGTAGACACTGAAACGCGATGAAGTACAAATAACTCAGACTGTAGTCTTCGCTTTAATCCCTAACTTTTGCCTGGATCGCCCTTTTTGGGTTTTCAATCCACCGGGATACCCATTTTTGCCTAAGTTGCCTTTTCAGGTTTTCAACTTACCGGGTGTACATGTTTTTTTTTATTCTTTATCCCTAACTTTTGCCCGAACCTTTTTCTTTTCTTTTTCTCTTGGTTCGCCGGGATGCCCTTTTTTGCCTGGCCTTTCTTTTTTTTGTCCAGTGGGTCAATTTATGCGAAGTATTCTTTGACTACATCTGAATTCACAGGAGACGGAAAATCTTCACCATCCATAGTTGTAAGCAACAAGGCTCCAAAAGAACAACATATGGACCTTCATAATTCAGAGTCCACTTGCCCATGTTATCTGTACCGGGAGGAAGGATCCTCTTCAAAACTAAGTCACCTATCTGATAGCTTCGAGGACGCACTTTCTGATCGAAGGCCTTCTTCATCCTTCTCTGATATAGTTGTCCATGGCACACAGCTGGTAATCGCTTTTCCTCAATTAAATTTAACTCATCAAACCTGGCTCGAACCCACTCAGCCTCGTCAAGTTTTACATCCATCATCGACCTCAAAGAAAGGATTTCAACTTCTACTGGCAAGACTGCCTCCATGCCATACACAAGTGAAGACGGAGTTGCCCCTGTTGACGTACGCCCTGAGGTACGGTACCCATGCAAAGCGAAAGGCAACATCTCATGCCAATCCTTGTACGTCACAAACATCTTTTGCACAATCTTCTTAATGTTCTTGTTTGCCGCCTCTTCAGCGCCATTCATCTTTAGTCTGTAAGGAGAAGAATTGTGGTGTTCGATCTTAAAGTCTTTGCAAAGCTCTTTCATCATCTTGTTATTGAGATTCAAACCATTATCAGTGATGATTCTCTCAGGAACCCCATAACGACAGATAATTTCTTTCTTAATGAATCGAGCTACCACTTGTCTGGTAACATTGGCATAGGAAGCTGCTTCTACCCACTTGGTAAAGTAATCAATCGCAACTAGGATGAGGCGAGGTCCATTAGAAGCAGTAGGTTCAATCTTTCCAATGATATCGATGCCCTAAAGCAGCCCCTATTTTGATCTCTTGCTTTACGTCCTCAGTACCAAGGTTAATGACTTCCAACTCTTCCTGATGAGGTTGAATGACCCTTTCCTCCTGTTTTAATAGTATGGCTAATTCTTTGGGGAGTTCACAATCTTCTTCACTCTCCTCTTCGGCTTGGTAAATGGGATTATCGGAATCATACTGAGCCATAACAGAACTGTTCTTAATGGAATCCGCAAGATCAATTCGGCATGAACGATGTTTCATGCTTTATTTTAGAAAAGAGTCTAAGAAAGTCACGAAAAAAAGAAAAATATTGCCATTTTTATTGTTTCGAAAATGAGAGTAATAAAAATAGAAAGACAGGGAACACAAATTTGATTGCAAAACATCCTTTATTGATGATAATCATTGAAACTTCAAAACATGATGCGACCCTACAATGAACCACTACGCCTTGGGCCGAGCGTAGGGCTTTCATGCAAAATGCAAAACAAAAGAAAATTACTCTGTCTGAAAAGTAACTTGGACTATTTCTTCAGCAGTCCAGTTGTTGATCTTCTCCCCTGGAGAACACGGGCGCACCATATCACAATCACTATCACTATCTTCCTTGTCTGTTGCGAAGACATCCCCGTGATTCATCAATCCAGCACTAGTGAAAGTACACGGCCCTTTCTGATTCTGGACACCCTGCTCTGATGATTGAAAAGGCTGATAACCAACGCCAAACATGTCTTCTTTTACGGGCACATCAATCATCTTGCCCCAGCCTTCCGTGTTACCTGAATGAATGACCTCCAGAGCTTGTTTATAGGACGCAATCGAGGTACCTGGTTTCTTCTGTTCAACAAAAGCCACCTTCTCAATACCGACAGTCTCAAAAGCTTGACACAGAGTTTCGTGAATTTCGCCATCCATCTCCACATATTTGAAGGAGGATAAATGGCTCACAAAGATGTCCTCTTCGCCACACACAATCACAACTTGACCATCCCACACATATTTTAGCTTTTGGTGGAGAGTCGAAGAAACTGCTCCGGCTCCATGTATCCAGGGACGCCCCAACAGACAACTATATGTTGGTTGAATATCCATCACATAGAAGACAATATTAAACATTTTCGGGCCGATTTTCACAGGCAACGTGACTTCACCACAAACTGATCGCTTGGATCCATCAAAAGCACGGACAACAAGATCACTTGGTGTGAGAACAACCCCTTCGACATCAAGCTTACTCAGAGCCTTTTTGGGCAGCACATTCAAAGAAGAACCGGTATCAACCAAAACATGTGACAAAACGGCGCCTTTGCATTCCATCGTGATATGTAGAGCTTTATTATGATTGCGACCCTCAGGTGTCAAGTCTAGATCCGTGAATCCCAAACCATGTCTCATGTTAACATTTGCAATAACACCTTCAAGCTGGTTAACAGAAATCTCTTGAGGCACATAAGCCATATTCAACATTTTCAACAGGGCGTTACGGTGTGCCTCGGAACACATCAACAGAGAGAGAATAAAGATTTTTGACGGTGTCTGGTTCAACTGATCCACGATCTTGTAATCACTTTTCTTGATAATTCTCATAAATTCCTCCACGTCCTTCTCAAAAGAACCCTCGGGAACTTCCTTTCGCACTGGTTCGTCTTCAACTACAGCTTGTTTTCCTTTTGTTCTAGCAAGAGCCTCAGCATTGTTATCATTCGGAACCTGAGGTGCAAACAAACGACCACTTCTCGTAAATCCTCCGGGTCCTCCCACGTTATCCACAGTCGAACCAACTGTTACTGAAGTCTTATTTGACGATCCAATCATCACTGGAGAAGAAGCATTGTCATATTGCCACGGAATTGCTCTACTATTCTCATAGGGTCTTCCGCTAGGAGCAGCAATGGTGGTAGGAGTACTGATAGTTACTGGAGCATTAATCACGGGAACACCAACAGTTACAAGAGCAGATATGGTCACGGGCGCAGCTACGGTCACATGAGTACCAATAGTCACAGGCGCACCAATAGTTCTTGGAGCATGCACAGAACCTTCTGACGGTGTAAAGTAAATGGTAACAGTCGATACCTCTTCATGGTCTTTCACTATTCGATCAAACTGTAAACAACCTTCATTCATCAATCCCTGTATACCTTCTTTCAATTTCACACAACCATCTTCATGATTACCACAATCTGAACAATCTTTGTCACATCCCGAGAATATTCCCCCTTTAAGCAGACGTTCCTTCACTACAAGCAACGAGGTCTGAACATCATTAACATTGACTACCAAGTTCAAATTTTCTCCACCTTCCACACTGTTCACCCTGGGCCCTCCATGCTGAGGTATAGGATTATCCACCACATTCGGAGTAGGAGCAAAGTTAATCGTCTTGGCGTCAATCAAATCTTGAACTTTATGGTGAAAAGCCCGACAATTCTCGATGTGGTGCCCTGGCGCACCAGAATGAAAATCACAACGGACATTAGCATCATAACCAGCGGGAATCCTTGTTAATGGAGCCATAGTGCGAAGTTCAACAAAGTTTAACCTGAGCAGTTCAGGGAGTAATTCAGCATAAGTCATAGGCGGCGGATCAAAATGTCGATCTTGCATTCTTTGTCTTGGCTGGAATTGGCGTTGTTGTTGTTGTTGTGGTTGTCCTCTTTGTGGTTGTTGAGGTTGGGTTGCTGGAATAGTCACAGCAGCAACTTGACGGTATTGTTGTCCTCTGTTTCCATTTTTCTGATTATATATAGCATTGGTCTCACCCTCTCTCCTTCTGGGTGCCCCTGAAAATGGTTTCTTAGCACTTGAAGAAGTTGAAGAACCAGGGTCTTGGATTTTTCCCGCTTTGATAAGACTTTCAGTTCTTTCTCCGCAAATCACAACATCCGAAAAACTACCAAATGGGCAACTTCCCATACGATCCATGAAAACACCTTGCAAGGTTCCGATGAACATATCTGTCAATTCTCTCTCCAACATCGGAGGTTGTACTCTCGCAACTAGTTCACACCACCTCTGAGCGTACTCCTTGAAACTCTCACTGGTCTTTTGAAACAAACTCTGCAACTGGGTTCTGCTCGGAGCCATGTCCATATTATGCTTGTACTGCCTCAGAAAAGCTTCACCTAACTCTCTCCAGCTTCTGACAGATTCTTTTCTCAAGTCCATGTACCAATCCAAAGATGCTCCAGACAAGCTGTCTTGGAAAAAGTACATCCACATTTTTTCATCATCAGTATAAACGGATATCTTCCGGTAATAAGCTTGCACATGGGTTCGGGGACAAGAAGTGCCATTGTATTTGTCGAAAGATGGCGCTTTGAACTTGTATGGGATCCTCAACCCATCAACTAAACCCATATTAGAAACATCAAAACCCAACGAATTCTGGCACTCCATGGCGCGAATCTTTTCAGCAAGGGCGTCGACCTTTCTATCTATCTCTTCCACTTTTCCAAATTCATCATCATCACTGGGAATGGTGAACATATCTTCTTGCTTGTCAACCAAATGAGAAGGATGGTGAACCGGAGCACGTGCCGCTCGAGCATTAGCAACCTCCGTAATGATGGGTTGTCCATTGATTCTGATACCATGCAATTCGTCACCATTGGCATGGTTGTTGACAGGGTTGGTAAAAACAGCGTCATTGACAGGGGTCTCCTCTGGCGGACTCTGATCGACAGGGGGAATCACAGTTTCTTGTCTCTGGACCAAGGCTCGGAGTTCCTCTTGCCCTTGTACTACCCCTTGCATCATACTCATGAACTGGGCCATGTTGGTCCTCATCTCTGCTAGTTCTGCTTGAACTTGATCCATGATCCTCTGTTGATTCTGCCTTATTGCGTAACGGTGCGGACGATACTCAGCAATCCTTCCTGAAACGGGAACCGGAATGAGAAATCCTCCTCCAGAACACCTGTAATGATGCATGAATGATATGTGTATGATGTGTATGCTATTTTTTTCTCAGATATGCATATGCGGGTTAACTTTTTTTTTTTTATATGTACTATATTTTTTTTGAAAATAAACATGCTATGATGCAAAATGATGTGACGCAATGCAATGGACATGTCAATCAAGATTGCTGTATCTGCTTGAACATCTGTCGGGTTGCACTGTCTGAAGAGAAAACCCACTGAAGAATATAATATAAGATAAGATCTCTGCTCCAGAAAACCGGGTTGGTCGGAGGTTAAGGTTTCCTGAATTTAGCCCGCCCCTCACTGGTAGGTTCTAAGAACAGAAGTTCGTCAGCTTCAGCCCTTTAGTCGCGAATAATACGTTTACCACTGAAGGTTTGGTATTATTACGGGACAAAAGACCTTCATTGACTCCCCTCAACAGGACATCCTAATAGCAAGTTCCCAGTCTCAGGATCCTCGGATTGAGCAGCGAGAATGCACCCACCAGAGCTAACATAATCACGTCTCGGAGGAGAGGCCTCAACTGAGTTCTCGGGAAATGGTCACCAGAGTCGACGATTTCTAGAGGAACATCCTGCCGTTACGGAACACCCGCAAGACATAATATATCCGAAAGAAACCTCGTCTGGGTGCGGTTCTTCACGAACGACTTAACGTAGCAACACGCCACGCAAGCCTTATGATTATTCACTCTAAAACCTGTGTGTACACTCAAGCCTGGGTAATGGGCTTATCTCTCATAGAACACCCCATCCCAACAAACAAACAAACAAATAGATCCAACAGATACAACAGATGCATGCAAGCAGGTAAGCAAATAAATGTACAAAAGCATGAACACCCAATAAACAAGAAATCACACAAGCTAGGAGGGACTCGCTTAGGGAAGATGGACCAGCAAGAGGTCAACTTCTTAGTGTCCCCAGCAGAGTCGCCAGCTGTCGCAACCTGAAAAATACAGTATGCAAAAAAGAGACAACCGGCGAAAGAAAATGACAGAAGAGTCGCCACCGTGCGTTATTCATCCCAAAGGGGGGGGGGGGGAAGGAAACGCTCGAAGTAAACCTGGAAAAAGGAAAGGAAAAGACAAGGTCTCGCAACCAAATCTTGGGTTTGGGAGTCGGTTATGCAAAGGGAAGGTATTAGCACCCCTACGCGTCCGTAGTACTCTACGGGATCAACTTTTGTAGTTCTTGTCTAAAGGGTGTGGGTTTATCTAATGCTGTTTACCAAAAAAAAAGGGTTAAATGAAAATGACTCGCACGGATGTCGCATCCACTGCATAAGTATCTCATCTGAATATGAGAATCAGAGTCTTCGTAGCTCGGCTGACCTATGGGTTGGGGATGTGTGCTCGCTAAGACATCGCGTCTTATGCCTACGTATCTCATCTGGAATGAGAATCAGAGCAAGACGTAGTTCGGCTAACTTCGGGGTAAGGGTTGCGTTTTGGGGTGAACGACGTTACTACGCAATCTACCGGATGCTCGACCTTTGGAGACTTACTCGCCTGTAGTAGAAGGAGTTAACGTGTTCTTAGGAGAAGAAAAATCAATGGGTTTGTTTGCGTTGTAGGAACGCTCATGCGAAAAGGAAGTCCTAGACGAAGGAACAATGCTACCTTAATTGTCATGCAAACGGGAGACTATACGAAGCCGGGCAACCCTATGGGGAAGACGATCACACCATACAAAAGTAAATAAACAAAAGAAAACATTGCCTCCTA
This sequence comes from Lathyrus oleraceus, assembly GCF_024323335.1. NCBI lineage: Eukaryota > Viridiplantae > Streptophyta > Magnoliopsida > Fabales > Fabaceae > Lathyrus > Lathyrus oleraceus. The sequence continues at coordinate 612,443,617 of NC_066583.1, forward strand.
TCGAGGTCTTCCAGCTAAGAAAACGGTAAAATGCGGGAAAGAGGTAAAAGTACCACACGGATAAAGATCCGAAGTAACAGCAATTAACGAAGCAAGAAACCCGGAGATCTCTCAAGCTAACACCATCAAAGAACACGAGTCAGTACAGGTAATCAGAATAGACCTCCCGGTGGTATCCCACAAATAAAGTGGAACACCAAGCCATCTCTGCAAGAGTCATGTGAGCCCTCACAAAAACTCAACAAAATAGGTTAGAGAAACAAACAGGGTAATCAAGAGTTAACATGTCAAGACGAACACACAACAGATCAGGGCAAACAGAAAAATCAAATACTGTCACGCTCGCTACTGCCTCGCCTAGCGAAGGCTTAGCGAGGCTTCGCTACAAGCTCGCCTAGCGAGGCGGCTAGTGAAGGTCTGCGGGTTTTGGGTTCTTCATTGATAACAGTCCGATCTCGGTAACCCCAAACCCTATGGTATCCATCTCAGAAACAAAACGATTAAACATTCAAGGCATTATTTTTACACATTCATGCATATACAACCCGTGGGCAAAACTAACGATACCTCATACATTCAGAGTATTCAAATTAAAAGCTTAAGGTAATGGGAAAAAGGGCAAACCTGATCGGAGAGACCGATTGAAATCGAATGGCACAGTTGGATTTGCAAAGTAATGTTAGGGTTTGCGTGAAAAAGTGTGTGAGTCCGAGTGAACTTCTCAGAGCTGTTTGGAGGTTGCTGTAGAGTAGTTCGCCCTTCTCCTTTTCCCTTTTCTTTTTCTCCTTCTTTTTCTCCTCTTGTGGTCTCCCTTTCTGTCCAGGGTTTTTGTTCTACTGAAACTCTAATATTTATAGACTGAATTTCGTGACTTTGTGGGCTCAAAAGAGGGCAGGTCAAGCCCAAAATCCTTTCTGTTACATTCTGAAACGCGTGCTCTTCGCCTAGCGAAGGATCTGCTCGCTTAGCGAGCATGACAGTGCAGTTCGCCTAGCGAACCATGCTGCTCGCCTAGCGAGCATGACAACTCAGGCTCTGCTTTTTGCTCCTTCAAGATTGGCATTTGGAATGATGAATAGACCCCATTTGAACATGTTGGAAGTATCTCAAGCCATTCCTTTGTGTTGACCGATCACCTGGATAGGACCCACAAAGTGTCTTGGATGATGTTCAAGCTTCTAGGATTTGATTCTGATTGACATGATGCAATGCAATATGAAATGTTAAATGACCTAAAAATGAATGCATGGATGAGGGGGGGCAAATTTGAGGTGCTACAGTATCTGAGGCTCTTAACCACTGACATTGACCGTCAGGGTGAGCAGATGAAATGGGAGATGAGGGTTAGACCTCACAGCTCTTAACCCGGCCTGGGTGAGCTTGAACCAAAGAAGGTGTGGGAGTCCAGAATGAGGAACTCTATTCTATAATGACTGACTCTATATACAAGATTTTGGGTGTTTATTCAAAATGCATCAGTACGTAGTGCGAGCAAGATGAAAGACTCAACTGAATAGCAGGGGATGGATTGCACATCCCTTCTATCTGCCAATGCCTCTTCACTTAGGAGGTCTTTGAATTACATGGCACAAATATAAACAATCACAAACATTGCCTCTTAAGGAGGGCTTCAGACAGGTGCCTGCCAAAGATAGCAGGTCTTCTAGACTACATGGAGTTCAAGAGATTACCTAAGTGGTATGCCAACTGTAGCACCTCAAATTTGCACCTCCCATTTGTATATACATTTCATTTCATTTTTTTAGGTCATTAGGATTGCATTAACATTGCATAGCATGATACATCTCATCAGGCAAGACTGGTCAGGAGATTCAATTGTGCAAGGCAACAAGAACATTTTCCATGAAATCAAAGCCCTAGGGTGGTTACATTGAGCTTACATGACCTAAGGATCACCTTGAAGCTACTTGGCCAAGTATTGGAGGCTCAGACTCATCAGTGCATGATCAAATCATCTGAGGCCCATAGAAGTCAACAGAAGTCAACTGCAAAGTCAACTGTGGATTTGGAGGTGGGAAGTGGTTAGAGATGCTTCATTCATGTTCAAACAAGTCTCATTTGACATTTCAAACATCAACATTGAAGAATTTGAAGTCAGATCAAGACTTTCCCAAAATAGCAAATGACATATAATTTGAACTTTCCAAAAATGGAAAGGTTTTAGACCAACTTCAACTCAAGATTACATCATTAAGAAGGCTTCAAATGAAATTTTGTCCAACATGAAAGTTGAAGATCTTTCTCTCCCATTTCCAAAAAGTCCAAGATCATGAATTTCTAATGTGTGGTTGAGGAGATATGATCCAATCATGGAAAAGTGTGTTCAAAAATTCAAACGGGCATAACTTTTAAACCAAAGCAACAAAATAAGTGGTTCTTTTTGCATTTTGATCCTCATAACATGTACTTTCCAAGCATCTCATTACATGGCATAAATTTCCTTTGCATGATCATGTGCTCACTAGTGAAGTTTTTTGAAGGAAATTTCATAAAATCATTTTGGATGATTATGTGCATACAATATCACTTCCAAAGCTTACATGGACTTATTTTAAGGGATTTTGGGCCTTATTCTCGTACTGTTCACGCATGCATGGGGTGCATGAGGTGAAAATGTCATTTTGTGCATACACCTTACAATTGATTAATCTTAATTGCATTTGGCTTAAACAGGTTCTAAACATGATTAGCATGGCATATATATTGTTAATCCTAACTGTTTTCGGCATTAGCATTCATTTCAGACCTGAATTTCAAAAATCATCCAAACTTTTCTCTCAAAATATTTTGCAAATTCTTCACACAAGAGCATTTCCTATTGATTGATTCATCCTCCTGAAGCATTTTTGAGAAGATTTGGACGTGGAATTGGAAGAAACCGTGCCAGTTTGGACCAGATTCGAAGCTTGAAGCATCAATGGAGATTGAAAATTGAGCTGGATTCACGTGCATTTGAGCATCCAATTCATCATCAATTACTTCAACAAGCATTGTAGAGAAGATTTGAGGTATTGCAGAGCTTGTAGCACACGATTCAAAGTTGTTGTTCTTCAAGAGGTTAGGATTCGACCTCTCTAATTCTCAAAATCTTTATGCTATTTGTATAGATCGTTGATTGGTGATCATTTGGGTATAAATTTTGATTGAAATGGTGCACTGTACGCAAAGTTATGCTTGATTCAAGTTTTGGTGTCAAATTTCATTTCCTTCGATTTGGATTATGTGTGATGTTTTAGTGCAAATTGATGGTTGATCTTGCATGAGCATGTGATGATGATTCGAATGGTGTATCTATTTGTGATTTCTGGACATGTTTTTGGTTTTCTGGAAATTTGTTCATCGTGTGCATGAGGAAGAAGATGAACTTCATAGCATTTCCAGATTTGCTATGAAGTTGCTAGGATTTAGCTACGAAAAACTCATCCATTTGCTACGATTCTGGAAACGCGCTGGGTTTAGGGTTTAAGACCAAAACGTGGTCGTTTTGGTGAGCGCGCCACATTTCAAAATTGGACCGAGTTTGAATCCGTCTGGGCGCAATTTTTCAAATGCCTTGCCATTTTCCATATTCCCTCCTATTTTCCAATGCTTGCTCATTTACATTTTCAAATTTTTTCCTCAACTTCCAAAAATCATTATAAATTAAAAAATGCATCAATTTCACTCCAATTTTTTGCAAAATGCTCCTTATCCTGTCTAGTTTTTTATGAGTATAAGTTTGCAAATTATGCACGGCTGGATTTTATTTGGTGCTAGGTTGATTGAGCATGTATCCATTTTTGACCTTGCCTTGCTTATCCCTTTGTGAAATGCTTGTTTCTTATCCAATGAATGTGAAATTTTGCATGTTAATTCTAGACACACTGCTAGACATGTTGGCTTTGGTTTGACATTTTTCCCATGACCCAATTCTGTTTTACACTTGTTCTAACTTGGTGTGACAATTTGTGTCACACATTTGATGGTTTGAATTGTACAATGTGATTTCCATGCCTAATGATGTCCAATGCTTCTAATTTTTTGTGTGATGGATGTTATAGATGTCTTGCTTGCTCATGCCTTTTTCCAGATTTATTTGAATAATTTCTGTTTTGATTTGGATTTTTCATTCATGATGATCACATATGAACTTTGGAATTGCCTTTGACTTCACTTGATCATGAAATGCATTTGGTTAATGATTTTGATGTGAGCCTTTTTAGGATATGTCAATATGTGTTTGAAGTTGCTTTATGTCAAGTTTGAGGTTCTGTTTTGAATTTTTTCTCCATCTTTGACCCTAGGCTTTGACCTAGTGGTTTGTGGCTTACATGTGGGCTTTGATTTCAGGTTTAAGCATCCAAGTCCATAGTTGATGATGCTTCCTCATTTGAGTATTGATGTTTGTTTTTGATTACTAACACTTGTGTGTTTTGTAGGTTGATGCTAACTCATTTGAGTTTGCCTCATGGCTTGCACATTGTACATTGTCTGTCTGTTTGATATTAACGGTTGATTGTTTGGTTGTACAGTTGAACTGATTGGTTTAGATTTTTCACAGGTACCTAAGTTGCTTTAAGTTCACTTGAACTTGTTTTGCTAGCTTGTGGTTTGCTTACCACTGAGGTATAATTCTTCTGACTTCATGTAGTCTGGAAGACCTGTCCTGTTATGTGGGCAGGCACCTGTCTGAAGCCCTCCTTAAGAGGCAATGCTTGTGTTTGTTTAATTTTGTGCCAAGCAGGTAAAGACCTCTTTAGAGGCAATTGGCAGATAAAAGGGATGTGCAATCCATCCCCTGCTATTCAGTTGTGTCACTCACTTTTCTCACACACCATGTGTTGATGCATTGTGAACAAGAACCCAAGATCTTGTTGTGTCAGTCATTTGTGGAGAAGAGTTCCTACATTCTGAACTCCCACACTTTCTATGTTGAGTCAAGCTCTCCCACGCCAGGGATAAGAGCTGTGAGGTCTTACCCTCACTTCCCATTTCATCTGCTTCACCCTAACTCTCAATGTTAGGGTTAAGAGCTAACAACACCCTTTTCCAGTTGGTTTGTTTGTCGAGGTTGACATGACCCCTTGACTAAACCTAACCTTGATTGAGCCAATTGATTGTATATAGTGTGTGCTACTTGTGCTTGTGTTTACTCAATTGCTGTTTAGGCTAGCTTGCTTCCTGTGCAAGTTAGGATAGAAACCTTAACCTAGGGCCATGGTGGATTTACATGATAACTATTAGGCTCGAGTCAGGCTCCCTTCTAGTTTGTCATTTCCCAGTCTCTGGTTAGGTTAGAAGTTCTTTCCCTGCGTAGGGGAACTACGTCGCCCTGATCCTCATACCAGATGAGGTACGTAGGCAGGAGATGAGCTGATCTCTCCGAGCGCCCTTTTTTCTTTCTCAACCCCCTTTGTGTTGTGTTGGAGTCTGACATAAGTCCAGCGATTGGCAGTTGGTTTCCTGTGTCTTGTTTGCTTGTTGGAGTCTGACGTAAGTCCAGCGATTGGCAGTTGGTTTCCTGTGTGTGTGTTTGTTTGTGTGGAGTCTGACATAAGTCCAGCGATTGGCAGTCGGTTTCCTGTTTGTGTTTTGTTTGGCGTGCGTTAGCCGAGCTACGAGTGCTCTGATTCTTCTCTAGTTAGAGAAGATACGTATGCATAGGATGCGACATCCTAGCGAGCACGTTTCCCCTGTCCCGAACTACGTCGACTCTGATGTCTGTGTCTGACAGGCTACGTAGGCCCAGGATGCGATATCTTGTCGAATTCCGTTTCTTTTGTCTTTCTGTGTTTCCTTCCAGCCTTGTGCAGTTTGTGAGCAGTTTTAGCAACCTTTCTTCTATTCTTTGTGCGTGGATCCCGTCGAGTACAACGGATGCGTAGGGGTGCTAATACCTTCCCTTCGCATAACCGACTCCCGATCCCATCTCTCTTTGGTCGTGAGACCATTTCCTTTCCAGGTTTACTTCGAGCGTTTCCTTTCCCTCCTTTGGGATAAATAACGCACGGTGGCGGCTCTGTTGTTTCTTTTCCCGCCGGTTTTTCGCGTAATGCGACAGCTGGCGACTCTGCTGGGGACTCAAAGAGAAGTTGACCTCTTGCTGGTCCATCTTCCCTAAGCGAGTCTCTCCTAGCGCTCTCTAGGATAGGGTTTGGTTGCTTTTGCTTTTTCAAGAGCATTTATTTGTTTATGCTTGCATTTATGTTTGCATTCATGTTTGCACGCATCATATTTTCATCTGTGTTGGCTGGTTGTCTGTTTCTCTGTGGGGTGGGAGTTACATGAGGTAAAAGGCCCAATACCCAGGCTATGAGTGAACTCTAGGACATCTAGGAATAGAGTGATTCTTGGGAAGCGGGTGGTATTGCGCCACTTAGCGGAACATGGTATCACGAGCAGTTCAGATCCTGATGGGGTATTATCGGTGCATACATCGGGTGTGCACATGATGATATTCTATGAAAGGGTTGTTTATCCTGCGTTTCTCTTGACTTTACCCTGGCCTAGATGACACCCGTGAGTGGGGAGGGAATGATCATATTACAGGTACTGTTGGTGACTTGTTGGTGACTTTTGGGTCCTGTTGGTGACTTGGTTCAGAGATATTTGGGTCTCAGATGACTTTGGGTCCCAGATGACTTTGTGGTTCTGAATTCAAGCCGAAGCTCTGAACCTGTGCTCCGAGACACACAGCCAACCAGTCGTGTTTGCATCATTTGCATCATAGCATATTTATTTTCAAAAAAAAAATAATGCAAAAAAAATGAAAAAAAAGAAAAAGGAAAAGAAAAAGCTAATCTCCTCATGCATATCATTTCTCAGGTTCATTCAGGAGTCTATTCACTGTGAGAGATGGCATCCGTTCTAGAGATGAAGAGGAAGACTTGCACCTACAGTTTTCACCATGAGCCTTTGACGTCTTTGATAGAGTTGAGCAACCTTGTGACCGGCGGTAATCAGAAGGTGTTTGTTGATCGGTATGGGGATTTGTCGACACTGTTGAAGATGGTGGTAGATCCAGTATCGTTGCAGACTCTTCTACAGTTCTATGACCCAGAGCTCCGTTGCTTCACTTTCCAGGACTATCAGTTAGCTCCCACTCTTGAAGAGTATTCTATTCTGCTGAATGTCCCGATCAGATTCCAGGTGCCTTTCTTGGATGTTCCAAAGGAGGTTGATTTCAGAGTTGTTGCCAGAGCTTTTCATTTGAGTATCAAGGAGGTGAGTGACAATTGGAAGTCAAGTGGTGATGTTGTGGGTTTGCCTTTGAAGTATTTGGTGAGGATGGCTAGAGAAGAAGCAAAGAAGGGAAGTTGGGAAGCTTTTCATGCTCAGTTAGCTATCATGATCTATGGGATTGTCTTGTTCCCGAGTATGCCCAATTTTGTGGACTATGCTGCTATCATTATTTTCCTTGGAGGAAACCCAGTTCCTACATTGTTAGTTGACACTTACTATGCCATTCACAGTAGACATGGTAAGGGTGGAGCTATCAGATGTTGTCTCCCATTGTTGCTCAGATGGTTCTTGTCTCTTCTGCCAACCAGTGGACCTTTTGTGGATACTCAGGGCACTCATAAGTGGACTCAGAGGATTATGTCTCTTACATCTTATGATATCATGTGGCAATCTTACCGGATGGATGTGCGTAGTGTCATCATGAGTTGTGAAGAGTTTCGTAATGTGCCACTTGTAGGGACTAAGGGTTGCATCAATTACAACCCGGTTCTTTCTCTTCGCCAATTGGGGTTTGTGATGAATGGAAGACCACTAGATGCTGAGATAGCTGAAAGTGTGTATTTTGAGAAGCGGAGTGACCCTGTTAGATTGGAGCAAGTAGGAAGAGCTTGGAAGACCATTGGTGTCAAGGATGGAGCTGTCCTGGGGAAGAAGTTTGCAGTTGTTATGCCTGATTACATTGATTGGGTCAAGAATAGAGTTGAGACTTTGTTGCTGCCCTATGATAGGATGGAGTCATTGCAAGAGCAACCACCTTTGATCCTTGCTGAGAATGTGCCTGCTGAACACTACAAGCAAGCCTTGATGGAGAATCGTCGGTTGAAAGAGAAGGAACAAGATACCCAGATGGAGCTTTACAAAGCCAAAGCTGATAAGTTGAACTTGGCTCATCAACTCAAAGGCATGCAGGGTGAAGATGCTAGTAGATTGAAGAGCAAGAAGAGGTCCTATGAGGAGATGGAGACCTTGTTGAATGAAGAACACCGTGAGTGCCTGAGTTTGCAGAGAGCGGAAGCCAATTATCAGAAGAAGAAAAGAGACCTGGAAAAGCAGCTCAGAGACAAAGATGTTCAGTTGAAGAAGGAGGTAGACTTGAGACATACATCAGAGAGCCAGCTTGGAGGAGAAGTTGTGGAGCTCAGAAGGCAACTGAAGGAGAAGCTCACTCCTCTTCCAGAGTGTTCAGAATGCGACCTGTTGATAGACCAGTGCCAGTATCTGAAGACGCTCATTCCTGGAGGACATCTTTCCTAGTTTGTATCTTTTGTTTATGTTGAGAATCACCTCCAGGCTTGTTGGTTGGGATTCATTGTTGTATGCTGATCATTTGTGTCTTTGTCTGAATACTGTTGTATGACTCTTGTTGCTCACATCTATAGATGAGGTTGTTGATGTTTCACCTTGTGCTTATTATCCTGTGTAGTCTGCTTCTGTGTTGTTCATTGTTGCAGGTTGCCATTTCTTGAAAGATGAATTAGGCTCTTGAATGCCTGAGAAATGAACATATCATGTGCATCATATGCATCATTAGCATCATACATATATCATTTTGCATTACAGGTGTTCTTGATCGAGACTTCTCATTCTGGTTCCTGTTTCAGGCAGGATTGTTGATCGTCGTCCGCACCGCTACGCTACGAGACTGAATCAACAGAGAAACATGGACCAAGTTCAAGCTGAGTTGGCCGAGATGAGGGCTAACATGACCCAATTCATGAGCATGATGCAAGGGGTCGTTCAAGGGCAAGAGGAGCTGCGTGTCTTAGCCCAGAGACAGGAAGTTGTACTCCCATCTCCCAGTCGTGCTTCGCCAGTGGGTGTTCTTGTGAATGATAATGTTGCTGCTGCTGCTCCCGTCAATGATTACGCCATGGGTGATGATTTGAGGGGAATCAAAATTAATGGACAGCCTCTTGCTGCAGAGACTGTTAATGCCAGAGCAACTCGTGCTCCCGTTCGACATCCTGCTCCGTTGGTTGACAGACAGGAGGACATGTTTACTCTTCTCAGTGAGGATGATGAGGTTGTGGGAAGAACTGACGAAAGAGATAGGAGGGTTGATGCCCTAGCTGAGAAGATCAGAGCTATGGAGTGTCAGAACTCTCTGGGGTTTGATGTGACGAATATGGGCCTAGTGGATGGACTGAGGATTCCCTATAAGTTCAAAGCACCCTCATTTGACAAATACAACGGTACTTCTTGTCCTCGCACCCATGTGCAGGCCTATTTCAGAAAAATCTCCGCCTATACAGACGACGAAAAAATGTGGGTGTATTTCTTCCAGGATAGCTTGTCTGGAGCTTCCTTGGACTGGTACATGGAGCTGAAAAGAGAATCTATCAGAAGTTGGAGAGATCTGGGTGAAGCCTTTTTGAGGAAATATAAACATAATATGGACATGGCTCCGAGCCGGACTCAGTTGCAGAGCCTATGTCAAAAATCAGGAGAAAGTTTCAAGGAGTACGCCCAGAGATGGCGGGAATTAGCTGCAAGGGTGCAACCTCCGATGCTGGAGAAGGAGTTGACTGATATGTTTATCGGAACTTTACAAGGTGTGTTTATGGACCGGATGGGAAGCTGCCCATTCGGTAGTTTCTCTGATGTGGTGATCTGTGGAGAGAGGACAGAGAGTCTCATTAAAGCGGGGAAGATTCAAGATGCCGGTTCCTCATCTTCGAAGAAGCCATTTGCTGGGGCACCCCGAAGGAGGGAGGGTGAGACTAACGCGGTGCAACATCGTAGAAATGTGAACAGAGGGCAATACCGCCAGGTTGCTACTGTAACTACTCCAGCGCCTCAACCACGTCAACAACAACAACAAAGAGCACCACAGCAACAACAACAACAACAGCAACGTCCGTTTCAGCCGAGACAGAGAATGCCGGATCATCGTTTCGACCCGTTGCCCATGACATACGCTGAATTGCTGCCCGAATTGCTCAGATTGGGGTTTGTTGAGTTGCGCACTATGGCTCCATTGACAAAGATACCACCTGGGTATGATGCCAACGTTCATTGTGACTTCCATTCTGGTGCACCGGGGCACCATATAGAGAACTGTCGGGCTTTTCATCATAAGGTTCAGGACTTAATTGACGTCAAAACAATCAATTTTTCTCCTGTGCCTAATGTTGTGAACAATCCTATGCCTCAGCACGGTGCGCATAGGGTGAATAATGTGGAAGGTGAGGAAGCCGAAGGCTTGGTAGTTGATGTTGGTGAAGTCCAGACGTCGCTGTTTGTTGTGAAAGAGCGTCTATTGAATGGGGGAGTGTTCCCGGGCTGTTATGAGGGTTGTTCAGACTGTGCTAATTCAGAGAACGGTTGTATACTGTTGAGGGTTGGTATCCAGAATCTGATTGATGAGGGATGTTTGCAGTTTAGTCGGGCCGTGAAAGATCGTGGGGTGGTGTCAACTGTTACCATTTATTTCAAACCGTCTGAGGGACGTGGCCAGAGAACTGTTAATGCACCAGTGACCGTTGGTACTCCTGTTACCATTTCTGCTCCAGTAATTGTCAATGCTCCCACTACTATTGTTGCCTCGGGGAGAAGGGCTGTTGAGAATAGTAGAGTCGTGCCGTGGAAGTATGATAATACCTACCGCAACAACAGAAGGGCTGAAAGTCAGATCCAGCCAGTAAATCAATCTCCCGTGACTATTGGTTTGCCGAGTAGAACTCCTGTAACTGTGAGTCTGGTGGTGGACAATGTAGGGGGACCTGGAGGTTTTACCAGAAGTGGTCGTCTGTTTGCACCACAGCCTTTGAGAGACAATAATGCTGAGGCACTCGCCAAAGCAAAGCGTAAACAAGTTGTGGTTGAAGAAGAACCTGTACAGAAGGAGGCGCCTGAGGGGTCGTTCGAGAAGGACGTGGAGGAGTTCATGAAGATAATTAAGAAGAGTGACTACAAGATTGTAGATCAGCTGAATCAAACTCCGTCCAAAATCTCTATTCTTTCATTGCTACTGTGCTCTGAGGCACACCGTAACGCCTTGCTGAAGATGTTGAATCTGGCTTACGTGCCTCAGGAGATCTCTGTCAACCAGCTGGAGGGTGTGATTGCTAATGTCAGTACCAGGCACGGTTTGGGGTTTACAGACTTGGATCAGACGCCTGAAGGTCGTAACCATAACAAGGCCCTGCATATCACTATGGAGTGTAAGGGTGCAGTGCTGTCTCATGTGTTAGTTAATACTGGCTCGTCTTTGAATGTGCTGCCCAAGAAGACCTTGAGTAAGATAGATGTTGAAGGGGTTGTCCTCATTCCAAGTGATCTTATCGTTCGAGCATTTGATGGATCCAAACGGTCTGTTTTCGGTGAAGTCACGTTGCCAGTGAAGATTGGCCCGGAGGTGTTCAGTATTGTCTTCTATGTGATGGATATCCAACCAGCATATAGTTGTCTTTTGGGGCGTCCCTGGATACATGGGGCTAGAGCAGTGTCGTCAACTCTCCATCAGAAGCTAAAGTACGTATGGAATGGTCAGATTGTAACTGTTTGCGGCGAGGAGGACATTCTGGTGAGTCACCTATCCTCTTTCAAATATGTGGAGGTGGATAGTGAGATCCATGAAACTCTCTGTCAGGCGTTTGAGACCGTTGCTCTTGAGGGGGTGGCTTTTGCTGAGCAGAAGAAGCCAAGTGCCTCAATTGCGTCTTACAAGCAGGCTAGGGAGGTTGTCAACTCGGGCAATGCAGAAGGCTGGGGCAAGATGGTGGACCTGCCCGTCAAAGAAGACAAGTTCGGTATTGGTTATCAACCTCTGCAATCAGAGCAGATTGAGCAGAAAGGGCCGAGTACCTTCACCAGCGCTGGGCTGATGAATCATGGTGACGTCTTTGCAACCAGTAGTGAAGACGGGGACAGTGATTGTGATCTGAACAACTGGGTTCGCCCGTGTGCACCAGGGGAGACGATCAACAATTGGACGATTGAAGAAGTGGTCCAAGTTACTCTTTAAATAGAGTAATTTTCTTTTGTTTTTCATTTTGCACAAAACCCTACGTTCTGCCCAAGGCGTAGTGGTTCATTGTAGGGCCTCATCATGTTTTTCAAAGATATCATTAATAAAGGACGTTTTGCAAACAATTTTGTGATCCCTGTCTTTCTGTTTTGTTTTTCATTTTTCAAAAAAAAATAAAAATGGCAATGTTTTTGTTTTTTGTGACTTTCTTGAACTCTTTTTTCTAAAATAAAGCATTAAACATGCAGAAGTGATCTTACGGACTCCACTATGAACAGTTCTGTTATGACTCAGTATGATTTCAATAAACCCATCTACCAAGTTGAAGAGGAGAGTGAGGAAGATTGTGAACTCCCCAAAGAACTAGTTATATTGTTGAAGCAGGAGGAAAGGGTCATCCAACCTCATCAGGAGGAGTTGGAGATCATTAATCTTGGTACTGAGGACGCCAGAAGAGAGATCAAGATCGGGGCTGCTTTGAGGGCAGATGTCAAGAGAAGGTTGATTGAGATGTTGAGAGAATATGTGGAGATATTCGCCTGGTCGTATCAAGATATGCCTGGGTTGGATACGGATATTGTGGTGCATAGGCTACCTCTCAGAGAAGATTGTCCTTCAGTCAAGCAGAAGCTTCGGAGAACTAGTCCTGATATGGCGGTTAAGATCAAGGAAGAAGTTCAGAAGCAGTTGGATGCGGGTTTTCTGTCAGTTACCACTTATCCCCCTTGGGTGGCCAACATCGTTCCCGTGCCGAAGAAGGACGGTAAAGTCAGGATGTGTGTCGATTACCGGGATTTAAACAGAGCAAGTCCGAAAGATGATTTCCCATTACCTCACATTGATGTATTGGTTGATAATACTGCTCAATCCTCGGTTTTCTCTTTCATGGACGGTTTCTCTGGTTATAATCAGATCAAGATGGCGCCAGAGGACATGGAAAAGACGACATTCATTACACCTTGGGGCACGTTCTGTTATAAGGTGATGCCATTTGGGCTGAAGAATGTCGGTGCTACCTATCAGAGGGCTATGGCGACTCTCTTTCATGACATGATGCATGAAGAAATTGAAGTGTACGTGGATGATATGATTGCGAAGTCGCAGACAGAAGAGGAGCACCTGGTCAACTTGCAGAAGTTGTTTGACAGATTAAGAAAGTTCAAACTAAGGCTGAATCCAAACAAGTGTACGTTTGGGGTGAGATCCGGTAAGCTGTTGGGCTTCATTGTCAGTGAGAAAGGGATTGAGGTTGATCCAGCAAAAGTCAAAGCAATTCAAGAGATGCCTGAACCGAAAACGCAAAAGCAGGTTCGTGGGTTTTTAGGGAGATTGAACTACATTGCAAGGTTTGTATCTCACCTAACTGCCACGTGTGAACCGATTTTCAAGTTGCTAAGGAAGAATCAAGCAATCAGGTGGAATGATGACTGTCAAAAAGCTTTTGACAAGATAAAAGAGTATTTGCAGAAACCTCCAATCCTTATACCTCTAGTTCCTGGGAGGCCTCTGATAATGTACCTGTCAGTGACTAAGAACTCGATGGGGTGTGTATTGGGACAGCATGACGAGTCTGGTCGAAAAGAGCATGCCATATACTACCTTAGCAAAAAGTTTACCGACTGTGAAGTAAAATATTTGCAGCTTGAGAAAACTTGTTGTGCTTTGGCCTGGGCTGCTCGCCGACTGAGGCAGTATATGTTGAACCATACTACCTTATTGATTTCTAAGATGGATCCAGTGAAATACATCTTTGAGAAGCCGGCTCTCACCGGACGTGTTTCCCGTTGGCAGATGATCTTAACTGAGTATGATATCCAGTACACGTCGCAGAAGGCCATCAAAGGTAGTATTCTGTCAGACTACCTTGCCGAGCAACCGATTGATGATTATCAACCAATGATGTTTGAATTCCTTGATGAAGACATCATGTATCTGAAGATGAAAGATTGTGAAGAGCCTCTTGTCGAGGAAGGACCGGATCCTGATGACAAGTGGACATTGATGTTTGATGGGGCTGTGAATGTGAATGGCAACGGTGTTGGGGCAGTGCTTATCAATCCTAAAGGTGCTCATATACCTTTTTCTGCCAGATTGACTTTTGATGTAACCAACAATGAAGCTGAGTATGAGGCTTGCATAATGGGGATAGAAGAAGCCATCGATCTGAGGATCAAAACTCTGGACATTTATGGAGATTCCGCTCTAGTGATTAACCAGGTCAATGGAGATTGGAATACCAATCAGCCGCATTTGATTCCTTACAGAGATTACACCAGAAGAATCCTGACTTTCTTCAAAAAGGTGAAGTTATATCACATCCCCCGAGATGAGAATCAGATGGCTGATGCTTTGGCTACTTTGTCATCTATGATTAAAGTCCATTGGTGAAATCATGTGCCACATGTTGCAGTGAATCGACTCGAGAGGCCTGCGTATGTGTTTGCAGCCGAGTTTGTTGCGGATGAGAAGCTGTGGTATTATGATATCAAAAACTTCCTCAAGAGTCAGGAGTATCCTGAAGGAGCGTCAAAGAATGACAAGAAAACCCTAAGAAGGCTAGCTGGAAGCTTTTATTTGAATCAGGATGACGTGTTGTACAAGAGGAACTTTGACATGGTTCTGCTCAGATGCGTGGATAGACACGAAGCAGACATGTTGATGCAAGAAGTGCATGAAGGATCTTTTGGTACCCATGCTGGTGGTCATGCAATGTCCAAGAAATTGTTGAGAGCCGGTTATTACTGGATGACTATGGAATCCGATTGTTTCAAGTACGCTCGGAAGTGCCATAAGTGCTAGATCTATGCTGATAAGGTGCATGTGCCACCAAGCCCTCTTAATGTCATGAATTCGCCTTGGCCGTTCGCGATGTGGGGCATTGACATGATTGGGAAGATTGAGCCTACTGCTTCCAATGGACATCGCTTCATCCTGATTGCGATTGATTACTTCACCAAGTGGGTGGAAGCTACTTCCTATGCTAATGTTACCAAACAGGTGGTTGCCCGGTTTATTAAGAAGGAAATCATTTGTCGTTATGGAGTTCCTGAGAGAATCATCACTGACAATGGTTCGAATCTCAATAACAAGATGATGAAAGAGCTTTGTAAAGATTTCAAGATCGAACATCACAATTCTTCTCCTTACAGACCGAAGATGAATGGTGTTGTGGAGGCGGCAAACAAGAATATCAAGAAGATTGTGCAGAAGATGGTCGTGACGTACAAGGATTGGCATGAGATGCTGCCTTTCGCTTTGCATGGGTACCGTACCTCAGTACGTATGTCGACCGGGGCAACCCCTTACTCTCTTGTGTATGGTATGGAAGTTGTCCTACCTGTGGAAGTGGATATTCCTTCTCTAAGAGTCTTGCTGGATGTCAAGCTAGACGAAGCTGAGTGGATTCAAACAAGGTTTAATGAGTTGAGCCTTATCGAAGAGAAACGGTTAGCAGCTGTGTGCCATGGGCAGTTGTATCAGAGAAGGATAAAGAGAGCCTTTGATCAGAAAGTGCATCCTCGAAGCTATCAGACAGGTGATTTGGTTTTGAAGAGGATCCTTCCTCCCAGTACAGATAACAGGGGCAAGTGGACTCCTAATTATGAAGGTCCATATGTTGTTAAGGTTTTCTCCGGTGGAGCCTTGATGCTTACAACTATGGATGGTGAAGATTTTCCGTCCCCTGTTAACTCAGATGTAGTCAAAAAATACTTCGCATAAATTGACCCGCTGGACAAAAAGAAAAAAAGAGTCCAGGAAAAAAAGGGCATCCCGGCGAACCAAAAAAAAGAGAGAAAAGGTTCGGACAAAAGTTAGGGATAAAAATGAAAAGAATTTGTACACCCGGTAAGTCGAAAACCCGCAAGGGCGGCTTAGGAAAAAATGGGTATCCCGGTGGATTGAAACCCGAAAGGGCGGTCCAGGCAAAAGAGGGATTAGAGCGAAGACTACAGTCTGAGTTATCTGTACTTCATCGCGCTTCATTGCTTACCATCTCGAAGGATGTGATCGGTCTAGTCATTCTTCTCAGAAAGCAAGGAATTTGGGAGAAATTGAGGATCTGTGAGTCATAACAGAATTGGGAAATAGCGGATGCCGTATTCACATTGCCATTAGGATAGATTTTTTCCTTTTGTACGCAATTACCTCTTCCTAGGAATTGCTTCCCGATGTATTCGCCTTTCCAGGCCCATTTTCAATAAATAAAAGTCGTTATTCAGATAAATTGCTCTCTTGTTTTATTTTTACTGTTTTGTTTGCAAAAACGTCCGAATTTTTGATAAATATTGCATATAAAAACATGAAGGCTAGACAATAACGTGCCGAAAGATAAAACATTTGAAATTAAATTTGAATGTTGAGTACACTTGGGTGTATCTTGTCCATGCAATCTCCTGGGGCATGTATGTCTTGTTGTTTGCAGGTTATCACCTTTGGTTCCTGGATGAAGCAGATAAGCCACGGTTTGTTCAGGGATGTTGTCAGCACTGTCCAGTAGTGTGAGAGGGTGGGGATCTTCCCCAGCAGATGAAGCAAGGTCAGGACTTGTCTACCCAGTATAGTCAAGATCAGGAATTCCTCAGCAGGATTGAGGATGTTTCCCCAGCAGGCTTGGAAGTGGCTGTTTCCCCAAGCAAGTCTGAAAGCTATTATAACTGTTCTTCCCCGGCAGAGGCGTCTGTGGGTAGTGTGTCCCTCATCAGCAGGTACAAAAGCTATTGTTTCCCCAGCTAGTCTGAAGATTAATCCCCACCGAGTCTGAAGGATGTTGTATCCCCAGCGGAGGTGCCGGTGAGTGGTTTATTCCCCAGCAGTCGGGTTTGAAGTACTGTAATCCTCAGCAGGGTTGTGAAGGCCTTTCCCCATCAGGGTTGTGAATGTTTTCCCCTAGCAGATCTCCCCAGCAGAGGTTTGTGTTGATGGTTTTCCCCCAGCAAGTTCCCCGAGTGGATCAGGTTCGGTGGGAATTATCCCCAGTAGAGTTTGTCCTACCTGTAGACTGGCCGCTATCCTCAGCAGAGGTGAACATTGGTTGTTTCCCTAGCGGAGTCCCCAAGCGGGTTGGATTCAGTGAAGGTTGTCCCCGGTGGGATCTATTCTTTCTCCAGCAGCAATGCTATTCCCTAGCACGTTCGAGAAGTTGGTGCTATTCCTCTGTAGAGTACTCCCAGCAGTGCGTCTCCCCACAGAGTTGGAGAATCTCTTCAGATTTGTATGCTCAGCAGAGCAATCCTGTGCTCCCCAGCAGGAGTTCTCATCATTTTGCATCTTGCATGTAGTGATCATTGCATCCTCAAATAGCGTAGCATTTCCATTCAACATGTAGCATTACGCCATAGAAAAATTCAAACATATGCATTCATGTGTTAAACCTAATCAGACCACATCCCCAGCAGAGGCGGACCATTGTTCAACATCTGTACGACACATTTGCTACAGTTGCTCCAGACAGCAGTCGGGATTGATAATTCCCCAGAGAGGTTTATTTCCTCACCCATCCGTGGAAGGAAAGTTTGATTCTCCCCAGTGAGATCCTCAGCAAGTGTTTAGTCTTGCCTTGACATATGTAGATGTCATCCCTGTGATACCGGTAAGTGTCATGTCAGCACCCGTGTGTGTTCTTTCTTTGGTGTCGGTAAACATCATCTTTCGATGTCGGTAAAAATCGAGTCTCACTCCAGTTCATCGGTAAATGTCTGGTCATCTTTTTTTGGTGTCGGTAAACATCATCTTTCGATGTCGGTAAACATCGAGTCTTTCTCCCAGTCATCGGTAAATGTATGGTCTTGCTTCACTTCTGTACACATCATCTTTCGATGTCGGAAAACATTGTATCCTTTCCCATTCATCCGTTGATGTCTGGTCACCTCTCCGTTGGTGTCGATAAACGTCGAGCTTCTCCCGTTCGTCCGTTGACGTCTGGTCGAGTCTTTCCCATTCATCCGTTGATGTCTGGTCACCTCTCCGTTGGTGTCGATAAACGTCGAGCTTCTCCCGTTCGTCCGTTGACGTCTGGTCGAGTCTTTCCCATTCATCCGTTGATGTCTGGTCACCTCTCCGTTGGTGTCGATAAACGTCGAGCTTCTCCTGTTCGTCCGTTGACGTCTGGTCGAGTCTTTCCCATTCATCCGTTGATGTCTGGTCACTTCTCCGTTGGTGTCGATAAACGTCGAGCTTCTCCCGTTCGTCCGTTGACGTCTGGTCGAGTCTTCCCATTCATCCGTTGATGTCTGGTCACCTTTCCGTTGGTGTCGGTAAACGTCGAGTTTTTCCCATTTCGTCCGTTGACGTATGGTTGTATCCTTTTCCCCAGGTCGTCCGTTGATGTCTGGTCACCTCTCCGTTGGTATTGGTAAACGTTGAGTTTTTCCCATTCGTCCGTTGACGTCTGGTTGTATCTTTTCTTCCCAGTCATCCGATGATGTCTGGTCACCTCTCCGTTGGTACCGATAAACGTTGAGTTTTTCCCATTCGTCCGTTGACGTCTGGTTGTACCTCTTTCTCCTATTCATCACTTGTTGATGTATGGTTGTAGTTCCTTTTTCTGAAAAAAAATCAAATCCCCAGTGGAGTCGTTGGTAAACGTCTTGTCTGGTCCAGTGATAAATATCAGATCCCAGTGAAGTTGCCGTTGGTGAACTTTCTGTTCTTGGATCCCCGTAGAGTGCAAATTTCTACGGTTCTTTGGTATTCAATCCCTGTGTACCCTGAAAGTCTGACAGCCGTTGCTCTCATTCGTTCAGGTTCCCAGTTGATTGAATAAGGGCAGCTGTAGCACCTCAAATTTGCACCTCCCATTTGTATATACATTTCATTTCATTTTTTAGGTCATTAGGATTGCATTAACATTGCATAGCATGATACATCTCATCAGGCAAGACTGGTCAGGAGATTCAATTGTGCAAGGCAACAAGGGCATTTTCCATGAAATCAAAGCCCTAGGGTGGTTACATTGAGCTTACATGACCTAAGGATCACCTTGAAGCTACTTGGCCAAGTATTGGAGGCTCAGAACTCATCAGTGCATGATCAAATCATCTAAGGCCCATAGAAGTCAACAGAAGTCAACTGCAAAGTCAACTGTGGATTTGGAGGTGGGAAGTGGTTAGAGATGCTTCATTCATGTTCAAACAAGTCTCATTTGACATTTCAAACATCAACATTGAAGAATTTGAAGTCAGATCAAGACTTTCCCAAAATAGCAAGTGACATATAATTTGAACTTTCCAAAAATGGAAAGGTTTTGGACCAACTTCAACTCAAGATTACATCTTCAGGAAAGCTTCAAATGAAATTTTGTCCAACATGAAAGTTGAATATCTTTCTCTCCCATTTCCAAAAAGTCCAAGATCATGAATTTCTAATGTGTGGTTGAGGAGATATGATCCAATCATGGCAAAGTGTGTTCAAAAATTCAAACGGGCATAACTTTTAAACCAAAGCTCCAAAATAAGTGGTTCTTTTTGCATTTTGATCCTCATAACATGTACTTTCCAAGCGTCTCATTACATGGCATAAATTTTCTTTGCATGATCATGTGCTCACTAGTGAAGTTTTTTGAAGGAAATTTCATAAAACCATTTTGGATGATTATGTGCATACAATATCACTTCCAAAGCTTGCATGGACTTATTTTAAGGGATTTTGGGCCTTATTCTGGTACTGTTCACGCATGCATGGGGTGCATGAGGTGAAAATGTCATTTTGTGCATACACCTTACAATTGATTAATCTTAATTGCATTTGGCTTAAATAGGTTCTAAACATGATTAGCATGACATATATATTGTTAATCCTAAATGTTTTCGGCATTAGCATTCATTTCAGATCTGAATTTCAAAAATCATCCAAACTTTTCTCTCAAAATATTTTGCAAATTCTTCACACAAGAGCATTTCCTATTGATTGATTCATCCTCCTGAAGCATTTTTGAGAAGATTTGGACGTGGAATTGGAAGAAACCGTGCCAGTTTGGACCAGATTTGAAGCTTGAAGCATCAATGGAGATTGAAAATTGAGCTGGATTCACGTGCATTTGAGCATCCAATTCATCATCAATTACCTCAACAAGCATTGTAGATAAGATTTGAGGCATTGCAGAGCTTGTAGCACGCGATTCAAAGTTGTTGTTCTTCAAGAGGTCAGGATTCGACCTCTCTAATTCTCAAAATCTTTATGCTATTTGTATAGATCGTTGATTGGTGATCATTTTGGTATAAAGTTTGATTGAAATGGTGCACTGTACGCAAAGTTATGCTTGATTCAAGTTTTGGTGTCAAATTTTATTTCCTTCGATTTGGATTATGTGTGATGTTTTAGTGCAAATTGATGGTTGATCTTGCATGAGCATGTGATGATGATTCGAATGGTGTATCTATTTGTGATTTCTGGACATGTTTTTGGTTTTCTGGAAATTTGTTCATCGTGTGCATGAGGAAGAAGATGAACTTCATAGCATTTCCAGATTTGCTATGAAGTTGCTAGGATTTAGCTACGAAAAACTCATCCATTTGCTACGATTCTGGAAACGCGCTGGGTTTAGGGTTTAAGACCAAAACGTGGTCGTTTTGGTGAGCGCGCCACATTTCAAAATTGGACCGAGTTCGAATCCGTCTGGGCGCAATTTTTCAAATGCCTTGCCATTTTCCACATTCCCTCCTATTTTCCAATGCTTGCTCATTTACATTTTCAAATTTTTTCCTCAACTTCCAAAAATCATTATAAATTGAAAAATGCATTAATTTCACTCCAAGTTTTTGCACAATGCTCCTTATCCTGTCTAGTTTTTTATGAGTATAAATTTGCAAATTGTGCACGGCTGGATTTTATTTGGTGCTAGGTTGATTGAGCATGTATCCATTTTTGACCTTGCCTTGCTTATCCCTTTGTGAAATGCTTGTTTCTTATCCAATGAATGTGAAATTTTGCATGCTAATTCTAGACACATTGCTAGACATGTTGGCTTTGGTTTGACATTTTTCCCATGATCCAATTCTGTTTTACACTTGTTCTAACTTGGTGTGACAATTTGTGTCACACATTTGATGGTTTGAATTGTACAATGTGATTGCCATGCCTAATGATGTCCAATGCTTCTGATTTTTTGTGGGATGGATGTTATAGATATCTTGCTTGCTCATGCCCTTTTCCAGATTTATTTGAATAATTTCTGTTTTGATTTGGATTTTTCATTCATGATGATCACATATGAACTTTGGAATTGCCTTTGACTTCACTTGATCATGAAATGCATTTGGTTAATGATTTTGATGTGAGCCTTTTTAGGATATGTCAATATGTGTTTGAAGTTGCTTTGTGTCAAGTTTGAGGTTCTGTTTTGAATTTTTTCTCCATCTTTGACCCTAGGCTTTGACCTAGTGGTTTGTGGCTTACATGTGGGCTTTGATTTCAGGTTTAAGCATCCAAGTCCATAGTTGATGATGCTTCCTCATTTGAGTATTGATGTTTGTTTTTGATTACTAACACTTGTGTGTTTTGTAGGTTGATGCTAACTCATTTGAGTTTGCCTCATGGCTTGCACATTGTACATTGTCTGTCTGTTTGATATTAACTGTTGATTGTTTGGTTGTACAGTTGAACTGATTGGTTTAGATTTTTCACAGGTACCTAAGTTGCTTTAAGTTCACTTGAACTTGTTTTGCTAGCTTGTGGTTTGCTTACCACTGAGGTATAATTCTTCTGACTTCATGTAGTCTGGAAGACCTGTCCTGTTATGTGGGCAGGCACCTGTCTGAAGCCCTCCTTAAGAGGCAATGCTTGTGTTTGTTTAATTTTGTGCCAAGCAGGTAAAGACCTCTTTAGAGGCAATTGGCAGATAAAAGGGATGTGCAATCCATCCCCTGCTATTCAGTTGTGTCACTCACTTTGCTCACACACCATGTGTTGATGCATTGTGAACAAGAACCCAAGATCTTGTTGTGTTAGTCATTTGTGGAGAAGAGTTCCTACATTCTGAACTCCCACACTTTCTATGTTGAGTCAAGCTCTCCCAGGCCAGGGATAAGAGCTGTGAGGTCTTACCCTCACTTCCCATTTCATCTGCTTCACCCTAACTCTCAATGTTAGGGTTAAGAGCTAACAACACCCTTTTCCAGTTGGTTTGTTTGTCGAGGTTGACATGACCCCTTGACTAAAACCTAACCTTGATTGAGCCAATTGATTGTATATAGTGTGTGCTACTTGTGCTTGTGTTTACTCAATTGTTGTTTAGGCTAGCTTGCTTCCTGTGCAAGTTAGGATAGAAACCTTAACCTAGGGCCATGGTGGATTTACATGATAACTATTAGGCTCGAGTCAGGCTCCCTTCTAGTTTGTCATTTCCCAGTCTCTGGTTAGGTTAGAAGTTCTTTCCCTGCGTAGGGGAACTACGTCGCCCTGATCCTCATACCAGATGAGGTACGTAGGCAGGAGATGAGCTGATCTCTCCGGGCGCCCTTTTTTATTTCTCAACCCCCTTTGTGTTGTGTTGGAGTCTGACATAAGTCCAACGATTGGCAGTTGGTTTCCTGTGTCTTGTTTGCTTGTTGGAGTCTGACGTAAGTCCAGCGATTGGCAGTTGGTTTCCTGTGTGTGTGTTTGTTTGTGTGGAGTCTGACATAAGTCCAGCGATTGGCAGTCGGTTTCCTGTTTGTGTTTTGTTTGGCGTGCGTTAGCCGAGCTACGAGTGCTCTGATTCTTCTCTAGTTAGAGAAGATACGTATGCATAGGATGCGACATCCTAGCGAGCATGTTTCCCCTGTCCCGAACTACGTCGACTCTGATGTCTGTGTCTGACAGGCTACGTAGGCCCAGGATGCGATATCTTGCCGAGTTCCGTTTCTTTTGTCTTTCTGTGTTTCCTTCCAGCCTTGTGCAGTTTGTGAGTAGTTTTAGCAACCTTTCTTCTATTCTTTGTGCGTGGATCTCGTCGAGTACGACGGATGCGTAGGGGTGCTAATACCTTCCCTTCGCATAACCGACTCCCGATCCCATCTCTCTCTGGTCGCGAGACCATTTCCTTTCCAGGTTTACTTCGAGCGTTTCCTTTCCCTCCTTTGGGATAAATAACGCACGGTGGAGGCTCTGTTGTTTCTTTTCCCGCCGGTTTTTCGCGTAATGCGACAACAACCACAAGCAAAGCAAAGCAACTCAAGTAATGAGTTAAAGCGGCTAAAGTACCTGTAAGAAAATCAAACAAGTCAATATTCACATTCAGACAACCAAACAATCAACAACAGTCAGACAAATCAATATGCACACAGGTCAAGCTTTATGACTCAAGAATTCAAGTGATTCCACCACACTCCATGAACCTACAACACAAAGGATTAGTGCACAAAGTAATTTGCATTTCATGAAGTGAGATCAACATCAACCATTAGGACTATAAGCTTGAACCTGAAATACAAAGCTTAAAAAGTGAGTACAAACCACTAGCACCAAGGCTAGGGTCAAAGGCAAAGTAAAAAGTCAAAACAGCAACCAATATTCAACACGTAGCACATTTAATATATCATGAACATGTCCTAAAAAGGACCAAGTCAAAAGCATTAAGCAAAGTCACCACATGAGCAAGCTAGGGCAAAGGTAATTTCAAAGCTTACAATTGATAATCAAGAATGAAAATTCCATATTAAAACAGAAATGAATCAAACAATCCTGGAAATTTTTATGTGCATACAACATGTCAAGCACAATCATCATGCCAAAAATTATAATCAGAGAAGCTCAATTGATATGGCAATGAAAATGAATAAGATCAACATCAAATTGTGTGACACACATTGTCACACCATACAATCACATGCCTAAAACAGAGAAGGAACATGCTAAAAATGCCAAATAAAATCTCAAACATCCTACAACATGTTAGGAAGCAGCATATAAAATTTCATGGCAATTGGACAAGTATTGAGCATTTCACATCAATTTGAATGAGGCATGGCACATATGCATACATGTTCAAGCAACTCATCACAATTAAAAATCCAGACATGGTAAAATCATGAAATCACACCATAAAAATACTAGACAAACACATGATCATGTAGAAAAAAAATGGGAATTAATTGGATCACTATTCTATTTTTTATGATTTTTGAAGTTGGCATGAAATAATGAAATAAAAATTGAAAACATGAAAATAATGAAAAGAATTGAAGAAAATGGCAATTCCATTCAGGCTGGTTCGAACTCAGGAACTAGAGGCCCAAGGAAGCGCGTTTAAACGCAGCGTTCCATTAATCTGATGTGGCTAGCCACATCACTGGTCCAAGTTGGCGTGGACAAGTCAAAGAACAACAACCAATAGTAATGACAGTAGTATGCACACGTAAGCGCTAGCCAAAATAAATTAAAACAAATAAGCGCCATGAGAAAGGATCGAACGCGCGCTATGAACATGAATGGCGCTTCTACAGTGTTTTTCCAGAAACGAACCAGCAAACCCTAAGCCTGTACAGGCGCGGCCGTGCACGGTGGAGGAACAGTATGAACTTCAAAAAAAAAAATCCAGATTCGCATAAAATTTACATCATCAGAAAGCTCTTGCTACGTACATTACATATCGAGCATTAACTAAGGCTAATTCATCATGTATCAAGAGAATCGATCAAAAACATTTTGACATTCAAAACTTCAATTCCACATAACTCAACCAATACTCAACCAAATCACATGAAATTTTCATCAGAATGCTCAGCAATCAAAGCTCTACAACATTATGCACATAAAATCAGCAATTAAGAGATTCGAAAAACCTACCTCTTGAAGAGCAATCAATGGCAGCAGCGTGTTCAAGGCCTTGCAGGTGTGTAGATCAGCTCTAGCTCAGATTTGAAGCCTGAAGTTGAAATTGAAGCTTGAGATGGCTTGGATCTAGCTCAGATTTGAATCTCCATTATCATGTTCTTGAGCTTCATGTGCTTAATTCTTCACCAAATTCTGCGAATCAAGGCTGGATCTATGCTAAATGATGATCAGAGAACACAAATATGCAAGAAAATCAAGGTGTTATGTGGAAAAAATTTGAATTATGGTGGAGAGAAATTTTGGAGGGAAAATGAGATATAGATCTAGAATTTGTGATTATCAACAATTCTGTTAGGGTTTGCCTTATATACCATGTACTAATCACATCCTAATTAGAATTAAGCATGGTTTAGTTGAGATTAAGCAAAAATAAGGTGTATGACGAATTTTGGAAAATTGGTGGTGCCATGCAAATGTACACGTGAACAGTAGCAAATGGATGATCAAATTCACTTAAAATCACTTCATGCACATGATGCACCAAATTCAAATTTCCAAATTTCCCTCCAAAATGATCATGAATGGGCAAATGATTATATGATGAAATTTCATGCAATGCCATGAATTATTTGGAAAATATATGTCATGAGGAGCAAAGTGCAAAAAGAGGCACTCAATTTGGAGCTTTAGATCAAAAGTTATGGCCTTTTGAAGTTTCAAGCACACTTGGCAATGATTTGATCATATCTCCTTAACCATTCATCAGATGCTCATGATCTTGGACTTTTTGGAAATGGGAGAGAAAGATCTTCAACTTTCATGTTGGACAAAAATTCATTTGAAGCTTCTTTGATGATGTAAAATCAAGTTGAATTTGAACCAAAAACTTTCCATTTTTGGAAACTTTCAATTACAGGTCACTTTCCATTTTTGGAAACTTTTGATCTGACCTCAAATTCTTCAAGATATGTATTTGACATGATGAATAAGCCTCTTTGGGACATGCATGAAGTGTCTCAAACCATTTCTCCCCCTCCTAGCCCTCAGTTGACTTTCAGTTGACTTTTATGGGCCCCTAGATGACTTGAAAATGCACTGTGGACTTTGAGCCTCCACCACCTGAGGAAATGGCTCAGAAATGAACCCCTAGCTCCAATAAGCTCTTCCACATAACCATGTGATCTTCATCATCAATAGAATACCTCACCTCCTTGAGAATCCCTGGTTGGAAGAAAAGTCAATGATTAGGGTTGACCAGAGGTCAAAACCCTAATCCCAAGGAACCTGAACATGAATTCTGAAACCTTTGATAAGGACATAACCATGATGATGATGACATATCCTTGCCATCAAGATAATGCTCAACCTCCTTGAAGAACCAAGAAAACCCTAATTGAAGCACAAACCCTCAGATGGCTAGTGATCAATTTATGGAGACCCTCAAGCTTGAATCTCTTAACCTCTCTATCTTCTGACAATACCTTAGAGGATGACTTGTCTCATTTTCACATGATATGCAATATGCAATGACTAATGCCCTAAATATGAAATGCAATATGCTAAACTAGTCCCAAGAAGAGGAGGGCAAATTTTGAGGTGTTACAAATTGGTATTGTAATTTTAAATTTGAGTAGCTAAGCTTCTCTAGGTTAGATTGTGTGATGATAAACTTTATTTAATCTTGTTGGCATTATATATTGGTTTGACTTTGTATAAATCCTTTAAATTATAATCTTATTTAGTTTTTTGTTAATCTTAATGCTTTTTATTTGAGATACTTTATTAGTCTGATATTAGACACATAAGGATTATTGACCCTTAACCTATGTGATGAACCTAGGGCAACTGTTATACTTACGCTGGTTGAATAGGGATAGGAGACCCCAAGTAGTGGT
The DNA here is from genome assembly GCF_024323335.1 of Lathyrus oleraceus. NCBI lineage: Eukaryota > Viridiplantae > Streptophyta > Magnoliopsida > Fabales > Fabaceae > Lathyrus > Lathyrus oleraceus. Next base: position 612,470,473 of record NC_066583.1, read on the forward strand.
CTAGGGAATTAATATTTTGTACATCGTCTAACCCTTCTTACGCTGGCGGACTATGGATATAAAGTTACGAATAATGATTAGTGAGTCATTTCGTGAGGGATCGACTATAATAGTTTTGTTAGTTCGTCGTGGATTATAAAGATTATACCATACACACAAGGAATCATACATAAACAAGAGATGATAAGGGGATTCTAATACACAACCTAACTGTCTTAATACTTCTATTTTAAACTCATAATTTATTTTCCGTTCTAAAACCTGAACAACCCCCCCCCCCCCCCCCCCCCCCCCCTCATTTACTATTTTTCCTTTGTATTGCATAATTGTTGGCTTGTTCAAACAGAGTCTATGTGGATTTGATCTTTTATTACTGCGACACTATCAATATGCTTATCGAGAAGTCATTAAGTTTTTGACACCATTGTCGATGACTATTAATATATCAACAAGGAAAATCTTGTGCAACGTATAATATTTTTAATTTTTATTTTTATTTTTGTTTTCAATTATATAGATTATGTTTTTTGTAATTAGTTATTTTTATTTATTCTTAAATTTTCTTTGTTATTCTTTCTCTTTTTAGTTTTATTTTTGTTTAATTTTTTTATCTAGTGCAATGCTACTAAGGTATTTATCTTTTTGTTTGTATGCAAGGTCAAGACAATCATGCAAGATGACGTCTATGTTACCTTTGCAAAGTTTGATGCTTATGCAAAGGAACTTGCAACAAAAACGCTCATTCTAGAAAATGCTAGACATTATTCAGAACCAGAACCTTACACTGATCATTCATGGAAGGAGGACTCATCATTTCAACTTGAAGAAATCTTGACTCAGTTTATAAAGATGACTCAACTCAATTTCGAGAAAATTAATAGGCATCAAGAAATTGTGCAAAGTAACATGAAAACATCCTTCAAGAATTTAGAGATGCAACTTGTTCAAGTATCTAGCCAATTAGCATTAAAACTGATATCTAGTGGGTATTTCTATGAAAACATGTTAGATAGTCATAGAGATAAGGTAATTGAAAGAGAAGTCAAATAGGAATGTGAGATATTCGATGAAGGAGGAGTTGAAAAAGAAAAAGAAGAAGAAAAGTGCACAACACCTGATAAAGAAATAAAAGCAATAATAGAAGCAGCGAGGGTGAAAATTATATGTGGAAAAAGGATAAGAATGCAATATAAAGATTATATAATTTTGGATAAAGCTCCAAATGCAATAATTTGTTTTGACATATATGTCTAACTACAAGATCTTCAACAAAAGAATAATACTACACCTAGCAACAAGGCTGATAAAAAAGGAGAAATAGATAAAGTATTGGATGAGATTTATGCATTATTCGATACTATCAAGCTGGAGAGAATATGGAAGAAAAGCCTTGAATTCCTAAAAGTGATGGAATTCCTACCAAACAAAAGGAAGAATAAGGATGATGTACTTTTGTGTCATATATGCCGCCCTAACACAAAAATAGAAAGGTCAAGCTTATGACTTTAAAGAAGCGCTAGATGGGAGGCAACCCATCCATTTTTAATTATTTTTTGTTTTTCATAATTTATTTTATTTCTATTCAAGACCGTATCAAGAGGAAGTAGCTACTCAAGCATAAATTTTCCATGAAGATCTCAATTGTCTTTAATAAACAAGTTTGTAGTTGTCTATGTTTCTTTTAGATTGCAAGTTTAGCACTTTGGCATTGAACAAATGATCCAAAAGAAACTTGATTATCAAAATAACAACTAGTAACTTGAAGGCGAAGAATGAGAAAAGAATTAACGAACTTGTACTCAACCTACATATACCTCATCTGGTAAGGTTTGAGCAAAATATTTCCATTGTTCCCTTTTCTTTCTTTATGAGTGTATCCATGCATTAATATTTTATCTGGTTTGATTTATTTCTGATTAAGTTATCAAGTTTGATCAAAATACATTGAGGCAATTTTTTTGTTTATAACTTTGAGCTTTTGTAAACCACCCTTTAGTAGTAGGATTATCCTTTTCTAAACACTTTGAGCCTAAGCCTTTATTTTGGTGACGTAGCCTTAAATTCTTAGTCATATTGCTTGAAAGATCTTTTATTTCCACCCTCTCTTTGGAGTTAGGTAGAAATATTATTCTTAGAGCTTATGAAAAAGATTAAGTTTGGGATTGCTCTTTAAAGTGAGCAACGGTTTAAGTTTGGGGTTGGGGTACTAGAGAACATGATCCAAAATTTTAAAAATTGTTGTGAAAAAGAAGTGGAAAAAGTCATTTCTTCAAAAAAAATGAATGAATGAGGAAAGAAAAAGAATGACATTGTAAGAAGGATCACAAATCTCTAGTACTAACAAAAATATATGATGAATGAAGGAAATATAGGAACCTAACTCCAAAGGTTTAACCCGACTTTCCTAAATATAGCATACCCTACCATAAGCTAAGTTACAACCTGGAAAGCCATCTAATGTGTGTGATGTGATCTCTTTGATGAACATTTTAAAAACATAATCAAGCTAAGTTTAATTGATTTTTCATGTTGATTGAATGATCACCATATCCATTGAGTATGTTATAGTGAGCAGAGAGACCGGTTAGGTACTCGTCAATGTTGAGGATATTTCCCGAATTCGTCGGATAGAATTTGGAAGCTAAAACATGGACAGGTAAAAAATATATTTTATTTGGTGATATTCGATTTTTATTGTGCGACTTGTTTTCTATTGAAATGTGCAGTTACAAATGAGTTACTTGAGGACAAGCAACGATTCAAGTTTGGGGTTGTGATGACAGTCCGTCATTGTATATATTTAGTCAAAGAATCAGAGAAAATAAGTGAAAATCAAACAAATATGAGAAGGAATGACCAAAGAATGAGGGAAATTGGCTAAGTGTGCAAATTGTGGACTTAGTGAAAATTTGAGTGAAAAAAGAGCAAAAAAGAGTGAAGCTTCAGAAATAATCACATCCACCATCACGCAGCATCGCACACGCGATAGGGCATTAAGAGCTGCATCGCGCACCCAATCCATGGTATCACGCATGTTATGGTCCATTTTTTGAGCCTTTTTCTGACGCGTTCTAGTCCATTCTGACACCTTTAAGAGGGGAAATTCTGCATTTTCACAAGGGTTACGGAATTCGGCACTAGGAGCACAATTTTACAGCATCAAAGGGTGATTTTGAGAGCATTGGAGGCTAATCCTTCAAGGGAAATCATATGTTATTCTTCTTTATTCAATTGGTATTGTAATTTTGACTATAAGTAGCTAAGCTTCTCTAATTTAGGTTGTGTGAAAATGAACCTTATTCAATCTTGTTGGCATTATATGTTGGTTTGACTTTGTATGGATCCTTTGAAGTATAATCTTATTCAGTTGTTTCATAATCTTAATACTTTTTATTTGAGATACTCTATTGATCTGATATTAGACACATAGGGGTTATTGACCCTTAGCCTATGTGTTCTTCTTACTCTAGTTGAGTAGGGATACGAGACCCCGAGTTATGGCCTAGGGAATTAACAGTTTGTAGATCGCCTAACCCTACTTACGCTGGCGGACTAGGGATAGAAAGCTCCAAGTAACGGTTAGTGAGTTATTTCATGACGAATCAGCTATAATGGTTTTGTTAGTTCGTCGTGAGATTATAAGGATTAGACCATTCATATAAGGCATTATACATAAACAAGAGAGGATAAGGGGATTATAATACACAACCAAATCGTCTTAATACTTCTGTTTTAAACTCGTAATTTGTTTTCTGCTCTAAAACCTGAACCCCCCCCATTTATTATTTTTCCTTTATATTGCACAATTGTTGGCTTGTTCGAACACAGACCTTGTGGATTCGATCTTTTATTACTATGACACTATCGGTACACTTGGCTAGAAGTCATCATGTATGTCCCTGATTAAATGTCTCCTAGAGCGATTGGTTTCTAATGCTCTTAAGGTGGTCTGCCCTAGTACGAGCCTTGAAGTAATTTTTCTTCTTGACCAACTGATCTTTGAGGGAATGCCCCTGGCTAACTGATCTTGGAGGAAAGCCTTTGATTAACTGATCTTGGAGGAATGCCCCTGATTAAGTGATCTTGGAGGAATGCCCCTGGTAGGACTATATGTTATAGCTCATCATTGCAACCTCTTTGATGTTAGGTGCTTATTTGTGGATTAAAATTATTTACTCAAAAACATTCATTTTAATGCGACGCTCATACATGTTTTGAGATCAAAATCATTATTTAAAGTGTGAAAGACGATGTGGGAATTTGATATCAATACAAGTGTATTTAGCAAATCTTTAGGTGTCAGGTTTACGCAACCTTACTGCATTATGCCTTAAGAATGCCTTTGCTTCAATTAGTCTTTTGCATGTTGTAACGTGGTTTGGTTCACGGTTTGAGAAACAAAGGATATAAGGCTCAAAATTTTAATTTTAGCCCACCCCATTCTACTTGATGTTCTACAGTCCTACGTTCAGCTAACCCATCAGGTGCAATCAATTTCCCAAAAGAAATTTTGGTGATTTTTGGAATCAATGAGGTTTTTATTTCGTTCTCTTGAGTGGAAATCACCCTTTTATTGGTAGTCACAACATTTTTATCTTGCTTTTCTTTTTTTTTACTGAAGATTTTTTATTCTTTTTCTATCCCTAATTTTTTCTTGAACTGATTTTTTGAATTTTCAGTCCACTGGGATGCCCTAATTTTTGCTTAAGTAACTTGTTTTCAAGTTTTTGACTTAGAGGGATTTTCTTCTTTTTTTACTTTTTTGCTTTTGAAAGCTTGTGACTACCATGATATTGGTTATTGGGAGACCACCATTGTGAACTTTTAGATTTTCAACCTCTTCGACATTAGATGATGCATAAGATGTGATTGATCTCTTGATGGGATGTTCTCTTTGGAATTTGAATGCATAACCGAATTAGCTAATGAATACCTTGCCCCTAGTTAAAATTAAAGGGTTTTTTCGTACGGAAAGAAACACCAAATTCTAGGCTCAAGGGGGGTTACGAGAGACTATCTTCCTTATATCTCTGGTGTTTAGGAGGTGAAACAATGCCTTACCTCGTCAACAAAGTTTTATTCGAAAGCATATTGTCATCAATTTTGGGTATTTTTTCTTTATCATTCTCAATTTTATCCTTGCTTAATTGAAGTGGAGAAGTATTTATGTCTATATTCCATTTTTTATGAAAAAGAAAAACAATGAATTAAGCATGCTCATTTTATTCATATCACCAGTGTGAGTAACAATATTAAAAGCAAAAGTACTTTTACAGAAAGAAAATGTAAATGAAAAAGCTAAAGATGGTCTACGGGTGATCATTCTTAAGGATAATCTGTCAGGGCTTCTCTGTAAAGCATAGCAATTTCTGCTCAAAGAGCTTTTGAACTTTATTCTTGAAAACAAAACAAGTTTATGTGGAATGCCCTACGTATCCTGCATGATATCCATATGTGGCATTAAGATTATGCTTAGTATGGTAGGGAGACCAGGCATGCTTGATCTCCTTGGACACAATTGCCCCAACATGAATCGAAATAGGAAGTAGACGCGTATAACACATTGGAATCGGATCAAAGCAGGGACGTCTCCTCTCTTGATCGTTTCTCCCTTTTCAGATTTTCTTCTGATTCTGTTTCTGGTTTCCTTGAGTGGGCTTCTAAATCGGTAGGGGGTAAACCAGAAGATTTCCTGGAATTTCATTTTGGACTTTACCCGCCTTCGATCTGAGAAATTTGTGGTCATACTATCCGTGAATAGTTCTAAGATCATGTCGACCTTGCCTTGGGCTTGATCCAAGCTATCCTTGCATATTGCATTCCTATGCTCCACCTTTTCCATGATTCTTTGGTGACTGGCTCATAATCAGGTATCATTGTCGGGGAATTGTCGTCTTCTACATGAGGAAGGGAAATGGTGAGATTTTCTAGTTTGTATGCATGAAATGTGAATGCGTGAATGTATGCATATGTTGTTTATATGGATGGAATGCAAATAGATATGCGGCATCAATTGATTCAAAGGTTTGATGATGCAATAATTTAGGTTCAAAAGTTCGGTACATACACGATGACACAATAATGGTATTCAATAATATAGGTTAAAGTTTCAACATGCTCTGGATAGTCTGCATATACTTCTTAATGAAGGTTCAAAGGTCTGACATATCGAGGTATGTAGGGGCTTGGTTTCCTGCAAAAACACATATCCCCTCACATGTAAGTTTTAAAGCTTTATGAAGGTTCTTAGAGTCACAAATCCTAGGATGAGAATATTGTTATCATTGGAAATGACTTGCGAGCCAACGATACCATCAAGAGGATCTACTTTAATTAAGGTTAACCCTCGACTTCAAAAGCGACTGGTTTACTAAAGGTCCCTAGAGTCATATATCCCTCCTTGAAAGTAGTGTCATCATTGCAAAATAACTTACGAGCCAACAATACTTCATGAGGAATATACTCTAGGCGAGGTCTTCGTACCAACCCATCAAGATAACTACGTCCGACAAGTCAGTACTACGCGACCACCATTCTATCTTAGGTGTTCTCTCCAAGCCAGGGTAGTGGACTTATCACTCAATAGTATCATGAAACCCATCCCACAATAGAAAATACAGTAGATATATCCAAAATATAATAGCTACAATAAATGAAAGCAAGTAAAATAAAGATAAACACCCAAAGCATATAAAGAGGACAAACAAAATTGGGCTTGACTCGCTTAGGTAGTCCCCAGAAGAGTTGTCGATTGCTGCATCGCGAAAAATACCTAAGCGCATCACACGCTCGAAGATACAACAAAATCACCATCGAACTTTATTTATTCCAAAAAGAAAGTGAAAATATCGATAAAATCCAAGGGGAAGAGAAAAAAGGTAAGGAAGTCGGTTATACAAGGGGAAGGTATTGACATCCCTCATACCCGTTGTACTCAATGGGGACCATTTTGATTGTTCTTTGCACGAATGGGTGTTGCTATCTAAAAGCTACTTGCTATTGCTTTAAAGATTAAAAAAAATGAGTTTTAAATTAGTGTGCTCGCCAAGGATTTGGACCCTCGTGCCTACTATTCTCATTGTGCAATGAGAAAATCAGAGATTCTTAGTTCGTGGAAGAAAATATGGATTTGTTATTTGTTTTTAGTGAACAGTGTTAACATTCATGTCCTAGCAGTCAAAGGTTGCTTGTATGCTCACGCATGGGAGACTTAAGCGTTTGTTTGTTTTCGGTTAATGGTTGTGCTTGGATCATATTCTAATAGTTAAATGTTGCTTGTATACTCACGCATGGGAGGCTTAAGTGTTGTTCTTATTGCGGTAAAATGGAAATAACATGTCCTTTGTGAAAAGCTTTTGAATGCCCTAAGGAGAAAATTTTAATTGGTTGTGATTGATTTTAGAATAGGAGACAAGTATCGGACCACAAGCTAAGTACGTCTGACAATCTGAGTACTTAGGAGCTAAAAGGATAAGTGCATCCTAACCTCTTTTTTTTATCCAAAAAAAAATTGTTTATGAAATTTTTTAGACGAGTTTAATCGTTGATACTTAGAGGGAGACAAACATTTAACCACAAGATAAGTACGACCGATAACCAAAATACTCGGGAGCTAAAAGGACAAGTTCATCCTGGCCTCTCTTTTTCATCCCATGAGCACCGAATTAAACTCATTTTACTTTTAAGTGTTTTGAAGGGAAGACAAGTATCGAACCACAAGATAAGCACGACCGACGATCTGAATACTTGAGAAATGGTGTGTACAAGTACGTACACTCCGTCCTTTTTTATCCAGATTATTGTAAAAATGTTTTGAAAATGACTTGAAATTGGATCAAGTGTTTGAAGTTGAATATAAAAATGTGTGAATTAAATTGAAGAGGTACTTGACGTTGGATCAAGCACTCGTGTTGCATTCAATTAAGTTTGATTTGGAAAAATCCTTGACGTTGGATCAAGTTTATTTTTGTTCTTTAGGAAAATGTCATTTTTATATCGCTTTTGATTACTCCTAATTTAATGGACGAGTGAGGAGAGCAATAAAATGGAAAGTGATAAAATTGTTACATGTTCATGGAAGTGGGATATATTTGTCCCAAATGGAGGATAATCATACACCATACAAAATTAAACCATAAACACATAAAATATGAAAAATAGATCAAGGCATTAGAAATTTAAAATAATCATGTCAACTCTAGTTTCTAGTTAACCATACATTGAAATAAATAAAAAATAGCAATTAAACTCAATCAAAAGTTAATCCTAAGAAACTGAAATTAGAAATTTAATTCTAACATAATTAATCCAATTAAAATTAATCTAATGAAACATGTATTTAAAATGTTCATCTAAATGTTAGAAAAAAATTAAAAGAAAATAAATCAACACTAATAAAAACTTTTAGGGGTGATGAAATTAAAAAAAAAGTGTGTTTATTAAATAGGGCGCAGACCCGTGCATAATAAGGCCCAAATGTGTTTTAGGCTAATTTGTGTTCAGGATGGGGGTATGACAATTGATGATGGGCGCAGGGAGAAAAGGCCCAGCAAGGGCGCACCAAAAAGGGCCTAACATGGCAAAAAAAAGTGCGATCAAACAATCAAGATGGAGAAAGGATGGGACACATGTAAGTCGTTTGATTAGATCATGTTAGATCTCACAGTTGTAATGGTGAACGCATAGTATACTTGAATACACATGATCCAATTGTTTTGTCTTATTGCTATTTTGTCTTATTATGTTGCACAGAGCCAGTCAAAACATGTGTGTGGTACTGTTCAAAAAAGGGAAAAAAGGAAAAATGTCAGGTACACGTGTCACAGTACTACGTGTTCTGGGTTTAATCATTTGTTCATCAATTACTCATTAATTGATCACACATTCATGAATTTGATCTACTAAAAATATAAAATCAAATAATCAATATGCAAATTATATATCATCACACTCGATTATTCGCAAGGAATCTAAATACGCGATTGAATTTTACAAATGAGCCACGAATTTGGAAGAATCAAGCGAAAGGCTGAAGAACAAAGTGTATAAATAATCGAACGATTTACATTCGTTATAATGATTCGTGAAAGTAATCGCATATTCAAAATCGTAACGAAAAATTGCTTCTAATGATATATTATTATGTAATTAACGGTTAAGAATTAAAAAATCATTATTTTAAGTTTATGCATTCCATACAAAAATAAGTGATTATCTAATAAGCAATTTCAAAACAGTAGCTTAAATCAATCAATCAGTAAATATCCAATCATTCATGGCAAGGGTGTGGAAGAGATAAAGGATTACCGATGGAGCGGAGGTTTGCTCCGGTTAGCGTTGAAAATTGGAGTGTCGATGAGAAATACGAAAAACTTCAAGAATAAGCTTCTTTAATTCAATTAACTTCCAAGCTTTAATAATTATTCTTGATGATGAATGAATGTAGAATATTGATGAATATGCTTGAATTGATAAATTTTGTATAATGATTATTGATGAAATTTGATAAACTTTAGATGATGATTGTTGATGATAACATAGAGATTGTTGATGGATGATTTTTTATGATAATTATTGGATTGTTGATTGATGATTCGTTGAAGTTGGCTTGTGGGTAAGTTCCACCATTTTAGAACTTTAATGTGAAGTTCTAAATGGTGATGAAGATGAACTTTTGTGAGGGTGAGGGAGAAGATGAATTGAGAGAGAATTTGTGGGAAAAAATGGTGGAAAAATAATGGTTAATTGTGAATTTTCTAAGTTAGGTTAGTCAATCCCAATGTGAAAAATTATATGTTTATATAGATTTTCTAAATGGATAATCACCATTGGATTGTGCTCCAAGTAAGAGTTTTATCAATGGTTAGAAATTAATTTAATTCTCAGTTCCTGATCACTAATTTCAACCCTTGGATTAATTGTTTAAAATGGTTAGGATCGAAGGAAAATTGGATTGAAAATGGAAGTTGGAATTTGTGTTTGTTTGAAAGTTTTATGTTAGTTTGGAAGTTTTGTGTTAGTTTGAAAGTTATGGTAGTTAAAGGTTAATTGAGTAATTGAATATTATGACGAATGAGGTAGTTAGAGACCAATGGTTTTGGATTTTATAAAAAGTACCAAGTTGGAACGTAAGGTAAATGGTCACTAGTAATTAACTTGAATTTGAATGTTTTTGCCTTGATTTTTCTACCACTTTGACTTGAATTTTTAGTAAATCATGTCATGACTTTAGGTGCTTTTTGGAAGTGATTTTGTGTTAAAAACAAGAACTTTTGAATGGTGTAAATTCATGGATCAAATTCTGATTTTATTTTGGGCATGGATCAATGTTGGAAAGTATTGAAAAACAAGTATATAATTTGTTGGAAAGTAGCACTTGACATAATCATGATACAAGTCATTTGTGATGAATGATGATGAATCCTTGATCAATTGTTTGTAGAATAGGTCTAAGAAAATCCAGGAGTCAAAAATGAGTCAATAGTCGACAATTGACAAAAAGTCAATAGTTGACCAAAAAGTCAACGGTTTGACCAAAAAGTCAATGTACCCGAAAGATGTACTTTTTTACCCTCTTTACTTGTAATCCATTCTTTTAACTTGTATCTCAAGAAATATGCATCGTACTATGAATTTCCGATAAATAAATGAAATCTTCTTTTTATTTTAACTGTCATTTTCTTAGAATCCAAGCAAACTCCTGAATTAAGTGACCATCGGTCCAATCTCCCAGCTAACTATGAATCTAAAATAAAGAGATGATCTGCACCATAAATAATATGATAAATAAACCTGAATAATTGCCAAATAATATTCTCCTTGAAAATCCACTTGACCTGATTACATCAATTATTACCGAACCTTTGGCATAAATTTGTTATAATATATAAATGTCGATGAATGGCCTAAATGCATGATCAAATAGAAGAATATATGCAAATGAAAAAAACCATAATCCATGCGAATTATGAGGAGGTATGGCAAATTTTGGGGTATGACAGCTGCCCCTATTTAATCTTCTTAAACCTGAAGGTATGAATAACAACAACTTTCAGACATTCGAGGATGAAGAGGATTAAATACAAAGACCCAAATTTTTGCACTACGAAGCAAAGGGATAGGTAGACGTGTTTATGATATTTTTTTATTGTTTCCACTAATTAGCTTTGGCAGGTATTGATAGTTGAAATATTCTCGCAAGGTTCCACAAGGGTAGGAGGATTGATTGGGTGCAGTGGGTATAAAGGTGATTTTGGATTTTCTTTTGCAAAAGGCAGAGACGTCTTGCAAAAGGCAAGTGATACTTCACTGGGGAATAAAGTTTCTCGCACAAAAGACGAAGAGCAAACAATGTGGGGATTAAAAGAAAGACTAATCATCACCATGAGGTTGAGGGAGTAAATTGTGACGCCAGCACTATGATTGGGAACAACAATAACCAACATCAGTACGGTGATTGGGAAAACAAGGTCAACACGGACGAGCGTTGAAAATCAATACGGACGGGTATTAAAAAGGAAATATCAACAAGAACGAGTGTTGAAAATTAATACGGACAAATATTGAAAAAGGTGATATCAACACGGACGAGTGTTGGAAATCAATGTGGAAGAGTATTGAAAATGGAGATATCAACACGGACGAGTATTGGAAGTCAATATGGACGAGTACTGAAAAGAGAGTGTCAACACGGACGAGTACTGAAAAGAGAGCGTCAACACGGACGAGTGTCGGAAATCAATACATACGAGTACTGAAAAAGGTAGGATCAACACAGTCGCGTTTTGAAAATCAATATGGAAGAGTATTAAAAAGGGAGATGTCAACATGGACGAATGTTGGAAATCAATACAGACGAGTACTAAAAAGAAAGTGTCAACACGAACGAATATTGGAAATCAATACAGACGATTACTGAAAAAGAAAGGATCAACACAGACGAGTGTTACAGGAATTTTCTAGATATGTTTCCACCTATTTGAAACCATAACACCCTTTTAATGAGTATGTGTTCCCTTAGAATTTCTCTCTTCTGAAATGAAGCTTAAATTTCAGTATGCGGTAAATGCATCATATTGTAGATTAATTTATAATTTCTTTTGTATATAAATTATAATGTTTGTTAGGTGTTTTATTAATCTAATGTGAGCAGATTTTCTCCTATTGGTTGTTGTATTTCCAATGTGAATGACACAAGCATTCAAATATATTACCATCTTCTCCTTCATCCGTCTCGATATTTTACATTCCACGTATTTTATAAATTTGAGAAATTAGCACATGGATTTTTTATACCAAAATAGTAGGGTATTAGACTTGGGACAAACTTTATCAACAATATTCATCAAAGCATTTCTCCAATTACTCACAATTACCTTGAGAGAATATTTTCGAGATTTCAATAAATCACAACATCTCTCTAAAACATCTCTCTAAAGCCCAAATTACATATTCTCCCTTCTTATAAACCATATAAGCTTATGCAATTGAGTATGACATCTTAGTACAAATAATAATGACAAACTCGGGAAATAATATGAGATATTTTTTGGTATAGCAAGTGGAATCCATCACCAAAACAGTCAAAAACGTATTAAACAATTTAATTTAAGTAAGTAAGCTCAAAAAATATCTTTCACAATTTGTGAATGAGAAAAAAAATTATAGTCATACACATACTTAATTTCAACCAAACATTTCATCAAACATTATATTTCAGATTTGAGACCCTTGATAATCTATATGAATTTGTGTCGTGCATTATAGATATGATTGATAGTATGCATTGTGGTCATTTATTTTCTTCAACATCATGAGAATGTTTTTTTAGAAAGACTATTATTTGTCATCACAGAAACAACTTTCACATCTTCAAGTTTTAGGCACTTTGCATATCTATGACCTTCAAAGAATTTTATCAGCTTATGATTGTGTACTTTTTTCATAACACTCCATGTACTAGAATTCAAAAAATAGTCTCTTATTCAAAATGGACATTCATTCACATTTTAAGGATGTTGTATCTTTATCTTTCTTTTCTTTCTTGTATGGCCGATACGCACCCCTATTTCACATTTCGATAGAAGAGATAGAGTTTTATTTTCTCCACTTGAAAGTGATCTTAAAATAAAAATAGAAAATCTTAACTTATGTGTTTCACCTCTAACTCTATTAAACAATCACCCTGTGAAGTACATTATATCTCAATTGTTTAATGCAGGCGACAATCAATACTCTACACATTTAAATGTATGATACTAACTATCTCATTGACAACTTCCACATCGATGATTTCTACATTGACGACTTGAGGTACAATGTTAATTTCACTTCAATAACATGAACATCAACAAGAGATTCATTATGGGTGTCCATATCTAAAACAAGGCATATCAACCTAATTTAAAAACATATTCGACTTTAGGAAACACTCATTTCGGATTTCAGAATCTAGAAGTACAATATGTAAGGTTTGTCATTGTCCAAGATTGTACGATCCGAACTCGCGTCAAATGTCTATAAGGATTCTACTATTTTAAATAAATCAGCACAAAGTGAGTAATTTGAATGGAACTAAAACACTATAAAATATAATCAGAAAGATTTAAGAGTCACATACCCTTTCTTTTAGGTGAAATTGATTTATCTAAAATCAATTGATGATTTAATTGCCATTTGAAATATAAATTTCATATTTTTGAAAGAGATTTAGTAAAAAAATTCAAAAGAAGAGCAATGTGGCAAATATGAGTTACAAGTTTCGGACACGAGAAAATATTAAACATCTAAGTTCTAGAAATTTGAGGCGTAAAAAACATGTTCTGAATTTTAGAATCCAAATCATATTTTGTTAATTTCAAGAATTTCTAAAAGGATTAAGGGATAAAAAACAAATTTAATTTAATTTTCTATTGATTTTGAATTAAAAAAAAATATCTTTCTAAATTTATCTATCAAAATAGATAACTCCAGATAAAATAAAGTTTTTTTTCTATCTAAACGAATAAAAGGTCAATATAGTTTAACCAGTTACAAACAGTGGCAGAGGGAGAGTAGTTTGAGGGGGTTCAATTGAACCCCTGATTTTCTAAAAAAACAGCCCAAATTCTCATATAATTTGTTTTTGAACCTGCTCAAAAAAGAATTTTGCACCATTAATTCAAAAAAATTAAAAAAATATTATGTTTTACTTATTTTTAGATTTCATATTTTCTCTTGTCATAGACTCCTTTAAGAAATGCTGATATTTATTTATTCTATAAAAAGAAATTTAATGGTATATTATTCATTATTATTTAATTTGATAATTAATATTTAACTGCTATTCTATTTTTTAATCAATTTAGAATTTGCTCTGTTTTTGGGTAAATAATAGAAAATACGGATGAAACAATTTTGTTTAATATTTTTGTTCTAGAATTCGCTTTATGAAATGAGAAACAATTAGTGACCTTAAATATTTATTAAAAATTACTTATATACTTAAAAGTCACTTAAATACACGTTGTCACTTAAATAGTGGTGAATTTAAATCATTAAAAAATTATTTTGTGAGAGTTAAATTCGATTAACATTAATGAATACTTCTTGTCGTGTGATTTTAAATACCCATAAAAAGGTGTTCAATAAAATTAACAGTTATCTAATTATTCAATATTTTCACAGCACAATTGTATGTATAATTTTATAAATAAATATTTTTTTAATTATAAGTTATTATTTAAAAATTAAGAGTTTGCAACCTCTGACGAAATTTTTGGCTCGACCATCATATCATTATTATATCAAATATAAAATAAAAATAATGATATAATATTTTTTATTATAAATATATGGTGTGATACGCAATAAAATATTGTCTATTTTATTGGTAAATAGATTCATCATTGCATTTTTTCTTATTTCGATAGGTTAGATTAGAAGAAAAAGCATTTATATTTTTTTTATAGATTTTATTAATCTTTTTTATGGATCATAATGATGAAGTATCCACGTTAAGTCAAATATCACATGGCCGTCACAGTCTCATCCAAACAAATGAGTGACACTACATATTTATTCGAAGTTTTAAGACGATGTGTATATGAGTCATTTCACTTATAAAATGTTTAACCTCTACTTTTCTAAATAATGTGGGACTTACACAAATTACACTTGTTTCTCAACAATCTCTCTCAAATGTGAATTCATCCATTATGTTCCCCCTTAGGTGGAAACTCTTTCATCCACATACTTGTATCGCCATTGACAAACACCCTTACCACGTCACATGCGCTTCAACAAGACACTTCGCTTGATCACCACCACGTAAAGAAGATTTTCGATACAAGGAGTCGATCTCTTACTCGAACCATAAGCTTTTGTCACTCAAGGGTGATCATGAGGGAAAGTATCCACATTGGATCAAAGACTCACATAAAGGTTAAAGATTCACCCAAATAAATGAGAGAAACATCATATATTCCTCCAAAATCTTAAGATAACGGGGGTATGAATCATCTCATTTATAAAGTGCTCAACCTTCAATTTTTCATCCAATGTGAGAGTTACACAACTCACACTTATTTCTCAATATTTTTAATCTCATTTAAAAAAAAGTATTTTAGTCTTATATTAATTTATTTATTTTTGGATACTTTTGGCCCTTCAAATTTGTATAGTTGTGTGGCAATGATCATGGGGCCACGTCACACCAATCGGATCATTTAAAATATATTTAATATTATTATTTATTATATATAAATTTTATAATATTATTATATATTATATTTAGAGTTAAATATAATTTAGATGTGAGTGAACTTTGTATCATCTTTTAATGTTTAAATTTAGTATATTTGACTCATTTGGTGATGTGACAACTATAGAATCTTTATAGTCGCTGACTTATCATATCACTTGAACCTTTTTTAAAACAAATTATGTGGATTTTATTTTTTAATTTTTTTTAAACTTTTTTAATTTTTTAATAAAAAAAGTGAAAATAAATAATTTTTTAATTAAAAAATTAAAATTAAATTTATTTTAAAAAGTTAAAAGAATAAATAAAAAAATATAAAATCTATGTGAATTTTAAAAAAAAAGACCACATTAATCAAATTAACAACTATAACGATTTTATAATTGTCACGTCATCAAAAGGATATAAAAATAAAATTTAAACAATAAAAAATAGAAAATAATTTTTTTTACAAAGTATAAATCAAAATTCTCTCATGGTATAAGGGCAAAGTATAATTTAAATCAAAAAATTCTATGTCATTTTTCCAAAAAATTTTGTCCATTCAAATTTGTATAATTCACATTTAAATTTATAAGAGAAAAATATATCTAAATTCAAAAAATTTATGTTATTTTTTGAATTTTTTTTTTGTCCATTCAGATTTGTATAACTACACTTAAATTTATTCAAAAACTTAAATTTTATACCGAAGGACAAGAATCAAACCGAGTCCTTAGCTTCAGGACACAATCCTTTATCAACTAAGCTGCACTTTTATTTTGTTATTTCTTCTTTGGTTTTATATTTTGATGTCACTTTTCATTTGGATTTGAGAGAGTTAAGAAGTTTTTCAAGGTAGCCATTACTCTCACCATGCTTATTGGAACATGTAACTTTACCATTTGAAATTTCATGAACAACATCACCAAGCAAAACAAGCTCTCAGAAGTGCATCTAAATGCTATCAAATTCAGTTTTGCTTACAAAATCAGCTTTGTTTGCACTACTTCATTGTTTGTTTGTTGTTCATGTCTTAATTTTATAAACTTAATCACGTTTGTCTTTTTTATTCAAATTTCACAAATGACATTAATTTGTTGTTAACGTGTATCCTTCAATTTTTATAATTAATTTAACGACCGAAAAATTGATCACTAAAACTATTTTGATGGTTCTTTTATCCCTGTTTTTCATCTTTATTATCAAATCCAAAAAATCCAAAATTTCTCAAATCCAAAATTTTTAAATTCAAAATTTCTCAAATTCTAAAACAGCTGTGGATGAAAAGATTTGGATTCCATAACTTCTTTAATAGAATAATTTTCATGAAACTTATAAATACCCCCAAATAAAAATCTAATTAAATTAGATATGCCGCATTAGTTTCTTTTCAATTACTTCACCGCCACACCATCAATCCATCACAAATATAAAACACAATTAACAGCAAACAAACAACTAAGTCAATAATTCGGATCTGCTGCTTCTAATCAACATTATTGTACATACATATCAGATCAATTATTCAAACAATAAATTGCATAATAGATCCTAATTAACATTGTAATTTCACATACATTGAAATTAATACGTACATTATGTATATTAACATCAACAATTATCATGAATGTTCGGTTGGAGCTCTCTTCCTATGTAGAGAAAGACTCAAATAGGACTAGTCTATTTATCTCACTTATTTAAGTGGATATGATCAATTTAGGATTGAGAGAGATAGAGAAAATATAAGGATTCAAAAGAAATAAAAGAGGAGATAAACTTATTCCCGTTTTTCTGGAACCAATATCACTAAATTGATGATCACTTATTCGTTAACCGTCAGATTGAACTCAAATTTGAAGGGCATGTTCACAATACTTGTATCTAATTTTTGACCGTTAAGAATTTCAAAACAAAGTCTAAGCTGAGAGATATCTTCTTCGGACTAAAACTGCAAATTTTGGTCATTTTTCAACTTTTTTATTCTAGTTTGTTTTTTAATTTGCGGTTGTTAGCACTAGTTTGTGAATCATTTTAAGACTCTCTTGTATCCTTAATTGATTATAGTGGAACTATTTCTTTGGTTTTGATGACTCGTGGATTCTACTCTCATATTGAGAGGTTTTTCTCGTTAAAGTATCGATGTTCTTTTATGTCTTTATTTGCTCGATTTGTCGTATTATATTTGTTGTTGATCCTCAAGGTTCCTACAAGTGTGGGCAGTTTTAGATTTGCTACGTATTGGTCTGTTATTGTGTCTTAGTTTCTCATCAGAGTTACTGGTTAAGGGTCATTTTACTTGTTTGAATGATGAAGTCAAATACAAATATGAAAATGATATTGTTGAATGGTTCTAATTACCATTTATGGAAGGGAAAAATGAAAAACTTACTCTTTGTGAAGAAAATTTATTTACCGGTTTTTAGTTTTGCAAAGTCGGATTTTGTGTCTGATGATGAATGGAGGTTTGAACATCAATAAGTATGTGATTTTATTCGACAATATGTAGAAGATAATGCTAATGAGACACATGCAAAAACTTTGTGGGAGAAGATAGAGTCTTTGTATGCCTTTAAATCAAGGAATAATAAATTATTCGTGTTGAATAACTTCATAATTTGAAGTATAAGGAGAGGACTTATATGATCACTTGAGTGAATTTCAAGGGCTCTTTGATCAGATGTATGGAATGAGTATCAAATTTGATGATAAACTTTTGAGATTATTTCTATTGCTATCCTTACCAGAGTATTGGAAGATGTTTTGGGTTTCTATCACAGGTTATACTCCTAGAGGTGTTGTTTCTTTGGAAATGGTTAAGAGTGATATTCTTATTGAGGAGATGAGAAGGAAGGCATGTGGTTCTTCATCTCAATCTGAGGTACTTGTCACTGAACATGAGAGGAGAAGTCATAAAACGAAACCGAAGAGTGGTAGAGAAAATAAAATAAGCAAGTTCAAGCCGCAATACAAGAATATGAAGTGTCATTATTGTCACAAAACGGGACAAGTACATAAATATTGCTATCAATGGAAAAGAGATAACAAAGGAAATAAGCGTAAGTCTAAGCAAAAAGACCATGAAGATCATGATGATGATCGTGTTACTACTTCTGCTAGTGATAATCTTGTTATTCTCTGTGATCATGAGTCTGTTAATCTTGTATCATACGAAAGCATGTGGATGGTTGATAGTGGTGCTACATTGCATGTTGAAGGTGAGAAAAACAAGAAAGGGGGGTTTGAATTGTTTTTGGAAAATAAGCGCTTTTTCAGAATAAGACCACACAAGGAATTTATACCGGTTCGCTTATAACACAAAGCTACTCCAGTCCACCCGGCCAAGGTGATTTCGCCTTCAACAAGGACTTGATCCACTATTCTTGAAAGATAGTTTACAACCAACGTCTAAGAGAGGGATCTCTTAGTCCTCTCAAGTATACAGACTGCGCAGAGTCACTTGAGGAAATAAAACAACTTAGATAAAACAAGGTTTGTAATCTAAAGTGCTTCTAGGATAAAGCAAATATTACAATTGTGATAGCAAATAGAATGTTTCACGTATGAGCAAAAACTCGTGAATGATTGAGAGAGAGAGAGAGAGAGAGAATGTTTCAGTGTATACTTGCGCGCCTCTCAAGGTTGTTTGCTGTCCTTTATATAGGAGTGAAAAGGCCGTTGAAAATGATGGCAGATAATTTGTCTTGAATAGGAATTAATGCCATAATTTCTGTTGTTTCTTGCCAAAACAACTTTGTCTCCCTGAATAACTTCTTTCCAAAAATAGATACTTTCTATTTAAATTTGAAGTAGACGTTACTCTTTCTGAATTAGGAAATCCATTATCAGTCTACGTGACTCTGGGAATCTTGGAATCTTGCTATGTTGATTCGGAGCTTCTGATGTTGATCTTTTAGAGTTCTGATGATGTCTTCAGATGACGCTGAGAGCTTCTGGAATTGACATACCGTTGTTCAGAGTCAGAACTTCTAGAGTGTACTTCTTCTTCAGATGCTTCTGATATTCTGCTGTTTTGCTTAGAGTTAGAACTTCTTGAGCGTGTTTCTGCTTCAGATGCTTCTGATCTTCTGGTGATTTGTATCTGATATGATTCTGTATCTGATAACGCAATCAGATTCCTTTCTTTTGTTTAGAGTCCTGCACACTTAGAAACTTTTTGTTAGAGTGCCATTTTTGGTTTCATCCTTTGTTATCATCAAAATCTTGGAATCTGTTGTAGAACAATTTTTGTTCTTACAATCTCCCCCTTTTTGATGATGACAAAACAAACTCAAATAGCAGATGAAACATAAAAAATATCAGATCAGATAGAAGTGAGCTCCCCCTGAGATAGGTTAGAGAGTTCAGAAGTTCTTACCAGAGCTTCCAAGCAATGAAGTTTCTCGATACCTTCTGCAATTTCTTAAGTCCAGTGTTAGATGAATTTATTTTTAAGAAAAAATATTTTGCAGAGTGCTTAAGGTATTAGGCAATATTTCATCAGAGCTATGTTTGATTTCTCCCCCTTTTTGTCAGAATCAAAAAGACTTAAACAAGTATAAAAAAAAACATTATATTCAGATAATAGAACAATAGAGAGAAAGGCAAGAGAACAGGCAAACATCAGAAACAGAGAAAACAAAGCAACAAACAAAAGATCCTAAGTGCCTAAGGGTTGGGAGGAGGAGGCATTCTCTGAAGCAGTTGAGCCAGCATGTTCTGAATGTTGTCGTTGACGGTGTCCTGTTTGTCCATTCTGGCTCTGAGTTTCTTCTGGTCTTTCTGAAGTTCTTCAAGCGTCTTGAGAACCATGAGAATGACAGAAGAGGAATCCCCCTGAGTCAGAGCACTTTGTTCTTCAGCAGCTCTGGCTTCAGCTTCTGCAGCTGCCTTTGCTTCAGCTTCAGCAGCAGCAGCAGCAGCATCAGCTAGAGCTTTAGCCTCAGCTTCCTTGGCCCTTTGGATTTCTGCTTGTCTAGCTCTTTCTTCTTCTTGTCTTTTGGCTTCTTCTTCAGCTTCTCTGGCAAGTCTTTCCTGTAGTCTTGCCTCAGCATCTTTGATGAAGTCGTTTCTGGCTTGCTCAGAGATGTGCTTCAGTTTGAAAGCTTCAGAAGTCATCCAGTCAATGACTCTGTTCCAGTGTGTCCTTACAGAGTCAGGATCATCACTGATGCCAGAGTTAATGGTCAGAGACCTGACCTTTTGTACTGAAGCCCCTGCGAACAACATTATGGCTTCCTCAAGGGTAGGCAGGGAATGTTCAGGTTCAGATGTTTGGGATGGAGAGTTTGGAGGGCTTAAGTTTAGTGTTTGAGGCTCAGGTTCAGGTTCAGGTTCAGCGGAAGTGTTTGGAGGGATGGTTTCAGAGGTATGAAGGTCAGAGGGTTGGAGTTCAGATGGAATGAGGGTTGGTTGTTCTGTGGATGGTTAAGTTACTTCAGGTGGAGGTTGTGTTGGTTGTTGAGTGTTTTGGTTTAGAGAATAAAGGTGGGCTAGAGTGGGAAAAGCGGGGTCAGAAGGTTCTGGGTCAGAGGAGAGGATAAGGTAGGGGGTGATTCTGGGGTTGAAGATGAAGAGGTGGTTTGATTGAGTTCTTCAGCTTCTGATAGAGGTAGGGATGTATGGGCAAGATTAAATTTGGGTAAAGGTTGTGAGGTTCTGGTTGTAGAAGGTGGGGTTTCAGAGGAGGTGTAGATAGGTGTTGGGAGAGGAATAGAGGAAGCCAAGAGAGGTTCAAAGGGAATAGTAGGGGCAGACATACCAGAAGTTTCTTGTAGAGGCGCTGAAGGTCTTGATTCAGATGTTTCTCCTAGCCTTGCTTTCTTTGCTCTTGAAGACTTCTTTTCAGATGGACCTCTTTTGAACTTGACGAAGTCTGATTCTGAATCTAGCATGTCGTCTAGTCTGAAATCTGAGATGTCTACTCCTTCATCCTTCAGACGTTGGAGATAGTGGAGGATAGCTTCTCTGGGTTCATTCTTGTAAAACCTTGCGAGACCATGTGGTAGCTTCCTCTGATCTTTTAAAGCGTCCCAGGAGGTGTCCAGCGTAGGTTTGACTTGAATCTTCTTCAGAATTCCCATGCTCTTCAGATTTCTGGAGTTCAGAGGTCTTCCAGTATCTATTGCCAGATCTTCCATGAGTTTGTTCTTCTCAAGATGATCTACAAGCCCATTTTCGATCAGAACATCAGACAGAAGTCTTCCCAGAGGGATGTAGGCTCTGGGTTTCATGTTGTTTCTGGTCTCCCGTACAGAGTCTCTGAGATACTTGAAGAGTAGTGCAGGGAGGCAGAGCTTCAAACCCTTGTGAATGCAATACAGAATACACTTCTGATCTGTATTGATGTAGTCAGAGGAGTTTGATGTTGGGCGGTGATGAATGGTTCCCAGAATGATCTTGAGCCATACCCTGAGGCTCTGATGAAGTTCTTTGTTCTTTGATGGATTGCCTTCAATGTTGAGTTTGAAGATGGTAGGATTGATTTCCTGAGCAATGTACCTTGACCTGGGGTTGATGTCGTAGATCCTTCTTCCTCCAGTTTTCTCCATGTTCAGTAGTGAAGCAATTGACTTTTCAGTAATCACTATTTTTACCCCCAGAACGAAGGAGACGATGAAGTGGTCGTCAACGTCAGCAAACCTCCAGAATTCTTTGATGAGGTATGGGTAAACAGGACCATAAAGGCGTTGGAAATAGTTTTTCCAACCTTGTTGACGAAGTTCTTCAGTAAGATCTACCTCATTCCTTTTCATGTTGTTGAAATCCAGCAGAGATTCACACAAAACTTCCAGTTTATCAAAAGGAGTTGCAATATTGATGTGAGGCTCACGATCAAGAACATGGGGTTCCTTGTAAACTGGTGTAATAGTTACGCCTGTAACTGTTGGAGTGGGAATGCTTGTGCTTTGGACTGTGTTGTTGGATTCCATTTGTTGAGAATAGTTAAAAACTGATTGTTGTTGAGCATCCATTGTTTATGAAGAAGAAGATGAAGATGAACTGCTTGCAGAAATGCTTCAGAGAACTGGTTTGAGAAGGTGAGTGAGAGTGAAAAGTGTGTGAAGTGTGAGGGGAGTGTTTAAATACCCAAAACAAAAACGCATGCAAAACGACACATAAAACAGCGTTAGCACAAAAATCAAGTTAGCACGCTTAGAGGGAGAAATGATTGTGGCTCATTAATGAATGTCTAATCCCAACAGTATGCACACTGCTCGAGGAGATCTCAAACGTCTGCCCTTTGAATTTCTTCTGGACAACTGTCTAGAAGTTCCAAGGTTAGACGCTAAGTGCTCCACGTGGTTTGATGTATCTGATCTTCAGGAATACCAAAGAATTGGTTCCTGGAGATTTCTAACTTAGATATCTTCTTAACTTGGTAGAAGTATCAGAGTCAGAAGCAGAAACTTATTTGTTTATGTCAGAGTCTCATTTTACATCTTTAGAGGCACAATTTATTCAGGGCAATTTTGAATGTTCAGATTTTCTAAGATAAAGAGAAATCTATCTTTAGCTAAAGGCTTAGTAAATATATCTGCCCATTGATGATCTGTATCAATGAACTTCAATGTTACTATCCCTTTCTGAACATAGTCTCTGATAAAATGATGTTTTATTTCAATGTGTTTAGCTCTAGAGTGTAAAATGGGATTCTTACTTAGACAAATAGCAGCAGTATTATCACAGAAGATAGGAATGTTACTCTCGAAGATTTGCAGATCTTCTAACTGATTCTTCATCCAGAGCATCTGAGTTGTGCACAATGATGCTGAGATGTATTTTGCTTCTGCAGTTGATAGAGCGATAGTTGACTGTCTTTTGCTGGCCCAGGATATCAGATTGTTTCCTAAGAGCTGGCAGTTTCCAGACGTGCTTTTTCGTTCCAGTCTATCTCCTGCGTAATCTGCATCACAGTAACCCGAAAGTCTATACTCTGATGTTTTCTCATACATCAGGCCCAGGTTAGGAGTTCCTTTCAGATACTTGAAAATTCTCTTAACTGCTATTAAGTGAGTTTCTCTAGGATCTGATTGGAATCTGGCACATAGACAGACACTAAAGAGAATATCAGGTCGAGTAGCAGTCAGATAGAGTAGGGAGCCTATCATACCACGATAGAGCTTCTGACAAACCTTTTTACTGACTTCTTCCTTTTCAAGAATGCATGTTGGATGCATGGGAGTCTTTGCAGAGTTGCATTCAGCCATGTCAAATTTCTTCAGAACGTCTTTTATATATTTGCTTTGATGAATGTACGTGACTTCTGAAGTTTGATTAATTTGAATTCCTAGAAAGAACTTTATTTCTTGCATTAAACTCATTTCAAATTCTGCCTGCATTAACTCAGAGAATTCTTGACAAATAGAGGCGTTAGCAGAACCAAAAATAATATCATCAACATATATCTGACATATCATGAGATCATTGTTAAGGTTCTTACAGAAGAGTGTGGAGTCAACTTTCCCTCTGATAAAATTGTGTTCCAGAAGAAAATTACTTAAACGTTCATACCAAGCTCTGGGAGCTTGTTTAAGTCCATATAAAGATTTTTTAAGTTTAAAAACATGTTCTGGAAAATTTGGATTTTCAAAACCTGGGGTTTGGTTGACATACACTTCTTCTGATATATAACCATTAAGGAATGCGCTCTTGACATCCATTTGATATAATTTAATAGAATGATTAATAGCAAAAGATACAAGAAGACGAATAGATTCTAACCTTGCGACTGGAGCAAAGGTTTCATTGTAGTCAATACCTTCTTGTTGACTGTAACCTTGAGCTACCAGTCGAGCTTTGTTTCTGACGACTTCTCCTTTCTCATTCAGCTTGTTTCTGAATACCCATCTGGTTCCAATAACGTGAGTGCTTCTGGGCTTGGGAACAAGATCCCAGACATCATTCTTTGTGAATTGATCTAACTCTTCTTGCATAGCTGAAACCTAGTCGTTATCTTGAAGTGCTTCATCACAGGACGTAGGCTCGATCAGAGACACTAGTCCCAGAGGAGTCTCTTCAGAGGTCCTGAAGGTAGATCTGGTTCTGACAGGTTCGTCTTTGTTGCCCAGAATCATATCTTCAGATACGTTGATACGACTTTTAGCTTTCTTTGGGATTACTGGGGAATTGATTTCCTCAGAGTTCTGAGTGGCAGTTGCTTCTGGAGTTTTATCAGATCCTGCAAGAGTGATTTCTAAATCTGCAAAATTTTCAACTAGCTTTGACTTTTCAGGGTCAAGCTTATCGTCAAATCTAACATGAATTGACTCTTCCACAATTTTGGTTTCTGTATTGTATACTCTGTAGCCTTTGGAGCGTTCTGAGTATCCTAACATAACACCTTTCTGTGCTTTGGAATCAAACTTGTTCAGATGTTCTTTAGTGTTTAAAATAAAGCAAGAACATCCAAATGGATGAAAATATGAAATGTTTGGTTTTCTTCCTCTACACAGTTCATAGGGGGTCTTTTCCAGAATAGGTCTTATTGAGATTCTATTCTGAATGTAACACGCTGTATTTACAGCTTCTGCCCAAAAGTGCTTAGCCACATTAGTTTCGTTGATCATAGTTCTGGCCATCTCTTGGAGTGTCCTATTCTTCCTCTCTACAACTCCATTTTGTTGTGGAGTTCTAGGGCAGGAGAAATCATGGGATATTCCATTAGAGTCAAATAATTCCTCAAAGGATTTATTTTCGAATTCCCCACCATGATCACTTCTGACTCTGATGATTTTAGAGTCAAACTCTTTTTGCACTTTGGAGCAGAAACTAGTGAATACAGAGTGAGACTCACTCTTGTGTTTTAGGAATTTCACCCATGTCCAGCGACTGAAATCATCAACAATGACTAGTCCATACTTCTTTCCATTGACTGATGTTGTTTTCACATGACCAAATAAGTCAATGTGGAGAAGTTCCAGAGGCTTAGAGGTAGTAACAATAGTTTTCTTTTTGAAAGATGTTTTTGAAAATTTTCCTTTCTGACATGCTTCACATAGAGCATCTGAAGAAAACTTCAGTTTAGGTAGGCCTCTGACTAACTCGAGTTTATTTAGCTGAGATAGTTTTCTCATGCTAATGTGGCCCAAGCGTTTATGCCATACCCATTGCTCTTCGTGAACAGACATCAGACATTTCACATTTTGTTCTTTTAGATCAGAAAGATTAATTTTATAAATATTGTTTTTCCTCTTGCCTGTGAATAGGACTGAACCATTGTTTTGATTTATGGCTTTAAATGTTTTTTGATTAAAGATCACGTCATAACCGTTATCACTTAATTGACTTATGGATAACAGATTATGCATTAATCCTTCTACATAAAGAACATCAGATATAGAGGGAAGAGTACCATTACCAATAGTTCCGGAGCCTCTGATCCTTCCTTTCTGATCTCCTCCGAAGCCTACGAATCCAGCGTCTTTAAGTTCCAGGCTTTGGAACATAGACTTTCTTCCCGTCATGTGTCGCGAGCATCCAGAGTCCAGGTACCATGACTGGTGTTTGAACTTTGCTGCATAGGATATCTGCAACATAAACGATCTTATCTTTTGGTACCCAGAGTCTCTTGGGTCCTTTCTGATTAGTTTTCCCAGAGTTTCTTATAACCTTGGGTTTTCTAGCATTTTCAAATTTTTGTTCTTGTGTGTGTGTAGTGATATGAAAAAGGAGATTTGTGTTGGTCACTAGTAGAAGTTTTATCTTCCTTAGGATCATACCCAATTCCCTTTTATTGTTTTGACTGACTCCATAAATCATGGATGCCATAACACTCCTTCCTATCCCATTTTTCAGAAATTCTTGAAAGGCTTCTTCGTATTTATAAATTATCGTATTTGAAGTCTGTGGAGCTTGAGATAACGCTTCTTCCAGTTCTAAACGATGTTTAATTGCTCCATCTCTTTGTAATGTTAAAGATCTGATTTCATCTTCTCGTTTTAGAATTGTCATCTCAAGTTGGCCACATTCTTCAAATTTTGCTTCAAGACAGCCTTTTATTGTTTTAAACTTTTGTTTTAATTTCTGATATGAGCTAAGAGTTTCTGACAAGCATGATTCTAGATCAGATCGAGAGAGTTCAGAAAATACCTCTTCAGATTCTTCATCTGAACTGTTCCTGGATGTGGTAGCCATGAATGCCACATTGGCCTGTTCATCAGAGTCAGATTCTGATGGGTCAGATTCGCTATCATCCCAGGTAGCCATTAATCCTTTCTTTGTCCTGAAGGTATTTTTCTTGAAACTTTCTTTTCTGGAACTGTCTTTCTTTAGCTTGGGGCATTCATTCCTGTAGTGACCTGTTTCTTTACATTCATAACAAGTAATATCTTTGTTAGTTTTACCTTTTGAGGTTGATTCTGATCGATCCCCTCTGGGTCTTGGTCTTCTGAAGTTGTTGTTCCTCTTTTTCCAGAGTTGTTTAACTCTTCTGGTCAGGAGGGACAATTCTTCTTCCTCATCAGAATCTTCTTGTTCAGAGTCATCTGCATCTTCTGTCTCGGCCTGGAATGCTTTAGTTCTGTCAGATTTGCGTCTTTCAGATCTGGACTTTAATGCTACACACTTGTTCTTCTTCTGAGGTCCGTCTTCCTCTAGTTCTATCTCATGGCTTCTGAGAGAACTAACAAGCTCTTCAAGACTGATATTGTTCAGATCCTTAGACAGCTTCAGAGCAGTGACCATGGGTCTCCACTTCTTTGGCAAGCTTCTGACTATCTTTTTGACGTGGTCTGCAGTTGTGTACCCTTTGTCTAGAACTTTGAGACCTGCAATAAGAGTTTGGAATCTAGAGAACATTACCTCTATGGCTTCGTCATCCTCCATTTTGAAGGCTTCATATTTCTGGATAAGCGCCAGAGCCTTTGTCTCTTTGACCTGAGAGTTTCCTTCATGAGTCATCCTCAGAGAGTCAAGTATGTCTTTGGCTGTTTCTCTGTTGGTGATCTTTTCATACTCGTTGTAAGATATAGCATTGAGAAGTATGGTTCTGGCCTTGTGATGATTTTTGAAAACTCGCTTCTGATCATCTGACATCTTACTCCTAGGAACTTCAACTCCATTTTCTGAGACGGGAGGTTTGTATCCATCTGTGACAATGTCCCAGAGATCAGCATCATAGCCTAGAAAGAAACTTTCAATTCTATCTTTCCAGTAATCGAATTTCTCTCCATCAAAGACAGGAGGTTTAGCATTGTAACTGTCTCTTTCATTTGTGTGGGCCATAGTTTTTCTCGTTCTGGATCTCTCTACACTGTTAAGTGTTTGATTAGAAAATCAATAACAGAACCAGGCTCTGATACCAATTGAAGGTGAGAAAAACAAGAAAGGGGGGTTTGAATTGTTTTTGGAAAATAAGCGCTTTTTCAGAATAAGACCACACAAAGAATTTATACTGGTTCGCTTATAACACAAAGCTACTCCAGTCCACCCGGCCAAGGTGATTTCGCCTTCAACAAGGACTTAATCCACTATTCTTGAAAGATAGTTTACAACCAACGTCTAAGAGAGGGATCTCTTAGTCCTCTCAAGTATACAGACTGCGCAGAGTCACTTGAGGAAATAAAACAACTTAGATAAAATAAGGTTTGTAATCTAAAGTGCTTCTAGGATAAAGCAAATATTACAATTGTGATAGCAAATAGAATGTTTCACGTATGAGCAAAAACTCGTGAATGATTGAGAGAGAGAGAGAGAGAATGTTTCAGTGTATACTTGCGCGCCTCTCAAGGTTGTTTGCTGTCCTTTATATAGGAGTGAAAAGGCCGTTGAAAATGATGGCAGATAATTTGTCTTGAATAGGAATTAATGCCATAATTTCTGTTGTTTCTTGCCAAAACAACTTTGTCTCCCTGAATAACTTCTTTCCAAAAATAGATACTTTCTATTTAAATTTGAAGTAGACGTTACTCTTTCTGAATTAGGAAATCCATTATCAGTCTACGTGACTCTGGGAATCTTGGAATCTTGCTATGTTGATTCGCAGCTTCTGATGTTAATCTTTTAGAGTTCTGATGATGTCTTCAGATGACGTTGAGAGCTTCTGGAATTGACATACCGTTGTTCAGAGTCAGAACTTCTAGAGTGTACTCCTTCTTCAGATGCTTCTGATATTCTGCTGTTTTGCTCAGAGTTAGAACTTCTTGAGCGTGTTTCTGCTTCAGATGCTTCTGATCTTCTGGTGATTTGTATCTGATATGATTCTGTATTTGATAACGCAATCAGATTCCTTTCTTTTGTTTAGAGTCCTGCACACTTAGAAACTTTTCGTTAGAGTGCCATTTTCGGTTTCATCCTTTGTTATCATCAAAATCTTGGAATCTGTTGTAGAACAATTTTTGTTCTTACACATGTTACACCAAGGAAGGATTTCTCCACATCTTATACTTCTGGTGATTTTGGAGTGTTGAAGATGGGTAGTGATGGTGTATCTAATATAATTAGTGTTGATGATGTTTGCTTGTAAACCAACACGGGAATGCAATTGTTGCTTAGAGGTGTCAAACATGCTCCAAATGGCCGCTTTAATTTGATCTGTGTGCATATGCTTGAAGATTGTGGCTATGACAACCACTTTGGTTCAGGAAAATGGAAACTCAATAAAGGTAACTTGGTTGGTTGTGGCTAGAGAGGAAAAGCTTTATAAATTGTATTGGACAAAAGCTTCGGTTGCTAGGGACAGTGAGAATGCTATCGACATGGAAGCATCTTTGTGGCAGCGAAGACTTAGTCATATTAGTGCAAAGGGGTTAAATGTTTTGGCAAAAAATGATGTTATTCCTGGATTAAATAATGCAGATTTTGAGAAGTGTTCTCATTGCATGGCTGGTAAACAGACTAGAGTATCTTTCAAGAGACATCCTCCCTCGAGGAAGTCAAATTTGCTTCAATTGGTACAACATGTAAATCTCAAAGTTGATTGAGTGGTTTCCTTGAGTGACTAGGTTTTAGTCAGATATACTCAAGAAGACAAAGACAATTTGTCTTTGTAGTGTCTGTAATCAGGTTTTCATTATAGTCGATTAAGTCCTTATTGAAAAGGTGAAATCACCTTGGTAGGGTGGACTGGAGGTAGTATCGTTAACAGTGCACCAATATAAAAATAACTATTTTATTTTTCTTGTTCGTGTTGTTGCTTTATTGACTTGGTTTTGAAAAAGCTTTTGTTTTTAGAAACCTAATTCAAACCCCCACTTTCTTGTGTTTCTTGCCACCTTTACTGTTATTTGAGCGATAAATTCACTGATTGTGAGACAATATACCCACTTTTAGAGAAGACTTGGTGCGCTCTAGCTTGGACCGCTTCATGTCGCGCTGCAAAAAATACAGAGTCACCACCTGATTTTATTTATTCCAAAGGAAAGGGAAAATAGCGATAAAACCCCAAATGAGAATGGTCTCGCAACTAAGAGCAGATTCGGAAGTCGGTTATGCAAAGGGAAGGTATTAACATCCCTCATATCCATCATACTCGATGGAACCACATGCTTGTATCAATGTATATGGATGTTGTTTATCTGAATGTTGCTTGCTATCGGTGGAATGAGGTGAATAAGGATAAGATGAGGGAAATAATAAGTTTTAAGTTAGTGTGCTCGCCAAGGATTTGGACCCTTGTTCCTACGTATCCTCATACGTGCAATGAGGAAGTCAGAGCTTCGTAGTTCCGCTCACAAATGAGGTATGTGTTTGGTTGTTTTTACTGAACAATATTAACGTTCGTGAGCTATTGTTCACTTGCTTGTATACTCTGTCATCGGAGAAGGAAGTATTTGCTTGTTTATGATAATGAGGATGCGCTTGGATCACACTCTAGCAGTTAAACATTACTTGCTCACACATGGAGGCTTAAGCGCCGTTCACGGTAGAACGGAAGTAACACATCCTTTTTGAAAGGTTTGAAGAGGTGAACCGAGGAAAAAGATGATTTTATTTGTTGGGGTTGATTTTAGTCGGAGACAAGCATCAGACCCTTGGCTAGATACAATCAACAGTGAAAAACTCGGGAGTTGAGAGGATAATGGTATCCTAACAACTCTTTTTCATCAAAAAAGAGATTTTAATTGTGAAAAAGTTTGGCAAGTCTAATAATTGGAACTTAAAGGGAGATAAGTATCTGACCCTTGATGAAGTACGACAAACAATTAGAATACTGGGGAGTCGAGAGGACAATGGTATCCTAACTACCATTTTCTCCCTCATAGCACCTAGATCTAACTTGTTTGAATCATTATATGTTTTTAAGGGAGAAGTCAAGTGTCAGGTCCTCAAGCTAGGTACGACTGATAACCCAAGTACTTGAATGTTGTGTACAAACATGTATACCCCATTTTTTCATTTCGTTTGTTATGAAAAGGTTTTGGAAAAGGCACTTGACGTTGGATCAAGTTTTTGAATTTATTATGAAAAGAGTGTGTGAAGAATGGAGGAGAGATATAGAATGAGATTGAGAATATAATGGAGAAGAGATGTGGATCATGGATCATGGAATGGATGGGAGATACTTGACGTTGGATTAAGCATTTGTGTTGCAATGGTGTGAGTTTTATTTGGAAACAACTTGACGTTGGATCAAGTACCTTTTGTTTCTTTTGAAATGCTTTGTTTTTATCATTTGGTTTTATCTTTTTAGTTAGCATGCATGATAAATTAATAATAGAAATAAACCTAAACTATTACACTTTCATGGGGTGAGGGGACATTTGACCCACAATGCGGGGATGAAACTATTACAACATAAAGGGGAAATGAAAATGAATTAGACAAATACAAACCATGTATTATGCCTAAAACATACAAGTGGCATGGTACTCTCACACAACTCAGGTCAACTGAATGGGTTAAAGGCAATGGATAACTTAGATGGTACTTGAAGCTCAAAGTCACATGTGAACACAAACATGAACCAAATTGAGTTAGTATGCATTAATGAATGGACTAAAGTGGAATTAAAATGCTAAAACAACTAAATAAAATGAAATGTGACATGACAAAATGATGTAATGATATAGAGATCATGGTGAGAATAATGGACATACAAGCATATTACATTAAATTTAAATATAATAACCACAATCAAAAGTATAACATCATTAAAATTGGAATTAACATCAAACAATACATGAATATGGTATATGGTATTAATATAGAGTTAGTATGATTCATGGTATCACAATGTAAACAAACCAATTTAATCCTAATTAAGCATTCATGTTAATTGAATTAAAAATGGCAAAATTAAATGTTAATTGAATATTATTTTCTAGACATTTTTATGGTTAAAAGATGAATTAATACCTAAACAATAAAATCCTAAATGACTAAATCTAATTAAACTCCTAAATGAATATTAACATAAAGGGATTTTTCCTAATATTTGCTAATCATGCTAAACAATCGAAACCACAATCATCAATTAAAACATGAGTTAAATTGCAAGAAAAAAGAATAAAAAAGGAAGAAAAAAAAGAGCAAAACAATAAATAAATTCATTATGGGCCAGGGGTGCAGAATCTGGAAATAGAGGCTTTGGGCCCAACAAAAAAAGCTCAACCACAAAGAAATGTTAATGGATTCAGCATGGATAGCATCTAGTAAAACATGGGTGTGGAAAGAAAATTATTGGGCTTAATGGCCTAAGCCCAACAAAATTGGAAAGGGGAATATTGAAAATTTCAGCAACATAACTTTGTCTTCTCTACACATCAAATTCCAATCTTTATGTCAAAAGAATCCACCACCGGAGCTCTGACACCACTACGTCGGAGGCGACTGAGTTAGCCGGAATCAAGAAAAAAACACCATTTTCCTACTCCTCTCAACCTCCTATATCCTAATCTCCCATCTATTCTAACTAAAAGTTAATCGATTCTGAAAAATGGAGCATTAAAGTCAAGAAACCTAAGCACATAATCTGGAATTAAATAGAGATGGAGGAGAATCAAGCCATCAAACCTTGAAGCTCTGATTCTCCATTACACAAGCTACATTGTGGTATCAAAAATTCAGCAAACAAGCAAGGATAAAAATTCGCCGACCTGTAAAAATGGAGCTTTTTCTTGGAGTTTGATGTTGGAGATGAAGAAGATAAAGTGAAAACTAAAGGTATGCTACTTTGAACCTTTAATCTTCTACTTCTGATATGAACTTCTTCTCTTCAAGAATCGACTCTGAAAATTTTTGAACTGAATTGTTGTTGTTGATGTTGATTATGTGAATGTAGGAATAATGTTGAATGCAAAGAGGTTTAACTCAATTGATAACAAACTTCAATGTGAGGCTTAGTCCAATGGTGATAGAGCTTTAGTGTGGGGAGAGAAATTGGAGAAGATGAAGTGAGAGAGTGAAAGTTGAATTTGCAATGAGTGATTTTGAGAGAATGATTAGGTTCTGATTTTGGTGATAGCTAGCCCTTGATTTTAATGAGTGTGGTGTGTTTATATAGGTTATAGGCTCGGATCAAATGGAGGTTCGGAGTTAGTTTTGTGAGGCTTGAAGTTAGTTAAATGAGGCTTGGAATTAGTTTGATAAGGTTTGGGATTAGTTTGATGAGGTTTGGAATTAGTTAAGTGGTTTGGAATTAGTTAGGCGAGGTTTGGAATTAGTTGGGACTGTTATAAGTAACTCATAATGTTGGTAATTTTGGTGAATTGAAGTGTATTAGGAGGTTGGTTCAATGCATGAATGGTATGATTGGTTGTTGTATAGTTGTGTAGAGGTTGCACTGTGTATTGAAGCAAGCATTGGGACTGATTTGGAATGCAAAGGAAACTGCATTACTGTTGAAAAATGCAGTATTTTGGTCCACTGTCCCAGGTGTAACCTATTACACATGTGAAAACATGTGTATTTTGTTGTTTTTTGTCTGTGTAACCGGTTACCTGAATCTGTGTAACCAATTACATGCGGGAAAACAAGGGTAAAGATACTGATTTTTTTCTGCATAACCGGTTACATGCAGGAAAAATGTGTTTTTGGGTTGGTGAAAGCTGGAAAAAAGCAGGTGTAACCGGTTACATGATTTTGCATAACCCGTTACATGCCTGAAAATAGTGTTTTTTGTCTCCTTTTCACTATTTTGTGGCATGTCGGGACCGCGACTCATTGTGTATGCTTTCTAGTATCTTTTTGCAGGTTCGACTCGTGATGCGGTGTTGGACAACACTCTGCCATGGTGCAGAAGCTCGAACATGAAACAAATGGATTAGCATGGTCAGTTGACTTTGGTCAACCGGTTGACCAAAAAGTCAATAGTTGACCAAAAGTCAAATGATGTAAAAATATGTAATTTTGGTTTTTTGGGACTCTTTTGTAATGGAATGTTGAACATTTGTAATGGAAAAATAGTTTTCGTGCCAAGTCCTGTGTTGAACATCCAAATTTGCATTTGAATGGAACTTGTATGAAATAATGAATTGTCTGACTTGACCCTGATTTAAAAAGCCTTGTACCGAATCCATATCAAACGACTAACTCTACAAGAGATTAATCAATACCGCTTACAATTCATAACCAGATTCAATGCCATGATGCAGTCCACCTATTCCACAAGTGTTTCATACCGAAATTAAGCATAATACCACAATACCACGGGTTAGTTTTTTAAAAACACCATAACAGGAGTTATCCAATGCTTGAACCATAAACACCATTCTCTGAATCAATAACACACATGGATGAATATGCTGATGAATATGCACAAAAGATGTGAATGAATTATGGTTATTAACCTAGGTGATCATCGTGAAGGGTATGGTAAATTTTGGGGTATGACATTCCACGCCTAAGGCAATACATGGTCTGTCAGATTACTTTATTGATATTTAAAATGTACCCAATTAAGTATATATTTGAAAAGCCTGATGTCAGTGGAAGAATAGATCAGTGGCAAATGTTGTTGACTGAATATATTATCCAATATGTCACCCGAAAAGCCATTAAAAGGAGTGTCTTGTCAGATTATCTCACTCATTAACCTATGAAGGGTTATCAGCCAATGAGGTTTGACTTTCCAAATGAGGATATTCTGTTTATCAGAGACTACAAAATTCCAGGCCGTGACGAAGGACCCAAACCAGGATCGTGATGGACACTCGTGTTCGATGGTGCTTTAAATGCACAAGGCCATGGGATTTGGGTAATCCTTACTTTTCCAAAAGGATTTCATATTCCTTTGACAACAAGATTATATTTTGATTGCACCAATAATATGGCATAATATGAAGTATGCATCTTCAGAATTGAATCAGCCATTGATTTAAGGATTAAAATCCTTGAGGTATACAGAGATTCAACTCTAGTCATCAGTCACATCAAAGGGGTATGGGAAACTCGTGATCACAAGTTGATTCCATACAAGAAACACGTCTTGAAGTTGATTCCCTACTTTGATGGAATCACTTTTCATCATATCCCTAGGGAATAAAATGAACTAGCAGACGTTTTGGCTACCTTGTTATCCATGCTCAAAGTTAAGTGGGCTAACAAAGCATCCTCCATAACAATAGAACACCTGGATGAACCATCATATTTATTAGCAACCAAGGCAAAATCCAATGACACACCTTGGTTCTACGATATCAAAAGATACATGGAGAAACAAGAGTATCTCGAGAACGTTTCCATTATAGATAAGAAGACTTTGAGGAAGTTATCAACCAAGTTCTTCTTAAATGGCGACGTATTGTACAAAAGGACTTATGACTAAGTCTTGCTCAGATGCGTGGATAGACACGAAGCTGACATGACCATAAAAGCAATCCATGAAGACTGTAAATAATTCCATGCCAATGGACATGCTACTGCCAAGAAAATCCTTTGAGATGGCTATTATCGGACAACTATGAAGACTGATTGTTTCAACTACGTTAGAAGGTGTCACAAATGTCATATCTATGCTGACAAGATCCATGTGCCACCAACTCCATTAAACGTCTTGACATCGTGTTGACTCTTATTTATGTGGGGAATTGATATGATTGAACCGAAAGCTTTGAATGATCATCACTTCATTTTAGTCGATATCGAATACTTCACAAAATGGGTCCAAGCTGCTTCATATACCAATGTCACTCGACAAGTGGTTACAAGGTTTATCAAAATGGAAATAATATGTCGCTACAAATTTCCTAGCAAGATTATTAATGACAACGCCGGTAACCTGAACAACAAAATGATGAAAGAGATGTATAAAGACTTCAAAATTCAACATCACAACTTTTCACCATATCGGCCCAAGATGAATGGCGTTGTAGAAGCAACAAACATAAATATCAAGAAGATTATCCAGAAAATGGTCAAGACATACAAGGATTGACATGAGATGCTTGCCTTTGCTCTACATAGCTACAGAACTTCGGTACACACCTCTAAGGGGAAACTATGTTCTCGCTCGTATATGGCATGAAAGTTGTCCTTCTAATCGAGGTTGAAATTCCCTCATTGAGGGTCATCATGGAATCCAAGCTTGATGAAACATAATGAGTCCAATCCAAATTTGATCAGCTAAGTCTCATAGAAGAAAAATGCTTGACTTCTCTCTGCCATGGTCAGCTATACCAGAGATGTCTCAAGAATTCTTTTGAAAAAAAGGTTCACCCTTTCATATTCCAAGAAGGTGACCTAGTGCTCAAGAAATACTCTATAATATATTCGGACCCACGAGGCAAGTGGACTGCTAACTATGAAGGACCATTCATTGTAAAGAAGGCCTTCTCAGGCGGAGCATTGATCCTCACCACCATGGATGAGAAGGAGTTTCCACTATCAGTGAACCCCGACGCAGTCAAAAAATATTATGCCTAAAAAGAAATGAACAAAGAGCCTGCTAGGTTGACATCC
This sequence comes from Lathyrus oleraceus, assembly GCF_024323335.1. Lineage (NCBI taxonomy): Eukaryota > Viridiplantae > Streptophyta > Magnoliopsida > Fabales > Fabaceae > Lathyrus > Lathyrus oleraceus. The sequence continues at coordinate 612,507,029 of NC_066583.1, forward strand.
GAAAGGATAACCTAGGCGAAAATGGGTATCCCGGTAGACCAAAAAAAGAAAGAAATGTCCAGGCAAAAATTAGGGATAAAATAAATGATGATAATAACCCCGCTAAGTCGAAAACCTGAAAATGCAAATTAGGCAAAAGTGGGTATCCCGGTGGACGAAAAAAGAAAAAAATGTCAAGGCAAAAGTTAGGGATAAATGCATTTGACTGCAAGATTTGAGCCTACCTCATCACAGCTAGAATTCAGACGACAGAAGATTTGTCCAATCATCGTCAATTAAAGCAAAGTATTGGGATTCAGATCTTACAGTGGATAGTAGCATGTGTTGTAACTAATGGAAATTTATATAAATATCTCATTGCATTTGTCGCAACTGGAAAAATCACAGAGTCTCCACCATATTTTATTCATTCCTAAGGAATAAGGAAAATAATGGTAAAACTCTAAAGGAAAAGGATAAGAAGGTCATCGCAGCCGAATATGGGTTCGAGAGTCGGTTAGGTGAGAGGGTGGTGTTAGGCACCCATCGCTTTCGTTGTACTCAACGAGAACCTTCTCTAATTCTAGGGTTAAAGGTTTGTTTGAAAATGTTTGTATGTTAATTTCTACTTGCTTTTAATTATTTACGAAAAAGGGGTTAATGGGAAAATGTTAGTTTTATGTTAGGGGACTCCCCTTGTTTTTGCAACCTTGTGCATACATATTTCTCATCGAGTGATGAGAAAAATCAGAGTCAATGTAATTCGTATAAAATATTTGTGGGTTTGTTGATTTTAGAGAATAATATCAGGTCGCATTTTAGCAGTTAAACGTATGCATGTATGCTTGCACGATAGAGACTTAGGCGTTGTTTGTATTTGTGTTCAAACAGACAAAACTAGTCTTTTATGTAAAAAGTTTTTGAATGAAAATGCGCAAGGGAAAAAAAGATTTGATGGGTGAAGATTATTTTTAAATTGATTTGATTTTGAGTAATCGATCGATGTGGCAGGCGTCAGTCAATCAATTACTCGAGACATGTTGGATGTGTATCCACCTCCCATTTGCAAAAATATTATTTTAATTTGATTAAAAAAAATAAAAGTTATGATTAGTATACAAAGATCTATTTACTAGAGAAAAGATTTATTTTTATTTTAACTTAGAAAGCAATTTGATTATGTACAAGTTATGAGATTATTTACAAATTAAGAATTTTGTTATTACTTTTTTTTAATCTCTTTTGAATTTTGAATTTGAATAACAAAAACCCTAACTAAAATAAGTGATAGGACAAACTTTGTATTTTTTGAGTTAAGAAGAGATATTTTTGTTTTATTTGTTATTTTGAATTAAAATGACTTGACAAAATAAAAAGATATTATATAATTTCTATTGTTTTTTTTTGTATTTTTACATTTTTTGTTTGATTTTTTTTAATAATAATTAAGTTAAAATAACATTAAACTAAATAAACTAAAAAAGATAAATAAAATCCAAGGGTGCAAAAAAGGAAGAAAAAAAAGTTAATGGGCCCAAACTTAAATAGAAGAAAATAATCCTAAATCAAAAGTTATTAACTTTAAATGATAAAATTAAACAAATAAAAAAAATAAAAAAAATAAAAAAATCATGTGAGGAATCGTCTCCCTTTCTACCAAATATCTAATTCTTCCTTTCCTTTTTTTAATTCTAATAATAGAAATAAAAGCCTTTCATTGACTTTTCAAACCTGATCCTAATACTACTTTTTCAAAAAATTTAAGAAAAACAACAAAATATTACACCAATTTATATAACATATTGAAACTCTGCATCGTGCATGTTTCAATAAAACTAATTGAAAGCTTGCATCAACGAAGGAATAGAAAAATACACACGTGTCTCAACGAAGGAATAAACATTTAGAGAGAAGTAGAAGAAAAAGTATTAAACCCGAGTCAACAAGAACTCGATGGCGCAAAGGAAGTATGTAAAAACTCGCAGTTGTAAGTACTTATTCTTCTCTTCCGGAGGTGATTAGGCGCACAAGATCTGACGTGGTGATAACAGTTCATCATTGCATATAATTAGGCAAAGAATTAGTGAAAAACAAGACAAAGATGAGCCAAAAGGAAGAAGAAAGACCCAAGAATGAGTGAAAAATAGCCAAGTATGGAAGAATGTGACTTAGTGAAAATTTTGGTGAAAATGAGTGTTTTTAGCGCAACTACTGGAATAATCACGTGCACCATCGCGCGGCATCACGTGCGCGATAGAGATGTATGAGTTACATTACGCAATGAATTTATAATACGCGCGATGAACACTTTTCTGGGTTTTTTCTGATGCGTTATGACCTGTTCTGAGCTCTTTTTAAGTGGATTTTTTAGCAATTTGACGAGGATTACAAACTTTGGAGACTGAAGCGATTTGTAGAGCACAATGGATGATTTTTAGAGAATTTGAAGCCATTGGAGGTCATCCATTCAAGGGGCTTCTTGTGTTATTTTCATCTATCAATTATGGTATTATTTTCTGAATAATGAGTAGCTAAGCTCTTCTAGGTTAGGTTATGTTATAATGAACCTTACTCAATCTTGTTAGAATTATATGTTGGTTTGACTTTGTATGAATCCTTTGAATTATAATCTTAACGTTTTTTATTTGAGATACTCTGTTAATCTGATATTGGACACATATGGATTACTGACCCTTAGCCTATGTGATGGATCTAGGGCAATTGTTCTACTTATGATGGTTGAAGAGGGATAGGAGACCCCGAGTAGTGGCATATGGAATTAACGTTTTGTACATCGCCTAATCCTGCTTAAGCTGGTGGACTAGGAATAGGAAGCTCCGAGTAGTGATTAGTGAGTTATTTCATGAGGGATCAGTTATAACGGTTTTTTTAATTCGTTGTGAGATTATAAGGATAAAATCATTCATACAATGCATTATACATCAACAAGAGAAGATAAGGGGATTCGATACACAACCTAACCGCCTTAATATTTCTAGTTTAAACTTGTGGTTTGTGTTTTCGTTCTGAAACCTAAAACCCCTTCCATTTACAATTTTTATGTACATTGCATAATTGTTGGCTTGTTCGGACATAGTCCTTGTGGATTCAATATTTTATTACTGCGACAATATTGATACATTTTTCGAGAAGTCATCAAGTGGCAAGGACGATTTCCAGCGTGGCGGTCGGAGCGGATCTCATGAGCGACTACAAGTGGTGGTGAGAGAGGCTTTGCAGTGTTGTTGTGAGCGGACGAAGGATGGTTGTGGTTGGGTGAGAAGGACGATCGGTGTTTGGTTTGGTGAATGTAGAATGATCAATTTTGGCGGGTGGAGAAAATTGACAGCTATGTTATTGGTTGTTTGTGAGAGAGACTAAGTTGCAATAGTGATTGAGAGGTTGAGGAAGAAACCTCTCTCCACCTCTCTTTCAATTTGTTTTTTTTCTTTTTATTTCCTTTTTTATACTTTTGAGAGATTATGGGAAATGTAGATGCCACTTGTCTCTGTATTGGCTTTTTCTTTTGAGATTTTGACTCAAACTGACTTTTTATTTTTTAGGATTTTCTAGTGTTATATGTGTAAGTATATGTGTGTATAAGAGTGTGTGAGTGGTGAATTTTTGTGTGGTATTATGTGTGGTTAAAGGAGTTAATCTCTTTGAATGAAAAATATTTGTCCTATTTATACTAAAGAAATTAGGGTTTTTTAGAAAGGTAACAAAATAACCTAAGTTTAAGATTAATAATAATATTGAAATCAAGAAATAATTTGTTTTGATTACCGAAAATAGAAGGAATCAAATCAAAAAACCCAAAAAAATGTTGAGTTGGACACAAAGTCAAATAAAAACTACCCTTTGTATTTTTATAACTTTTATGACCTTTTTGGATTAAAATGCATAAAATAAAATAAAAATATTTATTTCAAAAAATACCTTAAATAAAAAATTAAAATTAAAATTTTTTTTGGACTAAGAATGCATAAAATAATAATAAAAAAAATTATTCAAAAAATACATATGTACATAAAACGAAAATTAATTATAATAAAAAAAAATATAAGTTTTTGTCGAAAAATTGAAATAAAGATAAAAAGAGAAAAAAAACATAGAAAAGTTGAGAAACAAACTAGTGACCTTATATTTGTACTCTATAATAGTAAATAGGTGGATAAGATTTAGGGTGCTATACCATTTGCCTTATTTTTTAATTTTTTGTAATTATCTTTTGTAGGATTTTACATCTTTCTACTTGCATCTTATGTAAAAACTTTCTTCAACATCTAAAAAAATTATCTTTTTCTTATCAATTTTCTTTTCCTTATCAATTTTTTTATATTGTATATTTTTTTATAAATATTGATTATTTTTTATGTATAATACTACAAAACATAAAAAAAAAAAAGGGAAAAATTAAAAAGAAACACTTTTGCATTACCTTGTTACTTAAGCTTCATTATTATTTGTATAGGGTAAGATTTACAACCATTTAATACTCTCCCACTTAGCCATTGAAATTTTTTAGTCTGAAGGAGTCTATGAAAAAGTTAAATATAACATTTAAATTTAGTATCATTGAAATTAATATAGAGTAATCTAAATAACATGTTGCAATTAAAATTTTATTCTTATTTCTTACTAGACATTACTAAAATTTTATTCTATCTTCAAATCTCAAAATTCTTCATTATAGCATCAACAAGAATAAAAAGAGTGATTTCAAACACAAAAAAATATACCTTTACCCTCAACTAAAACTTTGAAATTATACTTGCACCACTTTTTCTATCAATACAAATTAAATAAGAAAAACAAAGTGGACTGATAGGTGACGGGTGCTTCTACCCCGTTGCCATTAAAAAATCAGTAAAATTTAAGATGAGATTAATTATTATTATGTATGATTAATATAAAAAAAAAGTTTTAGAGTCTTATCATTGTTTTTATATTATTTTATAGATTATTAAAATAAAAGTTAAATTTTTTTTGTCATCTAATATTTATGATTAATTAATTATGTAAATATATTGACATTATATTTTAATTAAATTCTTCTAAATAATGATATTAAAATAAAGGTACTTCATCTCAGTCTAAGATATGCTTGTGTATTATGAAAGAGTACGATAATAAAAATCAAAACTACAAATTATTTACGGTATCATCAATTAAATATATATATATATATTTTTATCATTTATTGACATTTTCTAATAGGCTTAAATAGTCGTTTAGTCGATATAAGTTAGCGAGTTTTTAATTTTAGTCTCTGTAATTTTTTTGTTCGAGTCTCTATATCTCACATTTTGTGTTGGTTTTAATCCTTAAAAATAAAACCTGCAGGAAAATCCGCAGGAAACCTGTAGATTTTCCTACGGATTTTGATTTTATGGATTAAAACCAACCTAAAAAGTGAGATATAAGGACTCGGATAATTTTTTTTTTACAGAGAACAAAACCAAAAACTCGCTAACTTATAGGGACCAACAAATTATTTTAGTCTTTCTAATAATATTATTAATTTCTCTTTCTCACACCACTATTAAAAAATAATCTATATTGGTGACACCGCCTAACAACTTGGTTATTGTTGAGAAATAAGTATGAGTTGTTAATCTTAGATTATTTAAAAAAATGAAGGTTGAACAATTTTATAAGTGGGAAGACTCATACACCTTAAGGTTTTGAATGAAAGTGTCTCTCTCACTTGTTTGGATAAGTCTTTAATCTTTAGGTGAATGTTTGATTCAATGTGAATGTTTTTCTCAAATGATGACCTAATAAGTGGTATTAGAGTCGTGGTGGTGGAAGGAGTGTTAGTGTCTGATGCACTTGAGTGTGTGTGTGTGTGTGTGTGTGCGTGTGTGTGTGTGAGAGAGAGAGTGCGTGTGTGTGTGTGTGTGTGTGTGTAATTGTATTATTGATCTATAAAATTGAACTTTACTAGATATATACACATACAAGTATGTTACTTGTAACTCAAATAACTAACATAACTAACTAACTAACTGACTTGGATTATATCACAACATACAAGTTTATAATCCAAGTTGGTAAGCACAAACTAAACATAATCGATATGTACAATTACTAATTTCTTTCTCAAAATCAGGAATTTGTCGATCTTAAATTCTTTGGTAAAAATGTCGTCCAATTGTACTTTTCTCGAGCAATGTCTTACTTCAAGTTCACATTGATTTACCTTCTCCCTTAGAAAGTAAAATCTAGCCTCAATGTTCTTACTCCTTCTATGCAAAGCTGAATTCTTTGCAAGATTAGTGACTGACTTATTATCGATTTGAAGCACCAGAGATTTCTTTACTTCGACCTCAATCTCATTCAACACAGATCTAATCCAGATTGCTTGATAAGCGAGCATAAGATCCTGCTATGTACTCATCCTCAAACGATGATCATTCCACTACAAATTGCTTTCTCGAGCATCATGAGATTGATGGGTCATGAGAGGGAAGCATTCATATTGGGTCAAACACCCACCTAAAGATCAAAGACTCACCCAAACAAGTGAAAGAGACACCACATATTCATCCCAAACCTTAAGGTGATAGGTATCTGGGTTCTCTTACTTATATAGTGCTCAACCTCCACTTTCCTAAGTAATGTGGGACTTAAAACTCACACTTGCTTCTTAATACAAATCACACTTGTTTCTTAACAATCTCCATCTCAAGTGTGTGTACATCCAGTATGTTTCCCCTCAAGTGAAAGCTCTTTCATCCACATGTTTGTACCACCACTGAGAGACACCCTTATCTCATAATGGGCAATTTAATGGAACACGCCGCTTGGCCACCATGTCAGGAAGACTTTCGACACCAGGAGTTAGTCCCTTACTCGAACCAGGATCTGATACCACTGAAGGGTCATTATGAGGGGGAAACATTCACATTGGGTCAAACACTCATCTAAAGATCAAAGATTCACCCAAACAAGTGAGAGAGACACCACATATTCACTAAAAACCTTAAGGTGATATGTGTATGGATTTTCTTACTTATAAAGTGCCTAACCTCCACTTTTCTAAGAAATGTGGGACTTAAAACTTACTTATGTTGCTCAACATAACTCACACTTGTTTCTCAATAATTGGGGCACTAAACACTTGAAAAAAATAATCAGTTGTGCTTCTTTGATCTTCCTTGTCTCAACACCAATCAACATCAGAATAACAATTAATCACAACTTCTTTGCTTTTAGAATCTCGTGGAAACATGATTAATCCAAAGTTTATTGATCCTTTTAGGTATCCCAAGGTTTTTCTTGTAGTCTTCATGTGTGAAACCTTTGGTTCATCAATGTATCTTCTTACTAATCCGACCGAGAAACCTATATCAGGTCTTCTATTGCACACATACCTCAGAGGTCCTACAATTTGTTTGAACAAAATGATATCTACCTTGTCCTCCTCTCCACGCTTCTTCGGTTTTATATTTGGTTCGACATGTGAGGATGCAGGATTCGAGTCAGACATCCTGAATCTCTTGATTATTTCTTTGACATACTTCCTTTGATCCAGCACCATACCTTGCTTTATAATTTGAAATTTCATGCCTAGGAAATAAGACAACTTTCCCATATCTGACATTTCAAATTCAATATTCATAAACTCTTTGAACTTCGATAAGCTCTCCATGCTATTTCTAGTTACTAGTAAGTCATCGACATATAAAAAGATGATTGTTATATCGTGTTCCATGACCAGTACACATACACCATACTCATACATGCATTTGATGAATCCTAATTTGACTAAGTATAAGTCGATTTTCTTGTTCCAAGCCATAGGTGCATGTTTAAGACCATGGAGGGCTTTGTGCAACTTATACACTCTCCTTGCTTCTTTCTGTATTACAAACCCATTAGGTTGTGTAACATACACAACTTCATCTACAGGACCATTCAAAAATGTTGATTTCACGTCTAAGTGAAATGTCGACCAACCTTGCTTACATCCCAAGGCTACCACCAATATGACAGTCTCCAATCTTACTACTAGTGCATATACTTCAGAGTAGTCGAGTCCTGCTCCCTGAAGAAATTCTCGAGCTACTAATCTTGCATTATGTCTTGCAATCGATCCATTAGGATTGTGCTTCAGCTTGAACACTTTTAGCCTGGAAATTCTAGTTGGAGATAAAGTTAACAAAATGCTAATAACTATGCTAAAAAATAATAAGTGTAAAGAAGCCTTAAGCTTTGACACATTGACCACGTTGAATGAGTCTTTTGACTAGCATGGTAAGCATGGTTCAGAAGAATATGAAGAAAATATCTACAAGATTAGGATCACTCTCTCTTCAAAACATGTCCAAAATCTCGAAAACGGTATTTAACAAAATGGTTGGGTTTCGACAGGTTCACCAGTTATCTAAGACTTATTATATATTCTAACTCTAAGAATTATTTAAGCAAAGGGATGTTTTGACAAGTTCTATAAAGGTAAACCAAATATTCTGAAAAGAAGTTGAGAAGTTCGAAATAATTTTCAAGAAAGTTACCAGAGATTCTAAAAGGAAGTTAAGGTATGATTTTTTCCACCTCTTTGGAAACTTGCTTGTCGAAGACTGAGCTTCAACGTGAGCAGATCATAGCCTCAGAATCTTGGAGCTTACACTCTTTCAAGAAATCGATCAACTCCTCTTCAGCTATAGGATATAACACTTTTACTTGCTCGTTGTAGTCGAGCATGTTCACCTCATCAATTTTGTTATCTAGGCCGTCAGTGATATCTACCATCAATATCTCCAATGTCTCTACAAATAGGGCCTCTTCTACTTTGGGACCAGAGTCAGTTTCATTATGGGACTTCTACTTTTCACAAAACTTGAGTCTCCCTTCATTCAGTGCATTCTGAACCAAATCCCTAAAAAGGACACATTGGGAAGTTTTAGGACCAAGAAATTATGAGATTTACAAAATCCTTTTTATTTCTTTGTTCTAATGGCCGAGTTTTGAGTCTTTGAGGGACTACAATCTGACCATCAGAAACCAATAAGTCAAAACTTTTGTCACACTTAGTTACATCAAATGTGTATGTTTTTGTGAAAAATTTCTCATTCCTACTGGGTTCGACATCATTCTTCCCGCTTGAAGGTTTTAACAACTTATAGATGTAAGATGGCTTTGGCTTTAATTCTTCCAAATTAACTACACTTTCTTCGACACAATTAATAATGAATATTTTGTCAGTTTCGTCTATTTTGACATAGGCTAATTTTTCCTTTTTATGGTATTTACTTTATCTATCTTTTTCAGCCTTCAAGCATTAGACTTGTCTAACTCTGTTTTCTAATTGGGCCATGTCTCTTAAATACTGGGTGTCTAATTTCTTTCCAATAGAATAATCTAGACCCCCATGTGGCCAACTCGACTAATTTATGTTCAGACACTTAAATGAAACACCTTGCTTTCAATATCCTAAACCTATTAAGGTAGTCATATATTCATTCGACCATCTTGCATATAACACTAGCTAACTCTTTGAGGATAATCTTGGATTGACCCATGTAAAATTGTTCATTGAATACCCTTTCTAATTAGTTCCACCTGCATATGGAACATGGAGGTAAGGTGGTAAACTATGTGAAAGCATTTTTTCCAGAGAATTTGGGAAGAATTTCAACTTAAAATCTTCATTATTGGCTATGTCTTCTGCCTCTGACTGATACTGCGCTACATGTTCGACAATGGACTTGTTAGTGTCCCTCGCAAACTTGGGGATTTTCTAACCCCTTGGTAATTCAGTATGCAACACATAATTAGATAGTGCATAGACAAAATTTGGCTTATGCATACCAACATTGAGGCCATTATGGGCCAAAATTTGTTCGACCACATTAGTTATATTGTTCTGTCCCGCAAGTTTTGTTGGATATTTCTACGTACTTGCTCAACACCTTGGTATCTATGCACCATTATTACCCCAGGGACATTTTGGCATGTGTTTACTTTGACTATCATGGGTATGAGTGGTTTGACAGGTATTGTTTGCTGAGGTATTTGGTTATCATACACCTACTGAATATGCACTGGAGGAGCACTAAAGAAATCAGCAATTCCACCAATTGTTGTGCCAATTGCTAGTAATCGTGGTTAGTGTTATGAATTAAAGGATTGAACACTGTTCCTATTTGTTGTTTTAACATATTAACTATTTCATGGTTATTCTCATCCATCTGTTATCTCACATACTAGAGATAATTATTGGTTAAAATGGCATACTTGGAGGAATATATGCTAACCCTCATAGTGGTTGTGCCATTCGACCAAGGTTGTTGATAACATACCCTGATGCTAAGTGTGGATTAACAAGTAATGCAATAGTCATTGCATTATCTGCATACGTAGATGCACTACGGTGCAGGCTTGCCATTATTGCAGTTGGCATGCCATAAGGTTGTTCTCTACCAGTTAGAGGTAATGTGAAACTCAATGGGAAAGGAGGCCTTTGGTCTTTTATCATATTTTGTGCAACCCTAAGGGTAGTGGGCATACTCGTTACTTATGGTAACAATGCCACCATTTCCGTTGATATAGTCGACGCTTTTATCTGACTTATCATTGTAGGAATTTCTCTAACAGAAGTTGAAGTTACGACATTGCCAGTCGTCAATTCGATTGGTTGTTCATTGTCTGGAGGATTATTTTGGGGAAGGGAAGTGTTCTTTGTACGTACCATTTCAGCGAGAGTTTTACCACTTCTTAAATGCATAAAAGTCCAGACATTGAAACCATTTTCTCATTTAAAGAAACAAAATATGTAGTAATTTGTAACACTTTTCTTACTAAAAGTTAGACTTTCGCACAAAAGGGTCCCACTAGACATGCCAATTTATTTAATGGTGTTTTTAGTAAACAATCACGTATTTAGTTCACTTAAGAGATTAACTCGAAAAATCTCAAAGACAATCTGTGTGAAGGAAACTTATAGTGAAGAGTGTGTGTGATTTGGTTTTAAATGTTTGGATTGTGACTAATTGAATGCAAAAGATAGACTTTGGTTAAAGACAATAAACGAAAAAGAAAGTAAATGAAGTAAATGGCATTTAATATAAATGCTTTGAAATAAAAAAGATTTGCAAAAAATTTAAAAGGTGGATGCAAGCTCACATTTTTCATAAACTGTTTCGCTTTATGACTTGTGTACTTTGGTTCTATAGAGAATCAATGAGAATTTGTGACCCCAACTACAATGCATAAGCCTACATTATATATTATTACAAAGAAAAACCATCGACGAAGGTTAAACTCTATGAACCTGACACATATCCCACTACTTAAGGGTAACTTGTGTCTACATGTCCTCACATATAAAGCTGATGAAAACCCAAGTATCATGTTGATAACTATCTCGAAAACTACTTCGAACTTCTCACATGCCTTTCAAAATCCCTAGTTTACCTCTATGGCCCTTGTTGAAACATCATTTCTCTTAACTAATTCTTAGACTTAGAAAATATACTAAGTCTTACATAACTGGTGAACCTGTTGAAACCCAACCATTTTGTCGAAAATGTTTTTCAAGATTTTGAACATGTTTTGAAGAGAGGGTGATCATAATCTTGTGGATCTATTCCTGAGATTCTTCTGAAACATGTTTACCATGCTAGTCAAGCGACTCAGTTGATGAGGTTAACATGTCGAAGCTTGAGGCTTCTTAACACTTAGCATTTTTTAGCATGGTTATTAGTATTTTATTGACTTTTTTTCTCTAGTTAGAACTTCCAGGCTAACAAATTCCCCCCAAAGATACCACTTTCAATCATATGAGTCAGATGGAAGAAATATTGTGTTTTTTGTAACTCTTCGACACTATTTAGAATAACTTGTACATGTCATGGTCATCATGACCACTTCCACCAAACTGTCATGTCATAGACGTGCACGTAGTTCATCATCATTGTTATGATTTCCAAGGATATTAAATGGACACTAAATTAAATGAAATTAAAAGAATTAATTTAATTTTTATTTTTCTAACAAATTTAAATGCCATCTGTCGAGTTGGACATGCCACTTGTCTCAATTTGTTTGGAGGGAAACTCAAAAGATTTTCTCTTGGCGGCTATTAGGCTTCTTCAACATCTTCTCTTTTCTTTCACCATTTTTTTCTCCGAAAACCCTAGACAGCCTTTTGAAAAACTCTATAACTCATATTCTCTTCTCCCAACCACTACTTCTAAAAAAACTTTTGAAACCTAACAATGGCTTTTGGTCGTGTTATCATGCTTGCTCCATATATCCCTTTTGCTGGTGACATCCCATACTCTATCCTTATAGATAATCACACCTATGTACCTGAGCCTTCCATGGACGAGGAGAAGAGGAAGCTCTAGTATTCTCATGCATTAATTCCGTATTCCATTTTAGGCACCACTTGCGCTTTCATGGGTCATCTTCCTAGGCACATTAGGAAACCCCAGGTTTTGAAATATTTCTTCCTAAGTTATCTCTAGTGTGAACCCTTAGTATTTCTGCATGAACCCTTTGACTTTTGCTTCATGAAGAACACTGTGTTTTGGTCTTCTCTCCTGAATGAAAATAAATCTTCATATATCAAATGGTTGGATAAGGTTTAGCAATAGAGAGGTTATATTTTTGAGCTGATACAACTCTCAAGAGTTGGCCCTAGATATAACTCTCACATGCTACACCCACTTCACTTAGATAGATTTTATGTGTGTTGGAAATTTAATTAACTCCCATGTATTATTTCTTTTGATAGCTTGTAACTCTTCAACCATAGTTGTCTTCCATTGTTTACCATTTAAGGCCTCACTATAATGGATTAGTTCAACACCTATAAGTAAAGTGAACCGAACCAATTCTCCATCTAGTGTGACTTCACCATTACCAACCACTTCACAATCTTAAGATAACACTGATGGTCATTTACCACCCCATACTTCTTCGGGAACCTTGTTATTCAGTTTCTTGGTAGGGATTCTGTTCAGAATATACACAGCAATGTTGACTGCTTCCCCATAAGGATATTCGAAAGTTCTTTTTCTTTAACATGCACCTAGTCGTACCAATATGGTCTAATTTCTTCTTTCAGCTATACCATTATGTTGAGGAATGTAAGGAGAAGTTTCCTCATGATTGATACCATGTTCTACACATAACTATTTAAATAACTTGGATGTGTATTCACCACCTTCATCTGTCCCAAAAACTTTGATCTTATTTTCACTCTGGTTTTCAACAAGTGTTTTAAATCTCTTAAAGATTAAAAATACTTTATCGTTGTGCCTGATCACAAAGATCCAAAGCTTTCGACTATATTCATCGACAAATGAGACAAAGTACATGTTTCCACCAATAGCATAATCCTAAAATGGGTTACATACATCTGAATATACTACTTCTAGTATATAGGAGGATTTCATTAGTACAGTCGAGGAGAAATACTTTATGGATTGCTTCCCTACTAAGCAATCTTCACAAATTTTGTTAGGCATCACAAGACTTGGTATATAAATTAACATATCTTGAGTAATCATTTGATTTAGTGACCTAAAATTCAAATGGACAAACCTCAAACGCCACCGTCATTTATGCTTGTGGTCGACAACTATTTCTAGACATTGTACCTCAGTCGAACTAATCATGGTCTGAAATGTCCTATCCGTCGACATAGGATATTTTAAGATAAAATTATTTTTGGGGTCGAACAATTCTAAGGCTCCATCTTTCATAACCACTGAGAAACCTTTTTCGACTAGTTCTCCAACAGTTAGCAAATTGCACTTTATTTCAGGTATATAGAGTATATCTTTGATCATAGATTTTGCTCAATTACTCCTTTGAACAACTATGTTGCCAGTGCCTTCTGCTCACAACGATCTATTATCTGCAAGCCTTACCTTACTCTTCTTCGAATCGTCGAAATATGATAACCACACTCTTCGATCAATTATGTGATTCGAGCAGCCTGTGTTAAGGAACTAGAGTTTGGAGTCGACATGCTTATCTGCAAATGCAGCCATAAGCATCATACCTTCAAAATCATCTGAATTTTGACATGCAAATTTTTCTCCTTCATCATCCTTGCGTTTTATCACTCCCTTGTTTTTTGTACCAGCAATTCTTGACCAAGTGACCCCATTTTTCACACTTATAACACTCCACACTTTTCTTCTCCTATTTATCTTTCTAATATGAGGTTCATTCTCCTCCTTTCGATAATTCAGAAGCCCTATCATTAACCTTATGCTTTTGAGGATTCTCCTAAGACTTATTGCCACGGGTCTTATCTCTTTTACCCTTACACTTGTTGGAACCACCGTGCTTCTCCCATGTTTGGGCCTGTAGTGCTTGTACCGAATCTTGAACCCATTTCCTCTCGATAATCTTTAACTCATGTGCCTCCAACGAACCAATTAAATCTTTCAATTTCAAAGTTTCAAGATTGTTGGATTCTTGAATGGATGCAATAATGTGATCAAAGTGAGAGGTCAATGTACGCATTACCTTCTTAACTATCATCCTATCAGTTAGGATTTCACCACAGTCTTTCATGAGATGAATACGATTTTGCACCTTCAAGACATAGCCTGCAATATTTTCATCTTCTCCCATCTACCGTAACTCATACTCCTTCGTAGTGCCTGCAATTTGATAGTTTTAACCTTCTCACCACCTTCGTAATACTTGACAAGAATATTTCATGCATACTTCGTCGGTTCAACATGAGAAATTCGATTAAAAAATTCCGCATCTACCGTACATTGAATACATAATGCAACCTTATAAAATTTCTTTTTTGCCTCCTTGTGAATGATTCTCTGAGCATCGTTTGCATTGTTAATAAGCTTAGAAATGTCATTAGTAACAACTTATAAGGTTTCATAAAAATCATACAATTAATGCATTTGTTTTCTCAGTCAAATCCAATTTTCTCCATCAAGAATTGGAAGAGAATTGGAAATATCATTGCTATCATTCATCTTTGTAGTCAACACTATTCATGATCCCTAGAAACACGACCACAGACGTGCAATTCTTGAATTTTCGATCAAGAAGGACGAACCAGAAGCTCTACATACCAAATTGTTAGTGTCTGATGCACTTGGGTGAGAAAAGGAATGAGAGAGAGAGAGAGAGAAAAAAAAATAATAATTATATTATTGATGTATAAAACTGAATGACACTATATATGTATATATACAAGTAGGTTACTTATAACTCAAGTAGCTAACATAACAAACTAACTAACTTGCTAACCAAATAACTAACCGACTTAGATTATATCACGACAATGAGCGAGAGTTGGAACTTTTGTCGGATTCTGTTATAGGATGAGGGAGACTCACACTTATGGGAGAGAATGTTAGGTGCAATTGTGAGTGTTTAAAATCTCACATTACATATGAATGATGTAGAATATTGAATTTATAAGAGATATTTTATTTACCTAATATTTTAAGATTTTGGATAGAGATGTGACGTCTCAATCTTATGATCCTATAACATTGGTCCAATTAGTACTCCGACTTTCTCATACTCAAATTTGTATTGGTTAGAATCCCAATTGCTGACCCTTTTCTCTCTAGCAATTTAATTAAATAGTATAATTGATCACTATGTCAATAGAAGAAACAAAACTCTTAGTAATAATTTTTAGTTCTCATAAAAAATTAGTTATATCTTTTTCCAGCACTATCCATATCATAGGTTGATTTGTAACCTCTGTCCCTATGCTTCTCATTTCCGATAATTTAAGTA
The DNA here is from genome assembly GCF_024323335.1 of Lathyrus oleraceus. Lineage (NCBI taxonomy): Eukaryota > Viridiplantae > Streptophyta > Magnoliopsida > Fabales > Fabaceae > Lathyrus > Lathyrus oleraceus. Next base: position 612,522,758 of record NC_066583.1, read on the forward strand.
ACTAATAAAAATTTGAAAATGCATGACATGTACGATTGTTACACAAGATCTAAATTTGAAACTAATCACTATCATAACAATACATATGTTAACCAAAATCAAATTAAACACAAAACTACAATAATGTAAGATACTAGAGAAATAAAATTAAAGGGACAACAAATTAATTATGTACCACAAGGTTTCGAAATTAAATAACTATATATAAGCCAATTAATGCACATCAAACTTCTGGTTGAACACTATTAGCTTTAGCTCTAATCATGTTAGCTTTACGAGTAACTCTAACATGATACACACTCATAGCTAAAACCACAACAAATCCAACACCAAAGATAATTCCAATAATGCCCCCAGCTCCCAATTTTCTACCACCTTTGTTTGATTTTGAGTCTTTGCTTTCATGAATTTGAGTTGCTTCAACTGCTAAAGGAAAAGGTGAACATTTAGATGAAGTGCATGGATCATTATCATTATGGTTTTGTGAATTTGGATGAAAGAATTCATAGGCTGATGGTGAAAAGGCTTTTGGGTTTTGGTAAACAAGTCCATGAGGTGCTCTTTCTTGAGATGTAACAATGGTGATGATGAGTGATAGAGAAAAGAGGATGAGACCAATGGGGTTGGACATTTTTTGTGTTTTAATGTTTTTGTCTGATTGAGTTTTGGTTGTTTGTTTTATACTTGGAAGTTGAAGGAGCGGGTTGCATTGGGTTTTATAATGGTGTGAGGTTGTGAAGAAGTGGTTATTCCTTGGACCTTAATTTTTGTGTTGGGAAAAAGAGGGTTATGAATGGGGAACAAAATTATTGGTTTTGCTTTCAGCACACCCTAATCTCAACATTGAACAATTCTTTGTAATTCCCAAACTCATGTTAGTTTTAGATAGATACAGTCATAGACACGATTTAAAAACGCGTTTGAATTAGAATTGATTGACCATAATAAACCGACAGATAATTATGACTAGCAGGATTTTCGAATAGTTAACATCGATCAATAAAATTTGGGAACTCATACCCAACAACATATCAACGGAATTGTGAATCCAATTTCTATATCAAAATAATTAAAATTGAATTCATCAGATTTCGAGTTTGATTTTAGACGAAAAGATTGTGATCAAAGTTTATTTTTAGTATTTTTTTTATTTGAAAGAATCATCACAGTTTCATAAAATAGTACCTATACATTGTGATTGTGAAACAGATGTAACAACTCTAACTACTACTAGATTCCAATTAACAACTGGTCTTTAGATTTGAGTCATCTCTGCTGCCACTCAACCTCTTTTTTTTTTTCTAATTGAGTTAACCCTTTATCCATATGGGTTTAGGAACAACTATGGCTATAGGGCATAAATGTCATTTATTATGTTGTGACAACCTTGGCGTGACTTTAAGAATGATTTACTCACACTTGAGTGCCTTACTCAATGAATATACTAGTACTACAATTCGAGTAATTAAATAGAGACTAGGGGGTGAAATCATTCAACAATTTATTAATGCAATTAAGATATTAATCATTTACTTAAACTAAGCTTCACCTATAAGTATTGTGTGTTGATTATGAGTGAGAATAGGCAAAACTATCTTACTAAATGATTGAACAAATAAGGTCAAAAGTTTTTTAAATATTTCTTAATTAGAAGGTTTAGGTTGAGACATATTTTTCTTGGGTTATTTACAATTTACACCGAAAATATAGTGAGTTGTTTGTTGAAAAAGGTTTATTGTTAAGTATATGACCGAATAAAAAGAGTTGGGAATGTTTTTTAGAGCCTGATTATTTTATCTTTAAAAAAAATAATTTTTTTAAACTAATTTTTATTAAAAATATTAAAATATCATAAGTTTTTTTAAATTCACTTTTTAAATTAAAAAATAATTTTGATATTTTATAACATAAACATTCATTAAACATTCATTATTGTCGAAATCACAATTTTTTTTCCATAAATTATATTTCGAAAAGGATTTTTATAAAAAATTATTTAAAATAATTCCAAAATAATGTAATTTTTGAAATTTTAATATTAAAAAAATTTAATAAAACTAAAATGACGAAATATCTAAAATAATATTTTAATAATAATAATTACAAATAAATTTTTGTTTGAAGTTTTTATAAAAAAAGTTTTTTTTAAAACAAAAATACGTAGCACTATGAAAATCATTTTTTTAAATAATTAAAATAAACGACTCTTAATTTGAAATTTTGATATGGACAAGGTGATTCAACAAACCAATTTTATCGCCATTAATAGAGAAAATCGAGAGCAATGCAACTGTGTCTTTCTAAGCCGATAATTGATTTTGTATTTCATTTTCAAAAAATTTAAGACTATTTTTACCATTATTTTATTTGCATTCATTTTTACTTTTTATTTTTAGTATTTAAGTTCTTCACAATTCAACATTTCGCTCAATATTTAAGAGTAGTTAAAAACCACAATTAAAAGATATAGTTTTTTTTAAAATCAATTTAAAACAAATAGAACCTGTGATTGGAAATTATTTAGTTCTAAAATAAGTGTATTTACTTTTAACATAATAGAACTATTAAAATGACTGCGTGAGACGAGAAATGTATTTACTTTCAACATAATAGAACTATTGAAACTATTGCGCGAGACTACGGATAGATGTCCATCTATTTTTTTTAGGTTGAGTTTTTTATGGTCAAACATTAAAATTATACTTTGAGGATGGACATAATATGTCACCACTAGAGTGCAAAAAGGCAACAAGTTAGAGTAGTTCCTTTTTACTCTTAGAGTTACACCTTTTAATTCATAAGATCAAAGAAAATCACAAGCTTCTTCTACATACTTGGTATTTTAAGGATGAACCATCGTGGGATCCCGAGGAGGTGACTAAAGCACTTAATATCATATGGGAGACAGGTTTAGGATTAAGCCTTAAATTGAATACTCGGTAAGGTTGGAACTTTTTTGCCTTCATGTGATGGCAGTAAACATGGTGGGGTTTGTCCCAATCGAACATTGGGAGGCCGATGTTGAAGGTGAAATCATTCAGAGAGGCTGTTAGTAGAGATAAAGATTTTGTTGAGGGGTTGTCAATGAAGAAAACTTTCAGAGTTGTTGAGCTAGTATATGTTCTTCCATAATTAAATGATCAACACAATGAGCTTTTTCTACTTCGATCCTATATAGGTATCCAAAAAACTAGTTTTTGATTTAAGGACATGTCAATCGATTCACATGGGAGATGAGGAGACTATATGGTTTGATACAGAGTTGTGAGGGACGGTCGAAGACATTGTGGTTGGTTACAACTTCAATGGATATTGACTTCTTTAACTATTAGGTTTGGGGGATTGAGTTAGTACCCGACATTAGAGGTTGCCTCCAACGCTTATGTGACTTTTAGGACTCAATTTTGAATTTAACAAGATTATATATTCAGACACATTGGGATATGTGATAAGGATTCTAATTTTAAGAGAGTTGTAGATGGTCTTAAAGGTATGATTCTGACTTTTGTCATAGCAAGGACATCTTCCCCTAAAGCCTAACATATTTTGGTGAATGCCTATTTTAGTAAAAGTGTTCTGGATATAGTAATAAATTTTGACATGACCACAACGCATGTAACACATGTTTTTGGTGTTTGGAAGTAACACATGCTCATGACTTTTTTCTATCTAATTATGTTGATGGGTTAGATCATCATATGTCACAAGTCACCAATAGGTTAGATCATCATATGTCACAATTCAATAGAGTATCACATTATCCTTAGATATCTTCTCATAATTCCATTTTTTTATTGATGAGATTTTCCTATTTGTCATAAGGTGTGTCTCGATACCTTTGAAGAACATGGGGTTCATTGTAAGGAATTCAAGACTTAAAATATTGACATGGGGTTCATTGTAAGGAATTCAAGACTTAAAATATTGACATGGATTTGCAAGTGATGTCATTGCTAATATATTTAGGTATGCGAAAGTATATGTGAAGAAAGAGATATATGTGACTTTTTTACTAATACCCAAGACAAAAGATCAATACTTATGACAATAAATATTCATACTGATATGAGAAAAACATGTATGTGGGGACATGATTGAAAATTTTTCACTTGTGAGATTTAGGTTGTGAGATTAAGGTCTAAAAACTTTACCACGGGACAAGTTGGTCTTAAAGTTGATTTAAGCAAAGTGACAAAAATATAAGAAAATATGTTTTGACAATCAATTTTATGCCATTTGTATTTAACATTTTTTACTTCCTAATACTTGATTCGTAATTTTTTTTAAGAGTTTAAAAGGTCATTAATAATAATGTGACATCTTTTAAATTTATATAGGTAATGCTAACTTGTACCCCAAAAATACAAGTTAAAAAATAAATAAAGTAAAAAAATATTGAAAACTGTACGGTGAATTTAATACATATTTATAATTTTATTGTTTTTTTCAATAAATTTCTTTTATTTATGGATTTTTTAATTTATGTTCGGGACAGAAGTTGACATTATCCAATTTATATATATAATTTTGAAGAGAATTATTTTGTTATTTCAAAAATATTATTGATGCAACTCGTTTGCTTGTCACTCGAGTCATGATTAAGTACAATATAAAAGTGTAATTTAAAAATATTAATCTAAAATAGAAGATAATGTAAATTAGCAAGTAATTAAGACCAAGAACAAGCCTAAAAAAGTTTAAAACAGCTAAGCCAAAAGTATTGGTCTTATATTCACGTGTGACTAATCCAATAGTGAAACGAAACTTTTATTAAGCTATCACGATGAATTGCACATGAGGAGTAAGGAGTTGGCTTAAATCAATGTCTAGGCCACCCTATTATTATAGTAATGAGAAGGTTTATGCTTAGCTTAGTCGCTACGTGGAAAATGAAAAGCAATAGAAGCATCTAGCTTAGCTTAGAGGAGCAGCAAAGGTAAGGAATTGGCATGCTTTTCCACATTATTGCAATGCCATAAGACAAACGCATGCAACAGGTGAATATTGTTCAACTAGGCCACCCTCACTCCACTACATTTACATATATCTTTATATGATGTGATGTTAATTATACAAATCATGTCGGTCATCGTGCATTTTTGCTGTTTGGGTTATAGCAATCACATGCATGTCAACCCTATGATTAAGATCGAACACGTTTCAAATTTTAAAATAGATATTATTTTTTTTTAGATTTTAAGTCTCTATTCTAAATTCAGATTCAGTTTTATTCAGGTGTAATTTGATTTTTATTTATAATAAATTTGGATTCTTTGAGCATATAAGCAAAAGTAATTTAATCATTCTTTTTAGTTAGAAGTTAGTTACAATTTCTCTCTCTCTCTCTCTTCCATCTTATGCACTAATAATTGGTATTTAGAGTTCTGGTTCATATCCACGAAAAACACTAAGGAAAACGAGTGAATGTGATCTGTGTGTGATTGATTTCGGTTCTGAAATTCACAGTAAATTGAAGTTTGAAATCATAACATAATCGTATTTTTTGATTCTGAGGGATTGGGAAACACGAGTGTTTGATGAGATCTAAGTGAACTCTTGCACAAGATCAAAGATGAACGGTGGAAATAGTAGCTTGAACACGAAGCTTCCAGTCTTTGATGGAAAGAATTGGAATCGATAGATGATTTAGATGCGTGTGTTATTTGGCGCTCAAGATGTTCGTGATCTCGTCAATGACAATTATGCAGCTATTGCAGCAGATGTAACTGAAACATAAAGAAAGATGCACACATGAAATGTGGAAGAAGGATCAGAAGACTCTGTTCTACATCCATCGGTGTTTGGATGTGAATATTTTTTAGAAGATTGTTGATTCAACAACATTGAAGACTGCGTAGGACACACTGGTATGTTGCTATGGAGGTGATGCATCAGTGAAGAAGGTGAAACTTTAGTCTCTACTTAAACAAATATGAGAATCTCAACTTAAAGAACAATGACAAGGTACCTGATCACATCTCCAGAGTAATTCTGATCACAAATGAAAAGATACTAAGATCACTTACTCCTTAGTTTGATTACATTATTGTAGCAATTGAACACTCCAAGGACCTTAGCACCATAAGAATTGAAGATATGCAAAGTATTCTAGAGGCACAAGAGTTGCGTCTAACTGAGAGAACCTCTTAAAGAGAGGTAGAGCAGCGGGCTTTGAAATCATATTCTAGTATGAAGAATTAGAAACAGTCTTGGTCAGAGGCCAAGAAGAGACATGGTGGTGGTTATCAGAAGTCAAAAGTCTCCAACTCTGATGAGAAGAAATATCAAAAGGGAAAGGAGAAGTTTGACAAGAAGAAGGTTTAATGCTACTGTTGTAAGAAGTTTGATCACTTTGTTGTTGACTATTGGTCAAATAAGGAAAGGAAATTAGAAGAAGCAAACATAGCTAGAGGAGAGTCTGATGATGAACATGTGCTATTGATGGCTTCTGAATCTGATGGTGGATATTTAGTAGACTTGTCGTATATGGACAGTGGCTGCTCAAATACTTAATTGAAAATAAACAATGGCTGATTAATTTTGACTCTAGAAAGAGGACAAAAATCATATGTGTTGATGATAAGTATTTGAATGCTAAAGAAATGGGAAATGTCAAGGTTAGAGTGAAGAATGACAAAATTGTTATGATCAAGGATGTTTGGTATGTTCTTGGTATGAAGAGCAATTTGATGAATGTAGGTCAACTAATTGAGAAAGGATTCTCAGTTACTACGAAGGGCAATCTCTTAAAATTATATGATTCTTATCAGAAGCTGATTATGCAATCTGAATAGGGAAGCAACAGAACATTCAAGGTGAATGTGGAGACATCTGAAACTAAATGCCTTAGTGCAGTTGGTGGTGAAGGTAATTGTGAGTTATGGCACAAGAGATTATGGCATCTGAACTTCAAAAGCTTAGGGCATCTTAGTTCTAAAAAGATGGTTTATGGCATTCCTAAGATTATGAAGTCGGATAAGTTATGTGAAATATGCATGAAATGTAAGCAACCTAGATTTCCATTTGCATTAGAAGTGGCTCCAATAGCAAAACATGTTTTAGGAATAGTGCATTCTGATGTATGTGAACCATTTAAAATACCTTCACTTGGAGGAAACAAGTATTTTGTGTCATTTGTTGATGAGTTCACAAGAATGACATAGGTAGCACTCATCAAGTTTAAGCATGAAGTGTTTGTTGAGTTTCAGAAGTTTAAAGTGAATGCTAAAAAACAAACTGGTCGGAAGCTGGAAATTCTTAGAACTGATGGTGGAGGTGAGTACAACCTTACATAGTTCAAGAGATAATGTGAGGAGAATGGAGTCGAGCATGAGGTTACTGCTCCATACACTCCTCAACACAATGGTCTTGCTGAAAGAAGAAACAAAACTTTGCTTGATATGACAAGGAGCATGTTGAAGGAGAAAAAGCTCCCTCACACCTTATGGTGAGAGTTTATTGCTAATACATCATATGCTCTCAACGGATGTCCAACTAAGAAGCTTAAGGAAATTATTCCTCTTGAGAAGTGGATTGGAGACAAGCAAAGTGTTAGTCATCTGAAGGTGTTTGGTTCTATTTGTTATAAACATGTTCCAGATGCTAAGAGAAGGAAGTTGGATGACAGAAGCAATATGTTGCTTGTAGGGTACCATAATATATGTGCTTATAAGCTATATTATCCTATCACTAACAAAGTTGAATTCAACAGAGATGTCATTGTGAAGGAATCAGAAGCGTAGGATTTGAATAAGTCTCAAGCTAACTCTAGTGTAGTGTTAACACCTGAGTTAACTTTTGAAGATATTTCAGACTCTAAAAGAGAATCGGCCTCTGAATGAGATTTTAAGTCTGAAGATGAGTCAGAGTCTGAAGGTGACTATGATACTGAAGATGAGTTTGACTATAAAGTTGAGTCTGAAGGCGAGTCTGACTCAGAAGGTGAATCTGATTTTGATTCAGATTCTGATGATGATCCATACTCTAGTTGTAATCATAACTCTGAAGGTAGTCTAACATCTGATACTGTTCCAACATCTGAAAAAGATTCTGAACAAGTGCAGATACCACAAAGAACCGGGCAAATACCACATAGATTTATGGAGTTTGACATGTTTCAAGACACTGAAGGAGAAGTCATTAAGTGTGCCATGTTGGTAGACTCTGAAGGGGAAGTTATTCAGTTTTCCATGTTGGTAGACTCTGAACCAGTTAGCACTAAAGAAGCTCTCAAGAAGAAAGTGTGGTTGAAGGCCATGAAAGAAGAACTTTAGGATATACAAATAAATAAGACTTGGGAGTTGATTGAGCTTCCAAAGGACAAGAAATCCATCAGTGTGAGATGAGTTTACAAGTTGAAACTGAAGCCATATGGATCAATTGGAAAACACAAAGTAAGGTTAGTAGCGAGAGAATTTCTACAGAAATCTGGGCTAGATTAATTTGAGGTATTTACTCCTGTAGCTAGACATGAAACAATCAGACTGGTGATTGTTATAGTTGCTAATAGAAATTAGCATCTGATGCATTTAGATGTGAAATATGCATTTCTGAATGGTCCTTTAAAATAGAAAGTCTATGTATCACAATCTCCCATATTTTTGTGAAAAAGAATCAGGAAGGGCTGGTGTACAAGTTGCATAAAGCCTTGAATGGACTGAGACAAGCTCCTAGAGCTTGGAATCTGAAAATTGATTCATTTTTCAAGCTTCAAGGATTCAGAAAGCGTGAGATAGAGTATGGTGTTTATGTTCAGCATACATCTGATAGAAATATGATTCTAGTGCGTATCTATGTTGATGACATATTGCTAGCAGGGAGTTGTTCAGATGAGATAACTAAGTTCAATAAGGTGCTGATGAATGAGTTTGAGATGACTGATCTAGGAAATATGACATATTTTCTAAGTTCAAGAAGTGTATAATCTTGCATCAATTGAAGTATGAACTTGAGCTTCTTAAGAGATTAGAGCTAACAAATTGCAAGCCTGCAATCACACATGCTGAAACAAATCACAAGTTAGATTTTGATGATGAGGATGAGGATGTAGATGCTATAACTTTTAAACAATTGGCGGGCTCATTAAGATATCTCTGTAATACCATACCTGACAGTTCCCTAGAGAGAGAGAGAGAAAGTACACAAGGATTTGTTTAGTCAGTTCCCTAATCGACCTCGCTATGGGTATGTCTACCCTCAATTCGAATTCGAATTCAAATAATAATATAATAAATCTTACTTTGCAAATGTATGTATACAAGAGATGAGAAATCAAATCCCACAAACTATAAGTTTGTTCTTGACTCTAGAACTTCCAAAAACCTTGATCAAAGTTTGATCAATTCACCAACAATGCCGCTTCAATTCACTTGTTGTTGCTACTTCCTTGCACGACCTCCTTGTCTCAAGGATTTCACTCGATTAAATTAATCCCAAGTGCACACTTGTTGAACCCACGATTTGTCAACACGATCCATTGTTTCACGCTACTCCCTTGCCGACACACTTAGTCTCAAGGATTTCACTCGATCGGATCCGAATTGCACAATCTTGTCAAAAACCTTCAAACCCTAAAGATCTTGAAGGAAAAATTCAACTCGGTTTTCTTATTTGAATCCCTCAAAGATCTCAACCTAATATTCTCGGTACAACAAACCTAATTGGACGTTATCAATCCTAATTTAGATGTCACCCAATAAAAAATGATTATGTGTAGTTTGATTGTGTGTACGCATAGATTGAATTGAAGATGATGAGATGCTTTGAAATTCTTGATTCATGTAGGTTTTACTCACTCTAGAAACCTTACTAGAAAATGATGAATGTGTTAAGTATATATATGCATGGGTGAATGAGAGCAAAAAGGAATGCAATTAACTTTGAGAAAATATGAAAATAAGCAAAAAAAATCATCGTAAGGTCAACCTATTGAAGTCATGTGTTAACCTGTACGAGGTATAGGTCGACCTGTTGAAGATCATGTATCAACCTATCAATGCCATGTGCCTCCTATGTGTCTACCTATGGAGTCATCCCACAAAACAGTAGCTACAAGCTTTAATATTGTAGTATACATGTCGACCTGTAGCAAGCATGTGTCGACTTGACAAGTAAGTTTTCATAAAATTTGATTTTTCATGCATAAGACCTTTTCAAAGATGTTCCAATTGACTTGTATGCTTCCTAATGCTGATATGCACATAGAGAATAAGAGGATATCGTTCAATATACATAAATGCAAAAGAATTCTAGTTTTGACATCATACAAAATGCTCCTAACGGAACTTAATCGGAAGATGCACTCATAAGACCCATTTAAGCCACTAATGCATCGAGCCAATTTCTCGCTCTCTGATTCTCCAAATTAATAGCACTCAGAAAAATGCAGGAACTCATTTGTGTATTTTGTCACCGTTACCTTGCCTTGAACATACTAAATATACATATTATAAAGAATTTATTCATAATCCTCCAGTAAAAACCGCTCCAACATCAATTGTTTCATTCTTTGCCAAGTCCTAACTAACCCCTTCCTTTGCATCTGCCTTTGAACAGCAAGTTTATCCCACCAGATAACAGTAGTACTCTTCAGCCTGATCACCACCATCTTAACTTGCTTGTTCTCATGGATGCCCATAACTTTGAAGAACCTATCAACTTCGATCTGCCAATCCAGAAACTCCTTCAATCCTATCATTCTGTAGAACAATGGAATATCAACCCTCACTCGATAGTCATGATTATACTATCGATTCCGATGAACATCCACCTCTTCCTCATATGGTTCTTCTTCTTCAAAAATTGAATTTTGAAGAATAGCAACACGACGGTTTCCGCCTCGTGGAACCCTAATATGTTCTTCTCCCATATCTCTTTGCTGATTCCCGTTGTTGTTGCCGTTTTCACCTGATATTCTAAAGTCGTCATCTGTTCAGTCAAAGTAGTTAGAGTCGTGGTAAAAGTCGTAATAGTTCTCTCAAGATCTTCTCTGGTCATTAGTTGATCTCCCATGGTTGATCAAGCTACAAACAAAATAGAAGGAACTTTCTTTGATGTCATCTAATGCAGTCGGAAACACTACATATTAGCAAGCACTAAACCTATAATAAAAATACAGGTTTGCAGGCGACAAACCTGTCAGATAGAACTCTGGAATCCACCAGATAGAGAAAATACTGAATATTATTATGATCAAAATTAATCCTGGTGGCCATGCCAAAAGTATTTAAATAGGGAAGCAAAGAAACTATAATGGGCTTTTAATCCAAAACATAAATAAAAATAGAAAATTGCATAAAATAGTATAATGTTATTTTTGGTCCGGAAAGGTATAAGAATTGTCATTCTGATATCGGGCGCCAAACTTGCACAAATCATGTTGAACATTTCCGACGCGCGACTTCTTCTCTAAAACGCGCAGCCAGCCTTCCTATATCATTTTCAAAGGCTTGGTAGGTAAGTTAGCCTACTTAAAAGGCCATTTCATTTGAAAAAATGTCAATACACAATTCAACTAATATTTAAATAGACTAATAAACTAAAAGACCAATGAGACTAGAAGTTTGTTTGTATTGAATTATCTCATGAAGAACTTTTACTATGTCTTTCGTTCTCTCAGTACTAAAATAAGTCTCTTTGCTAGTGTGAACAATGTTAGTGTTGATAAGTCAAGTGATAATGCATAACACTTAGAATTAATTTATTATAACTTTTCTTTGCATATGAGTGTATTCATACATCTGTTTATTTTCTAAAACTTGCGACTTTTGTTTGTAAATTAATTGTCATACTTTAACATACACTGAGGCAAACATTTCTTACTACCTAGAACTCCTTATAACTACCTCTATTATTTTCTAATTATATATCTCTTGTTAGCCTCTTTGAATTATATTCCTTTTTTGTTTTTGAAATAGTTTGTGTTATTTTATAAATTTTTTAGGAGGAAAATTTAGTAGTTATGTTAAGATACATTTTTCTTATATAGATAATAAATGTCTAATAGAGTCATAAAACATACATTGCACTACTACGGAAAAACCCTTTCACCACGCTTGGAAAAGAGATACTATCACGCCCAATGAACGGTGGTGAAGTAGGGTGTAGTTGTAAGTTTGTTGTTTTCATCTACGTGCATGTGTTGTGATAAACTATGTAGCACGCTACCTATCATAACAGTTGATCTAAACAACTGTTGTCATAAATATTGGGTCATAATTTGGATACCCAGCTACAACCAAATTAAAGTGCATACAAAATAACACTACACCACATATATATGTTTCAACCATGGTGGTATGTGTAAGAGTTTATTATAAAATATACGATTGCTTGTTTTCCTTACCCCTCATTAACCATATACAACCATTCAAATAGATTTTTGAGATAATAATCAGAAAAATTAAATTATTCTTGAAAAACAACTTAAACGGTCCAATGTTTTTCTAATTGCATGCATCTTGAAATTCATGATTTTCTCACTAACCCATATAATTTGATTCAATCTCAAATTCTTCAAAGTAATGGTGATGAATGGATGTCGTCTAAGTCTTTCACACGAAATTTGATTTCCTCTTTTTTTTTGTGAAAGACTCAGAATGACATCCATTTATCATCATTGTTTTGAAGAATTTGTGGCATTAAATCAAATTTCATAGGCTAAAGAGGAAATCATGAATTACATGATACATGCAATTCGATAAACATTAGATTGTCTTAGTTGATTTTCTAGAATAATTTAATTTTTTTTAATGTATAACTCATAAACATATTTAAATGAATGCAAGTTCAATGAGGGGTTAGTGAAACAAGCAATCACATATGATATAACAAACTCACTAACAACATTTATCAACAAAAACATCAATTAATTAACATAGATTTGGAGAACTTGACTAACCGTTCCTGAAAGCTATGAAGAGGATAAAGTAGAAGGGAGAGTAGAAATCATGTGTTCACTATGGAAATATTATATGAAAGACTCATATAATATTTCCACATCGAACACAAGTTTGCAACTCTCTTAGATACATGTTCACACAACCAGTTGCATCAGTGATAAGTAAAGAACCATAATCACTTGCTAGTTGCACATGAAAAAACATTTATTAACAAACAACACAAAACAACATCAACAACAACATACAAAAAAAATCATGAAAAATTAAGACAAACCATCATGTGAACCACATTCATAGTATGCAAACTTGTAAAATAAAAGGAGGATGAAACTAAGGAGAAAGTTGCAAACTTGTGTTAAATTTGAATGAATGTCATTCTACGTCTATCACATAAGTTCGCATCTTTCACTTCAGTTTCATCCTCTCTTGTATTTTTTCTTCATAGCAACACAAATCAATTGTAATCTTACAAACACCATGAAAAAAATGTTAACATAAACAAGCAGTACATTGCAATCCAACAAAAATTTATCAACATACATAATAATAACATCAACATAACAACAACATACACGAATAAGAGAGGATATGGAAAAATATTTGTCAACAACAACATACAACAACAACAACAACAACAACAAAAACCCATAAACTCTCGAACAAGAAGAATATCATGTAAAAATCATGTGAAACATAACAACAACATACACAAAAATGGGAGAATAAAGAAGAAGAAAAATACATTTATATGTGAAGAACGAGATTGAGGCTATATTGTAGAATAGAAAAGATAATGGCGAAGAAGAAGAGAGAAAATGTGTACTAGGGTTTTGCTGTGACAGATACATGGACATTGTCAAGAAACGAGAGTTAATTTGCTTATATATGGATAAATAATTTCACTATGATCGTAATGGAAATACCGTGATGAAATTTAATGTCTTTTACAACGGTTGACATTACCGACCGTGATGATAAGTATTTTAATTATAATATGTATCATATTATAATGACAACACTCATTGTAACGAAAAAAGTAGAAAATTATTCGAGCTAAGATTCGAACTTTGTCACTCTATAAATGTAGAATCATAGTTAACTGTTTTGACCATAATACAATGTCTTTTCGTAAATATAAAAAAATAAAACACGTTCAAAAATGAGATATTGCCACAATTAACTATCATACTTTTATAATTTAGTGTTAACAAATATATATTTTATAATAGTGTTGATTTATGTTGCAAGTTTTCTCCTAGTGTTCATGATCAAAATTAATATCTCCTCTCTTTCCTATATCATTTGATGGTGAAGATGTTTTTACTATTTTGAAGTTATCATCACTGCAACAATAATTAAGCTAATTAACTACATTAATCAAATTATACCATAATGATCTATTAAAAATCAGATTTTTTCTAATCATTTCTTGTAATTTTTCTAGACCTTTCTCCATCTCTATCTATTTAAATATTCTCCACATGATTAACTCTATTTTCTATATAATTCACACGTCACCTCTTTATATTTACATGCTCAAATCATCTAAAATTATTTTTATCATCATTTTTATTATAGATACTGCCATAATTCACATGTCTCCTTCCTACATACTCAAACTATCTAAAATTATTTTTTATCATCATTTTTATTATAGATACTATCGCAACGTATCTCTGACCTGCTTAATTTTGTTTCACATGATCTCATAAGGAAACAAACCAGTTGTGTCATAACAGATTCGCCTGTCATTCATAATAGAAAAATAGCATTTTACTTCATTTAGTTTAATGCCAACCTATAGAAAGGAGAACTGTACTGTATGTCCAATACTACCACCACATAAGGAGATTTTGACGGCAATGATAATTTAATTAATGATCCTAATCTTTTCCATTATAGTTTATTGCATCACGATAAGCATTCAAACATAAATAATATAATAAAATTCTAGAGAATAGTTATTAAATTGTAGCCCTTAAGATTACACTTGTACCCTAGAGTGAAATATCCATGTATCCTTCAAGTCTGATGTAAAATTTATATTTTCTACTGTTAAGCTAAATTATTGAGCTAAGGTTGAATTTTAGAAACACAAACAAAATTGACAATAAGCAAATTTGAGAAGCATAAGAGGATTGAATTGAAGCACACCACTAAAAAACAAAGTAAAAAATCTGATAAAAAGTCTAACTTATGACATAAATTAAAGAGAACACATGAGAAATCCTTGAATAAAATACAAAAACAAAAAAGATAACAAAAGATAAAATGGAGGGATACAAATACACCCTTAAACATAACATACATAACCATAATCATAATCATAATCATATTCATGCTTATCTACAGTTTTGAGGACCCCATTATCATTTTGGCTTCTTTATCCATTCCAATTATTCCAAACACACAGGCCCATTCAGAACGTGGAATTGAAAGCAAGAGGACAAAAACTTCAACAGGGACCAGTAGACAACAACAACAACAACATCAACAACTCATAACAATAATTGAGGCCAAACATGTTGCATTCATTAAGCATTGCTCCTGAAGGATCCAAGAGCTTTAATTGCTGATCCTCTTAGAATGTATTGGTGGTAGATTGCAGCCACTGCAGCACCAATAAATGGTCCAACCCAATAAATCCACTGAAATACACCAACAACAAACCATTACCAAAATTAATTATAACCCTATAAAAATCAAAATTTTATTTAAATAATTAATGTATCTGATCTATATATAAATAAATGCAAGTTATTCAATATCAATGCAGATCACAATGTATTTACAATTGATCATCCCAAGCTTTGTCTACAATATTTACCTGGTCATCCCAAGCTTTGTCGTTGTTGAAGATAACGGCGGGTCCGAAACTTCTGGCAGGGTTAATACCGGTTCCGGTGACGGGGATTGTTGCCAAGTGAACCATGAACACAGCAAATCCAATGGGAAGTGGTGCCAATACCTATAACAGTAAATTAAATTAATCAACCATAACCATAAGTAACAAATTAAGTTAAGCCTTAAAAAAGGTGATTAATTAGATACTTACAGGAACATGAGAATCCCTAGCACTTCTTTTAGGATCAGTAGCAGAGAAAACAGTGTAGACTAGCACAAAGGTACCAATAATCTCAGCACCCAAAGCAGTGCCTTTACTGTAACCATCAGAAACAGTGTTAGCTCCTCCACCATACCTGTTGTAGTATGAACTTTGGAACCCCTTAGCAAGTCCAGCACCACAAATTGCACCCAAACATTGTGCTATTATGTATAGTAATGCCCTTATTAAAGACACCTTGCGTCCCACAAATAATCCAAATGTCACTGCCGGATTTATGTGTCCTCCTACAATTAATCAATAGTACCAAATTAATTCATTTCAATTACAAATATATTTATAGAGGACTTAAGTGCGCGACTGAGTATTGGAAGTGGCAGAGTAATCTTCTACCACCATCCACTCTTAAATTTAGTCTTTGTGCTTCGATTCGTCTCATATCCAACAATTTTCATTAGATCTACTAAAAGAAAAGCATAAAAATCGGCTCTAATTAACAAATCAGTGTAAATCATTAATTAACAAATCAAAGATTATGTTATTAGAGTTAATTAGTCATGACTAGTTGAAAATTGGTTATGATTAGAATCTTTATTCAAAAACATTATATAACTCCTTGTAATCATAACCAATTTTGAAGTAATCATAACTAACTTGTAACAACCTTAACAATTTCCAACTAATCAGAACTAACTTGTAACTGCCTTAACAATTTTCAAGTAATTATAACAAACTTATAACAACCTTAACATTTATTAGCTAATCCTAACTAACTTTAACAAATTTGTAACAATATTGAAGAGAGAACGGTTTCATACCAGAGATACCGGCGGTGCAGTAAACAAGGATGAAGATCATACCACCAAAAGCCCAAGCAATACCCAAAAGACCAACACCATCACACTCAGTGTTACCCTTAATATCGGTATCAGATTGTCTTTTGTAACCAATAATGGTCAAAACAGTGATGTAAAGAAAAAGAAGAGTTGCTACAAACTCTGCTATAACAGCTCTGTACAGAGACCATTTTTTAAACTCAGCTGAATCAAAAAGTGGTGCTGGTGGTGGATCTTGGTAATCCTTAGCTGAGAATTCAGCACCTTGTTCTTGAACCTCAACATCTTTACCCATTTTTTGTGTTGTGTGTGTGTTATCTAGGAGTTAATTGATGTGTGGTGTTTGAGTAGAAACATGGTATTTAAGGATTAAATAAAATTGAATTTTGAATTATATTATTATAAATTTATTTGTTTTTACGTGTTGTATGAACAATGACATTATTATATTATTGCCGACCTTTATTAGCTTGATTTCGCTTGCATGGTCCCACCCACTCTGCTCCTACTATCCGGACCCCACCTCCCAACGACTCTTTATCACTCCTTTTTTTGGGTCCACTCTTTTTTTTATCTCACTAGATTACTCCTACAATATTTTTGAAATTCAAATAAAAATAACACTGTTAAAAACAACATAACACTGTAATAATTCTCTTAAATTAACTTAATTGATAATTGTGCAAATCTTTGAATTTATAACTTTCGCTTAGTTTATCTTTAACGACAATTATTAAACTACTTAGCTAAAAAAGTCTAACAGTGATAACATTTATAATGATTTGAATGATTTACCGTTTTGGTATTACAATATGTGAATAAGAGTCGTATTCAACTATGTCAAATAATTTGAAGGTATAACGTAAAGAAAATTGTGAGTATAACGTGGTAGAATTTTTTAGCATTATCCATGTTCATGGTTGAGAAATGATAAGCATAAAAAATTGGAGGTATGAAAAAACATGCAAGATATATTATACTGGCAATGGAAGAATACTCAATCATTGGTTTCAGTATTAAGTAATTGTTGATGTGATTAAAATAAGAGGCGAAGTAGTTGTCACTTTTGTTCGATGACAGGCTTGCCAGATGAACTTATCTGGACATAGCTAAATTATTATCAAATAGTCCTTTTTTTTAGGGAAAATAGTATCAAATAGCTAAGAGGTACAGGACAAATAGGATTCTAAGTAAGGATTAAATTCATATACAGCTTACTTATGATTTAGAGTTTATCAAAGATTTAATATTTAATACATAATGTTATATATTTGCAAAAGGCTCGACTTAGGATGATGCTTGAGACCGTCTTAGAAGAAGACGACGATAAAAAACCGTCTGGAGGAAGGTATTGTCTTACCCTTCAGTCTTCCTCACCCATAGAAAAAAATAAATGTGGGATAAGATGTGTCTTGGATAAAGACATAGTCAGAGTCGTTATTGATCTCAATCACTTTTGAAAATAGAAATTCAATTGTCTATCATTTGATTGAATGTGTAGTGGCCTTTTCCGAGGTAACTCTAGGTCCTAGAGGTCTTTATAAATACATTATCCCCTCAAGGGGACAAGGAGATGCCTAAGTAATACACATTCTCCAATACTCAAAGAGCATTATGCTCCGAGTAGCTGTCACACACCATTAACAGGATCTCTCATCTCATGTGAGTTGTTCCTTAAGCAACCTTGAAAACCACCTTATAGAACTTCTCGTCGTTGTGAGTAAGCTCCCACTATCCAAGTTGTAATACATCTATAAATGCCTCTAAGTCTCCCTGCCCTTGTAGAGGGAACATGCACACCCTGTAATTTTTTATCAATACAGTGACGCCCACTGTGGGGCCTGGTAAAACTAAGATGGGTCAGGTCTTTCACTCCAACCATACCATCCCTCTATTTCTAGAGATGACTGAAAAGGTCCTAAACCATGTAGCCAACACCATTGCCATAGGTATTTCCGGGAGGG
This sequence comes from Lathyrus oleraceus, assembly GCF_024323335.1. NCBI lineage: Eukaryota > Viridiplantae > Streptophyta > Magnoliopsida > Fabales > Fabaceae > Lathyrus > Lathyrus oleraceus. Next base: position 612,541,521 of record NC_066583.1, read on the forward strand.
GCCTCTTCGGGGTCGCCCGACGAAGATACGCAAATCAGGTGTTCACGGTGAACGTCATATCCCTCGGCTTTCCTGAAAACACTATAGTAACAACATGGGTCGACATCATTTTCTCTGAAGAGGATTTCATAGGCATAAACCCTCACGACAATGATCATTAGCTAATCACCGTTCAACATGACAACTAGGATATTAGGCGTGTCCTAATAGACCTAGTCAGATCAGCTGATGTCCTATTTTGGGATACCTTTTAGAAGTTACAACTAAATCTGGACGACATACAAAGATTCATCGGCTCTCTGACAAGATCATCAAACGAACGGTACAAATAATGGGCAATGTGACCCTAAAAACCACACGCGGTGAGGGGGCTAACATCGAAACCATTGACGTCAACTACCTCATCGTAGACACCATGTCACCTTACAACATCATCCTGGGGAACCTGACCATCAACGCCCTAAGGGTGGTCGTTTCCACATGACATTTAACCTTAAATATCCCCTCTTATGCAGAGTGAGCACTATTATGGGAGATGAGAAAGTGGCTCGTGAATGCTATCTAAACAACCTAGAGACATCCAAACAAGAGCTTGGATTGGTTGATGACCCTTCTTTCGAATGTCCAAATGCCGACTTCGAGGGTTGCGACCCCAGATTGGGTGCGGAGATGGAGCGACCCACGCCCATAGAACACTTGAAGGAAGTCCAGATAGGTTCTCACGTTCACCAAGTCACGAATATAGGTAGCTCCTTATTTGCAAGGGAGGAGCGGGAGTTATTCGACCGACTCCGATGAAATGTCGACCTATTCGTCTGGGGTCCCTCAGACATGTAAGGTATTGACACCAAAGTCGTGAGCCATCGCTTGGCCTTTCTTTCATCCTCCAAGCCAGTTGCGCAAAGGAAACGAAAGGTAGGTGAGGAAAAGAGGGCCACCATTGATGAAAAGGTAGAAAAGCTAACCAACATTGGATTTATCATGGAAACAAAGTACCTCACCTGGATGGCCAACGTAGTCCTGGTACCAAAGGCCAAGAACAAATGACGAATGTGCATGGACTTCACGGATCTAAACGTTGCCTGCCCAAATGATCCATATTCGCTTCTAAACATTGACTGTCTAGTCAATAGGTCATTAAACTACCGTATGTTAAGTTTCATGGATGCCTACTCGGCCGGGATACAACCTGATTCGAATGGATCCTCTATATGCGGATAAAACCTCATTCATGTCGAACCACAACAACTACTACTACTACAAGTTCATTCCTTTCGGCCTTAAGAACGCGGGAGCCACCAACTAGCGACTCATGGACGTGATTTTTGCCCATTAGATTGGGCGGTATATAAAGGTTGATGTCGAGGACATGATTGTCAAATAAATGGAGGGGCATATTCACGCTGATGGCCTGGAGGAAATCCTACAATTAATAAGGAAGTATGATAGGCGCCTAAACCTAGTTGTGTGCTCTTCTGAAGTTCAGGCGAGGAAATTTATGGGTTTTATGCTGACTAGAAGAGGCACTGAAGCCAATCCGGAAAAGTTCCAAGAGGTCATTGATATGAGGAGTCCCACTAATGTGAAGGAAGTGCAACAACTCACTGGATGCCTTACCACCCTGTCTCGCTTCTTCTCCTGCCCGGGCGACATAGATTTCCTTTTCTTCATCACCCTGAGGGAAAAAAGGAGAAGTTTTAATGGCCTGCCGAGTGTGAGGAAGCTTTTAAAAAGGTCAAATAATTCCTCGCATTTCCCTTGATCCTCACTTGCCCAAACGAGGACTCACCTTTATTCCTCTACCTATCGGTCACCGAGCAGGCGATGAGTTCAGTCTACATCCAAGAAATAGACAGGGTAGAAAAACATGTGTACTTCATAACCAAAGTGTTCAAGGGCATTGAGACGTGCTACCAAAAGATTGAGAAACTGGCATTAGCTGTTGTTACTGTATCAAAAAAGCTCATGCCATACTTCCAGGGGCACACCATCTTGGTAAAAACCAACTACCCCATCTAACAAGTATTGAAGAAGTTTGACCTGACATGTAGAATGATGGTTCATATAGATCTCAAAATACAATATCTAGTACATTCAGAGAGGGAGCATCAAATCTCAAGCCCTGCCGACTTTGTGAGTGCAAATTTACGTTTATATCAGTTTTGAATGATGCCAAAACTAGGATAAACTTGAGCGCTTTTGTACATTGGACGGTATCAACTGATTCTAGGTGTGTGTTGTGCATTTTAGCATTAGGAAGCATGTCAACATGATTGGAAATGATTTAGAAAGGATCCATGCATCAAGAAAATTTTATCAACTGTTTATAGGTGTGCGTTATGCATTTTAGCATTAGGAAACATGTCAACATGATTGGAAATGATTCAAAAAGGATTCATGCATTAAGGAAATATTTTTATGCATTAAAATTGAGTTTTTGTGTGAAAAACACTGCATAGGTCGACACATACGACTTTAGGTCACCCTATAAGAAATGTTTCTTCAGCATAGGTTGACACATAGAGTGTACAGGTCGACACCATACTGTATTATTAAAGCCTGTAAGCTTTCTCTCATGTACCGCCTTGTCAGATCGACATATAGGGAGCACATTACCTTTACAAGTCGACATATGCTTCTAACAGGTCGACACATAACATGTATAGGTCGACACATGGCTCAGATAGGTCGACCTAAAGACCTTAAATCTTGAATTTTTGCATTCTTTTTAATTCCTTTTTGCCTTCAATCACTCATGCATATAAAAACTATATACATGCATCATTCTCTAGTAAGGTTTCTAGAGTGAGTAAAACCTACATGAATCAAGGATTTCAAAGCATTATCATCATCTTCAACTCCATATATGCATACACATTATCATTTTTTGATTAGGTGCCATGTAGATTAGGTTTGATAACGTCCAATTAGGTTTCTTGTACCGGGAATATTGGGTTGAGATCTTTGAGGGATTCAAATCAGAAGACTGTGTTGGGGTTTTCCTTCAAGATCTTTTAGGGTTTGAAGGTTTTGGACAAGATTGTGCAATTCAGATCCGATCGAGTGAAAGCCTTAGGACAAGGGGTGCTTTGCAAGGGAGTAGCGTGAGACGAAGGATCGTGTTGGAAAATCTTGGGTTTCAACAAGTATGCGCTTGGGATTAATTCAAATGGGTGAAAGCCTTGGGACAAGGAGTGCCTTGCAAGGAAGTATCAAGAACATATGAATTGAAGCAAAATTATTGGTTACTTGATCAATCTTTGATCAAGGGGTTTCGAGATGATAGAGTCAATATCAAACTTAGGGTTTATAGAGTTTGATTTCTTCATCTCTTCTATACACATATTTTTCAATGTAAGATATAATATAATATCTCAATTCAAATTGAGGGTAGACGTGCCCATAGAGAGGTCGATTGGGGAACTGCCTAAACAAATCCTTGGGAACTCTCTCTCTCTCTCTCTCTCTCTCTCTCTCTATATATATATATATATATATATATATATATATATATATATATATATATATATATATATATATATATATATATATATATATATATATATATATATATATATATATATATATATATATATATATATATATATATATATATATATATATATATATATTGTTTTGTGGTTTGTAAATTATCGATTACATTGATCATTTGATCAACATTGTTTGGATCATAACTTTGAACGCGTTTTGAAATTTGTGTTATTGTATAGATCACAAACCATTTGGTTGTGATTGGATTTCTAAGGACAACAATCACTACATAAGGCTCCAAATATAGTTGATTGGACATTAAATGTTCGAGAAATTGCTTGACTTAATTTTATGTGTTTAGTTCATTGGAAATAGACTTTTCCTATTGTATTCTATTCAACTAGTTATGCTTAGTTGTTGTTGATTGACTTGTCGATTATTATCATTGCATTGACACCACTATACATATTCGAGCCTTTTAATAGTAGGTTCGGTTAGATGATTTTTGATCCAGGAAAATTTTTAAACTTGCTTCCGGGTTATAAACTTTTTCAAAATCAATTTTGGTTCAAGTTTTAAACTTGTGATATATTCATCCCCCCTCTAGATCTAGGCATATCATCTAACTAGTGGTATCACGAGCCCCAGTTTATTCCGTGTTTAAGATTTTCTTATTAGATAACGGCTACCGAACCTAAAGGGGCGTATAATAGAGCACCTATTTTTACCTGTGAGAATTATGGCTATTGGAAAGCTTGTATGCATATCCATGTCAACTATGTTGATAAGGATGTATGGGACTCCATCATCAATGGTCCTAACGAAATTATAATGACCAATGGTGAAGGCGTCATTTTACCAAAAATGGAAGGTCAATGGAATGATAATGATAGAAATTTATGGTCACATGTTTAGAAGGCACAAAATGATTGTAGGAGTCATCAACTAGAAGGGAATACGCAGTATCAGAGAGAACCCACGTACTAAAGCAATTACAAAGGTGGTGATACAGGTAGAGGGAGAGGTGGTGGAAGGAACTATGATAAGAGTCATATTCAATGCTACAATTGTCATAAGCATGGTCACTATGCTAGTGATTGCCCTGAAAACAAAATAAATAACCAAGAAAATGATGCAAGGCTTGTAAAATAATAATAATAAGAAGAAGAAAAAATGTTGGTGGTGGTTACAACAAATGGGGTAGAAATATATGAAGATCAACGGTATTTAGATTCAGAGTACTCATCACACATAAATGGAATGAGAGATTAGTTTGTCAACATCAATCCCTCCATAAAGAACAAGGTGAAATTTTCAAATGACAATACCCTATATGTTGAAGGTATTTGTGATGTTCTGATCATGTGGAAAGATGGCAAATAATCAGTGATTTCCAATGTGTTATATATTTCAGGCATGAAAACAAACTTGCTCAACATATGGAAACTGATTAAGAATAATTACAAAGTGTTTATAGAAGATAAGATGATGGGATTACTTGACTCAAGTGATATGCTAATCTTGAAGGCACTTATGTATCAAAATAGAACCTTCAAGATCGAGCTTGGAGTGATGGGACACAAGTGTTTAGCAAATGCATCAAGCAAAGATGGATTGTTATGGCATTACAGACTTGGTCACTTAAATTTCAAAGACATCAACAAGCTGAAGAGAATGAACATGGTTTTAGGTCTACCAGAAATATATATTCCAAATAAAGTGTGTGAAGAGTGTATTCAGGCAAAGCAACACAAGAACAACTTCAGCAAAGATGTAAGGCGTAGTTCTAAAGCCACCCTTGAATTAATATACTCGGATTTGTATGGTCCTCTTCATGTAGATTCAATTGGAGGTAACAAGTACTTTGTTACATTCACAGATGACTATAGCCAAAAAATTATGGACTTACCTGATAAAGAAGAAAAGTGATGTGATTGGGGTATTCACCAAGTCTAAAGCTATGGTGGAGAGAAAAAACAACCACATGATTAAGATCTTGAGGACTGATGGTGGTGGAGATATGTGTCAAGAGACTTTGATGCATTATGTGAAATAGAAGATATTGTGCATGAGGTGGTGCCACCATACACTCCTCAACAAAATGGAATTGCTTAAAGGAAAAATAGCATTGTCATGAATATGTTGAGGAATATGTAAAGGGAAAGCATCTACCAAATGATTTATAGGGTGACGCTGTGTTAACTGCAACATACATATTGAATAGATGTCCATCCAAGAAGCTAGAAGGAATCACGCTAGAATAATGTTGATATGATATCATGCCTAGATTAAGTCACCTGAAGGTGTTTGGATTCATAGCACATATACATGTGCCTGAACAGTTGAGAAGGAAACTTGATGATAAGTCAAGCCAGACGATCCTGATATTATATCACTCAACTGGTAGATACAAGTTATTTGATCCCTTGAACAAGAAATTTGTGATCACCAAATATGTGAGCATAAATGATATGAAGGAGTGGGATTAGAATGACAATGTCAAAAAGGATTCGGTTAAAATCATATGTGATCAACCGAATAGTGAAGTTGACAAAGAAATTCAATCAAAAGGAAGTATGGCTCAAGCATGCACAAGAAGACCTCAAAGGACAAGAAATATGACATCAAGGTTGCATGAATATGTGATGACATCAGATGATGTGGTGAATGTTAGAGGTGAGCTAGTATATTATGCTTTCTACGCAGATACTAAGTCATTTGGTGTAGGTGAGGCATTGAACGACTCATAGTGGATGCGAGCCATTTTGGACGAACTAAAATCCATAGAGGTCAACAAAGCCTAGTCACTAGTCTAATTGCCACAAGATAAGAAGGAAATTTATGTGAAGTGCGTGTAGAAAGTAATGTTGAATCCAATAGGAAAAGTGACCATACACAAAGCAAAAAATTCATCATGGATCAATGATCATGAAGATGGATAACATGTCTGCTATCAATTTGACCAAGAGTTTGATAGCACGTGACAGAAGAAAACACATTGATATGAGATTCCACTATCTTAGAAAGTAAATAACAAATGGGAAACTGAACTTGGAACACTATAGAGCTGAGAATCAGATAGCAGACATCATGACAAAGGTTGTGCATATGAAATTGTTCAAGAGATTAAGAACTATGATGAATGTCGAAAGCTTAGACACAATGAATTAGGTGGTGCGTTAAATATGTAATTCATTGTGTTAAGCATGTTTGTAGATGCAGTATTCGATAAAGTCGAATCCGCATGTATTCGACAGAGTTGAATATAGCTTATAGTAGTCAAAGTTGTATGTATTTGACAGAGTCAAATACATCTTGTCGAACTTAGTTACTTGGTTAGTTATTTTGATATTGTTTGATGTGCAATTAGTCTCATTATAAATAGGAAGACGCTTTGTATTTGTAAGAATAGATCATATCAGTGAGATCAAGAGAAGATGAATACATTATTCCTTAAGCATCACTCTTTAAATTATATCTTCTCTCTCATAACTTCAATTTTTTTTTTCAAATTATTGTGTAAATGAATCATTTTACAACCAAGTGTGTGGTTCAATCATCGGGAAATTGTCATTGATGCTCATCAATCTTCCTTTCTTCTCATTTGTAATCAAAGCTATCATTAGTAGCTAAATCTCTTTATTGTTGGGATTGGATGTAATCCATCGATACCGTATGTATTTCTTATAGTCATGGTGTTATATATGAATTAGTTGTTTATTAATATTGATGGTATCCTTGTTTACTTGTTTTACTTCTAGATTCGAACTATTATGGAGAAATACTCTTGTAATCTCGATCTAGGATAATCATTTGTTAGATGTTAAATTCTAGAAATAGATTTAGGTTTAACATATATAAGAGTATCATATCTTAATGCTACCGTATTGTTTAATAGGCTGAGAGATCGTCGATTAAACAATGTGGTTAAACTCTCGTCAGGAGTTTAGACATAAATGTTGTCGACGAGCGATACATGATATTGTTAATCAAAAGACTAAGCTCTGTGTAACTGATCGGAAGAATACATGCGTGATCAGTGGATGAATCCCAATCCTAGCAAGCTTTCTCATATTTGAAACTTCACTTTTTATTTACCATTTTTACATTACGCACTTTATACAAACAAACAATTTGACAACTTCTCACTTAAACCATATCAACTGTTGAGCGAAATTTAATATCGCATCATCCACAAGACTATCATAAAACAAATACTTAATTTTGATGTTGAATACTGCAACCATCAAAATGGTGCCGTTGTCGAGGAATCTCCTTTAGATATTAAAAGCATTGCAACTGTTTTTATTCTTTTAATCAAATTTGCACACTTCATATTGTACATATATTTCTACCTACCATGTTGCTCACTTGTGTGGTTAGGTTGTGAATTATGTGCCTGCGAGGTAAAGCTCCGGAAGATCAACTTCTTTTTGATCTAGAGATTGAAAGGATGATCCGAAGGAACAACAATCAGACCATAAGAAGGAACTTCTCCCTCAAATTCTTCTCAACAACAAAAGAAATTCATGGACAAAACTCCTAAAGATTGGTATTTAGACCAACCAACACAAATCACGGCCAACTAGAATATTCTTGAAGATAAGTTTATGAATCGGTTCTTTCCGCATAACAAGTTCTTAGATGAAAAGACTACAATTATTGTGTTTGCCCAAGGCTCCACCGAAAAACTTTGAGAAGCATGAGAGCAGTATAAGTCTATGTTGAGCAAGTCTCATAGTCATGGTTTTGATGATATCACACAACTTCACATTTTCCGCAATGAACTTCAAGTGTAGACCAAACTTCTTTTAGTTGCAATAACAGGTGGTTTCTTAATGTCTAAGAGAGAAGAGGATGAAATATCTATCATTGATTGAATGGCACTCAATGACCATTAAGTCCACTATAATATGGGTGTTTCACAATAGGAAGATGGTATTCTCGAGTTAGGAACGAATGATACGATCCTGGCTCATAATAAGTTACTAACTCAAATAGTGGAAGAATTACTAAGCAACTTTCAAAACTTCCACAGCAATTCAAGCAGATGCATGAGACACTGAATAAATCACAAAAATTGCTTATTATGAACTTTGCGTAGGTGATCATCCCACTGGCTTTTTTCCCCAGTTGTTTAAGAAGTGGATTACATAGGTAACAAACAACAAAGATCAACACCGTATCAAGGAAATCAGGGATATCAACACAAAAATAACGTGAATTATGGTCAAGGTTGGAGACAAGATACGGGGTCGTCAAATAGGCTAAATCCTTACCATAATTTCAATCAGAATCCACCACAACCAGACAAGACTTCGAAGCTAGAAGACACTTTGACCTATTTCATGCAAATGTCCATTGAGAATCATAAAAATACTGATGCTTCAATAAAGAATCTTGAAACACAAGTTGGGCATATTGTAAAACAATTAGCTGATCAATAAGGACGAACATTCACATCCAACACACAAACCAATCAGAGAGAGCATTATAAACAAATTACAACTCGGAGTGGTAGAGTAATTGGAACTGGAGTTGGTGAGAATTGGCAGGAAGAGAGAATTGTTGTTGAGACAAAAGGAAAGTAAGAGACAGAACAAGTGGAAAATGAGAATGAGGTGGAAGAACAAAGTAAGGAGGAAAAAGTAGTTGAAAATGAAAAGAAACAGAAAAAATAAAACAAGGGAAAATAAGCAATAAAGAGTCTGCCAATGCAAAATCTTTCGTATCCCCAAACTCATGCCAAGAAAGACAAGAAAAGACAATATACAAGGTTTCTGGATGTCTTCAAACAATTGAAAATCAATATTCCATTCGTGGAAGCTTTAGAGCAGATGCCAACATACTCCAAGTTCATGAAAGGAACTCTTAAAACGAAAAATGGTATACGGATGAGGAGACTATTCATTTAGACGTAACTTGTAGTGCCATTATTCAAAGAACCCTTCCACTAAAAGAGGCAGATCATGGTCGTGTCACGATACTTGTCACTATAGGGAGCATGAAAATAGGAAAAGAACTTATTGATCTTAGCTCAAGTGTTAATCTGATACCATTATCAGTAATAAGGCAGATAAGTGATTTAGAAATGAAGAATACAAGAATGACATTGCAGCTAGTCGAAAAATCTATCACACAACCATCTGACATAACTGCAGATGTTTTGGTCAAGGTGGACAAATTTTTGTTTCCTATTGATTTTTTGGTACTATACATTGAATAGGATCATGATACTCCCTTAATATTGGGTCGACCTTTCATGAAAACCGCACAGATGATGATAAATGTTGATGATGGAGTAATGAAGGTTCGAGTCCAAGATGAAGAAGTGATTTTTTACCTATTTGAAAAAACACAGAATCCAAGAAAAAATAGGGTATGCTTTAACCCAGATGCAGCTGAGGAAAATATTATGGATGTGAAAATACATCCATTAAAATAAGCAGAGAAAACAAATAGGATGAAGGATGCTTGAGTGAGAAAAGTACATCGACATGAGATCCTATTCTTCGAAAGACATTAGAAGATATGGAACATGAACAAACAAAATATTCAAATCACATTACCAAGGGGCTCCCCAAAGTTACCAAGTCAGTAAGCGACATGCTTACCAGAATGACGATGTGCAGTGCAAAGAAATCTGACAGAAGCAAGCTCAAAGGAAGATTAGGATTTCAAAGAATAAAGTTCAAAACAATGTATAAGTGGTAAAATTTCTCAAGACATCATAACCACCCCAACATCAAATCTCTGATCCATAAAACAGACGTCGAGCTAACAAAATTAAATAAGCGCTTGTTGTGAGGCAACCCAAATTTGTAAGTGTTTAAAAGTTTTCTTGTTTAGTAGGCGTAAAAGAAAAGTAGAAGTGGCATATAACTCATGAAGAATATTATGTAGATAAACTAAAATTTGGAAAGCTCACCAGGCAAGATAGTTTTATCTTTTCTCGTCGATGGCTCGCTCTGCCTCACCAGGAGAGCACTATAGATTCAGTAAATGAATTCAATTCCATTTACTGCTAGCACCCAACATCCACCCACTTTTATTTTCATGTGCACACAGTTTACTGCAAATTTTGTGGGACTTTTCAAATGTATTTCATTTTTTACCTCTTTTAAAGCAAATTTTTTTTGTACAAAAAGATCTTCTTCACACGCTTTAATTATTATTGCATGTCCATTGCCACATATCACTCTTAACCTTTCAGATTTTTATGTTTCATTCAAAAAGTTGCAGTTTAAGAATGTCTCCCAAGAAGAATGTGTTATCAAAGAAGCAAAGATCAAATGCATAAAGCAATTCTAGGAACCCAATACCATTTGATGACTCAAGGTTCCTAGATGCTGAACAAGAAGGAAGGTATAGAGAAATTGCAAACATAAGAATTGGGATGAAAAGAGAGTTGCCTTAAACTCGAAAGGAGACTACAGGTTAATGGCTCAACAATTGGCATTAAGAAAATGGGAAACTTTGATCAATCCACACAAAAATTTAAATCATGATATAGTTCGGGAATTTTATGCTAATGCTCTGCCATCTGAGGAAGAAGCCTTCTCATTCACTTCAATGGTGAGAGGTAGATTCATCACCTTCAACAAAAATGCAATTAATGAGTTTCTAGGTAATCCTATGATTGTAAAGGGAGGTGTTCATGCCTTATGGTAAATATCTCCAAAGTCCAATAAACATTGAAGAAATTTCTGCAACAAGGTTGCTTGAAGGCCAAAGTGTTCAACTCAATGCTTTAGGAGTTCTATTAGATATCAAAGAGATGACCTAACTCTAGTTGCCCAAGCTTCTCTACTTCTGATCCTACACAACATCATACCTAGAAGCCATACTTCTAAGTTCACCTTGGTGAACACATGAAATAATATCACATTTTTGGACTTAATTTAATTTAATTATATTATTATTTGATCCGATTTATTTTATATTATTCGATATTACTTGGTATTTTCCTTCTATTTATTTCAGGTAACATTATTTGAAGCATACGTGAAAAAGAAAGAAAAGGGGGTGCAAAAAGAAGCATTCCACTAAAGCCCAACCCACAACTACAAAGGAGAAGCGTTGTGATGCTGTGACGACCGCCACACAAGGCGTGACGAGCGTCACGCCCCTCTGCTCAGTGTTACGAGCGTAACACAAGGTGTGACGAGCGTCACACCCTCATTCCTATTTTTTTGGCTTTGACGCGTAACAGAAGCACGTTCGCCCTTTTTCTTCGCTTGACTCGTTGACACACGAGAAAACCTACTGAAGGAATTTTTGGGAAACGGTTACATGAGGGATGAATATAAATAGATCTTAAGTGGTGCCCTGGCTTGTCTCTCCTTTTTTCCGCCGTGCAAGCTTTTACCGCAAACATATTTTACAGCATTCTACTTTTTTAGCATTTTTATTTCCTTTTCTTTTCTAGTTAATTTCCAAAGCATTGAATTTATTTTCTTTCACACTAGTTTCTACACCGGAAACTATTGTGTAGTTTTTACTGGATCTAACCTTACGTTAGGTCATAGTATTTTATTCCTTCGCCTTTATTTTCCTTCCGAACGAAGATTGTGAAGAACAAATCTAACCGGTTTGTGGTGGAGTGTTCAAGCATCGAAGTTAGGGAACAACCAAGATTTCTATTAATTTTACAGGTTCATTAATTTATTGTTTTAATTTATATATGCTCTGTACTGCTGTTTATCTATACTGTTTGTCTGATATGGCTGTATTTAAGCATAATTATTGTTTAGGCTTGTTTAGCATGTCCGACTAAATAAACTTAGATATCGGTATGTAAAGTAAGCGGAATAAAGGGATCAGAACTGAGTTGGTTTAAATTTATTTAAAAATATAGTCACTCTTTTTATGGTCTCAATTTACAGAGTTAATCCCAAAGTTTTTGTACGAGAGTAAAAGACATAAAGAAGTTAAAATCAATAGAACGACAATTTGAGCTTTTAACTGGACAGTGTAAATTGGACATTAACTTTAAATCAGGGCGAGAGCAATTTTTAAAGTTAATTAAATTCTAATCATTTTCAAAAAGTATTTTTAAAAGTTAAATGTGAGGACGAGAGTTAAGCATATAAGTTTAATCATATAATCTAAGTCAACAGAGCGAGAGTTTGAGACGAGGGTGTTTAAACGGTTAGTATTTTCTTAAAAAGAGTTTCTACAGATTCTATTGTTTTCAAAAAGTGATTTTAGACTTAACTAATTTGTGAGAGCGTACGTTAATATAAAGTCATAGTCTGATTCAACAGAGCGAGAGTTTGAGAAAAGATTTTTAATCAATAGTGTCTACTGAAAAGACTTATTTTAAAACTAAGAAACCAACGAAGATTTGATTCCCTAATTACGACGAACTACATACCGATATCCGCGTTATTTGATATTTAATCTAGATCCGATTTTAGTTTTACTTTTCCCCTTAATCAACAAAGTATCATCCGCCTTAGCTTTACGAAGTAACCTTAGAAAAACGGTATATCGATTCATTAAGTCCCTGTGGGATCGATATCTTTTAAAACTACGCGATTAGACTGTGCACTTGCAGTCAATACCCCAATCGACTCATAAAGTCGCAATCAAGTTTTTGGCGCCGTTGCCGGGGACTTTTATTTAGTCGATATCGTAACTCTTTTGTTACACTGTAGAGACTAAGGCACTTTTTATTTTTCCCTTGTCCTTCGTTGATTTGTATGCCACACACTCTCTCACAAGGCGAACCGTACTACTTACGAATCAACGATGTTGAACGATATCTCCGAGTCTTACGACGAATTCGGGAGTATCGTGCTGCAAACAATCTTCCTCCAATCGAAATTCCTGATCTCAAAAATCTTCTTCCATCGCCGATACCCGAGATGGCAGAACCAACTCGTGCTCTTCGAGATTACGCCGCTCCATCATAAGATGAGCCGCATTCGAGTATTGCTCCACCCGCAATCGAAGCAAACAACTTCGAACTTAAACCTTTGTTGTTGCAGGCAGTGCAACAAAACCAATTTTCTGGAAATCCTACCGAGGATCCAAACCTTCATTTATCCGTATTCGTCCAATACGCTGATACTGTTAAAGCTAATGGTGTCACTTCAGAGGCAATCCGACTTCGTCTCTTTCCTTTCTCGTTAAGAGATAAAGCTAGAAGATGGCTTCAGTCTCTTCCTTCCAACTCAGTCACCACATGGAATGAGTTGAAGAAAGTCTTTCTTGCCCGATATTTTCCTCCAAGCAAAACAGCTATGTTAAGAGCCCAGATAAATGGATTTAAACAGAAAGATAACGAGTCTCTTTTCGAAGCATGGGAAAGATACAAAGACATGATGAGACTTTGTCCACACCATGGTTTAGAGGACTGGTTAGTAATTCATACCTTCTATAATGGTCTCATATACAACACAAGGTTAACAATAGACGCCGCCGCAGGTGGTGCGCTTATGGATAAACCATACGCTGACGCTTATCAACTTATCGAGAGCATGGCCCAAAATCATTATCAGTGGGGAAGCGACCGAACAATGGTAGAAAAACCTCAAACAAAAGGAGGCATATACGAGATAAGTAGCCTTGATCATGTTAATGCAAAAGTAGATGCTCTTGCCCAGAAAATTGAAAGTTTAAATGTATCACCTCCAGCCACCGTGGTTGCCGTAACTCAAAATTGCAAAGTCTGTGGAATTCAAGGTCACACTCCTACAGATTGTCAACTCCTAACAGGAATCCAAGCAGAGCAAGTGAACTATGCTCAAGGAAATCCCTACTCGCATACCTATAACTCGAACTGGAAAAACCATCCTAATTTTTCATATAAGAGTAATAATGCTTTATACGCACCAGGTCCAGCTCCCAGTCAAGCCCCAGCTATACCTCCTGGATATCAAAAGCCAACCCCATCTACACCTAACAATAACGTTCCTAGGAAATCCAACTTGGAAATCATGATGGAGAACTTCATAGCTTCTCAACAGTAAACCAATAAAGAGTTCTTAAACCAGAATGTACACACTAACGAACAGATTAAACAACTAGCAAGTAAAGTAGATGCCCTGGCTACCCATAACAAAATGCTGGAAACACAAATCTCGCAAGTATCTCAACAACAAGCGCCTACTGCTGCCCCAACTGGTACATTTCCTGGACAGCCCCAACCTAACCCGAAAAGCCACGCTCATGCAATTATATTAAGAAGTGGAACCGAGGTAGAAGGACCGTCTAACCCAAGGATTGAGAACCAAAACTCTAAAAAGTCAACTGAGGAAGAAAGTAAACCTAAGGAAAAGGAAGAGTGTAATAAGGAAACCATAGAAAAGAAAGAACCTTATGTACCTCCACCGCCTTACAAACCACCTATCCCTTATCCTCAAAGGCAAATTAATACCAAAGACGCGGGCCAATTTAAAAAATTTGTTGACCTACTGAAACAATTAAACGTCACCATTCCTTTTACAGAAGCTATTACATAGATGCCTTCATATGCCAAGTTCTTAAAAGAAATTTTATCTAATAAAAGGAAACTTGAAGATAGCGAAATCGTTACACTCACTGTTGAGTGCAGCGCGATAATCCAAAATATGTCTCCTAAACTTAAAGATTCTGGTAGTTTCTCTATACCCTGTCACATCGGAAAATTTGTCATAGACAAAGCTCTATGCGATTTAGGAGCCGGTATCAGTGTTATGCCCTTGTCCATATGCAAGAGACTTGAAATGGGAGAATTAAGACCAACTAAAATGTCTGTGCAATTAGCAGATCGTTCCATTAGATATCCCGTAGGAATTCTTGAAAACGTTCCCGTGCGCATAGGTCAATTCTACATCCCAACCGATTTTATAATTATGGACATAAGAGAAGATGAAGTTACCCCCATTATATTGGGAAGACCATTCTTAGCAACCGCCGGTGCCATCATAGACGTAAAACGAGGACGACTCAGTTTCGAAGTAGGAGAAGAGAAAATTGAGTTCATTCTTTCCAAATTTTTGAAAGCACCTGCAATAGATGACACATGTTACTTCATGGATATCATCGATGAATGCATAAAAGAAACAGAATTAGAAAATGACGAATTGTCTGACTGTCGTGTAGAAGACAGACTGAACCAATGTTTAGCAATAACATCGGATCCTACGCAATGCCTTAAGAAACCAACCCTCGACCTGAAAACACTTCCCAAAAATCTGAGATATGAATTCCTAGACTCAGAACTTGAACGACCAGTGATAGTCAATTCAGACCTAGGAAAACTCGAAACCGAAAAACTCCTACATATCTTAAGAAAATATCCAACTGCACTAGGATACAACATCACCGATCTTAAAGGGATAAGTCCTTCTATTTGTATGCACCGCATCATGCTAGAAGAAGACTGTAAAACTTCTAGGGAACATCAGAGGAGACTAAACCCGATCCTGAGTGAGGTAGTGAAGAAGGAAGTAACGAAATTATTAGAGGCGGGTATTATATATCCTATATCCGATAGCAAATGGGTTAGCCCTGTACACGTAGTACCAAAGAAAGGGGGCATAACCGTGATCGAAAATGAAAAAGGAGAAACTATAACCAAACGAATCGAATCGGGATGGAGAATGTGCATTGACTATAGGAAGCTAAACAAAGCAACCCGAAAAGATCATTTTCCTTTACCATTCATAGACCAGATGTTAGAACGAGTAGCCAAGCATTCTCATTTCTGCTATCTAGACGGTTACTCAGGCTTCTTTCAAATACCAATTCATCCTGATGACCAAGAAAAGACAACGTTCACATGTCCTTTTGGTACTTTCGCTTATCGACGAATGTCGTTTGGTTTGTGCAATGCTCCTGCAACCTTCCAAAGGTGCATGATGGCAATATTTGCCGATTTTCTCGAAAACATCATGGAAGTCTTTATGGATGACTTTTCCGTATGCGGGCAAAGTTTCGAAGAATGTCTTGAAAACCTAGAAAGAGTTCTAGAACGATGTGTAAAAGTAAACCTAGTACTTAATTGGGAAAAATGTCACTTTATGGTACAAGAAGGAATTGTTTTAGGACACATCATATCAAATAGAGGAATTGAAGTAGACAAAGCCAAAATAGAAGTAATCGAAAACCTTCAACCTCCGAAAACTGTGAGAGAAGTACGAAGCTTCTTAGGACATGCTGGTTTTTATCGACGATTTATTAAAGATTTCTCTAAAATAACTAAACCTTTAACCAGATTATTAATGAAAGATGCTGAATTCATCTTCGACAATAAATGGTTAGAAGCATTTCAAACACTTAAACAAGCATTGATCTCCGCACCCATAATGCAGACTCCGGATTGGAATGAACCATTCGAAATAATGTGTGACACAAGTGACTATGTCGTAGGCGCTGTTTTAGGACAACGAAAGGATAAAAAACTTCACGTCATATACTATGCGAGTAGAACTCTAGATGAAGCACAAATGAATTACGCCACGACCGAGAAAGAACTTTTAGCAGTAGTATTTGCACTAGATAAATTTTGTTCTTACTTGGTCGGAGATAAAATAATCGTTTACACTGATCACGCTGCCATTAAATACCTCTTAACAAAAAAAGACGCTAAACCTAGACTCCTAAGGTGGATCTTGTTGCTACAAGAATTTGATTTGGAAATCAAAGATAAAAAAGGAACTGAAAACGTAGTAGCAGATCACCTCTCTAGACTCGAAAACCTGGAACCGGAAAGAACATCGATCAATGATGATTTCTCGTATGATAAACTTATAGCTAATTTGGAAGAAAATAGAGCTGATGAACAGGTAGAGACCACCTTGGTTGTATGCGTTATACCATGGTATGCTGATTTTGTCAATTATTTAGCCGCCGAAGTGGTTCCACTTGATTTATCCTACCAACAAAAGAAACGATTCTTCCATGACATAAAACATTATTACTGGGACGACCCTTTACTTTTCAAAAGAGGCCCCGATGGTATTTTCCGTCGGTGTATACCTGAAGAAGAGGTAGAAAGTATAATCCAACATTGTCATTCCGCTCCTTATGGTGGACACGCAAGTACATCCAAGACCTGCTCTAAAATCCTACAAGCCGGTCTTTATTGGCCAAACATATGAAAGGATGTGCATGCTGCTGTAAAGAAATGTGATAGGTGTCAACGCACAGGAAACATATCTAGACGTGACGAGATGCCACAAAAGGGCATTTTGGAAGTAGAAATTTTCGACGTGTGGGGAATAGATTTCATGGGACCTTTTCCACCTTCGTTCGGTAACAAGTACATACTCGTAGCGGTTGACTACGTATCAAAATGGATTGAGGCTATAGCTTCTCCAACAAACGACACACGAGTAGTAACTAGACTCTTTAAGAATATAATCTTTCCAAGATTTGGTGTCCCAAGAATAGTCGTCAGTGATGGTGGATTGCATTTCATATCTAAGATACTCGAAAAATTATTGTTTAAGTATGGCGTAAAACATCGAGTAGCAACACCTTACCATCCTCAAACTAGTGGACAAGTGGAAGTATCTAACAGAGAAATTAAACAGATATTGGAAAAAACAGTCGCTACATCAAGGAAAGACTGGTCATCAAAATTACCCGAAGCTGTATGGGCATATCGAACCGCTTACAAAACTCCCATAGGAACAACCCCATTTAGGCTTATTTATGGTAAATCTTGCCACCTCCAAGTAGAGTTAGAACATAAGGCCTATTGGGCTATTAAAAATTTAAATTTAAACTATAAGACCGCCGGTGAAAAGCGAATTCTTGATATAAACGAATTAGAGGAACTTAGACAAGACGCATACGAAAATGCCAGAATCTACAAGGAAAGAACGAAAAAATGGCATGATAAGCGCATATCAAGAAAAACTTTCAAACAAGGCGATGTAGTCCTTTTGTTCAACTCTAGACTTAAGTTATTCCCAGGAAAACTACGATCTAGATGGTCAGGCCCTTTCCAAGTCACTAATGTCTTTCCTAGTGGGGTTATGGAAATTAAGGGAAAATCTATGGAAGCATTTATCGTAAACGGGCAGCGTCTGAAACATTATCACTATGATGAAAACAATGAAGACTCGCAAGTCCTACACTTAGACGTATTGTCTCCAAAATTTATAGATTAACATTTAATACTTTTATGTCGAGCTTGCGACAGTAAACAAAGCGCTTCATGGGAGACAACCCACAACTTTCTATTTTATTTTCTATTTTTATTTTATTATTCTTTTCGATTTTATTCAGTATCCATTCTTCATTTATTTTATTTTATAAAACTTTTCTTCTTTTCTTCTTTCAGCATCTGGCCAAATCCTGACTAAATTCTTGTTTTTCTTTTCTTTAGTTAACATTAACCTGATGGGACATATTGATCGTATGAGTATCAAATTCAGAGGGAGAGCTTAGAGACAAAAATTTGAAGAACTAGCAGAGAGAGAGATGCACCCAAGTTTTTATGCTGATGATTGGGCAATGACTGCCCTTGGACTAAGAGAGAGTGTCCTGTATCTGCTAAGTCAAATAGGGTGGGAAACCACTCCTATTCGAAGACAATTTGTCACTTACCGGAGGCTAACTCTAGAATTCCTTAGCTCCCTGATGTATCTACCAAACCATGGAAAAGGAATAAGTCGAGGTTTCATTTAGTTCAGGATGTTCAACATGGAGTATCAGTATAACATTCAAGAATTTACTTACCTTTTAGGGTTCCCTACTTCTTTTGATACATTCACCATGAGCCAAGAAGACCTTTTTGAATATAGAGAGCTTGAGCATTTTTGGGGAAGTTTGATGGGTAATAACGACCCCGAGGAACATGAGTTTCTTTCTGGAAACATACATAACCCGGCTTTTCGTTATTTCCACAAGATCCTAGCACACACACTCTTTTTGGGAAGAAATCAAACATTACCACAGTATCACGTGATGAACTCTTCATAATATTTTGTGCTTCCCAGAACCGTCCAGTGAATGGTGCCACTTATATGTTGGCGAGTTTAAACCGCCTTATTCAAGATGACCGTGCACCGATCCTAATAGGAGGATTGATAACTATGATTGCTAATTCTATTGGATTGCGCAAACCCATGCTTGACTTGAACCCTTTTTGTGGCATTGAGCCTATGAATATACCTTTCCGCTTCAACACTATGTTTATAGGAAACCTTGGACCTGAAGAGTTTGAACTAATAATTAATAACCAAGATTTTTACCTATTCACCATGCCTAGTCCGATGACTAGTGTCCATAACCGAAATAATTGACTCTACAACCTGAATGGAATACCTTCTCCTGTTAGATCTGTTGAATCCATCCAAGACTATGAGATTTGTGACGACCAGATTCCTTATGCTGAGTCTGATCCACAGACACCAACTGGTTACCATGATGTTGCCTCTCCACCTCATCCTATCCCGCCCGCAGAATCGGCAATACCTGATCATAGACATCATATGCCCGGAACTGATTATAACACCGCCATTCAAGCCTTGATGTCAGAACAAGATGCCATCAGAGAAGAGTTAACTAATATGGGACATGAATTTCTGGGATACATGAGTAGTATGACAAATCAATTCCACGAGTTGTTAAACCGTGTCAATTCCTTTGCTCCTCCGGCCAGAGATCCTACAAGTGGCTAGAAGTTTTTAGTTAATTAGTTTTAGTTTTAGGCAATTTATAGTTTCGTTTAACATTGCTTTTAATCTTAGTATTTGTTTTTCCATGTTTTCTTTTGTCTTCAAATGTTACATTATATTTATTGAAGCTATTGGCATTATTGGTTTATTTTATTTTATTTTGATCTATGCAATATCTACAATTATCAGTAATGATATTCACTATATGCTACTACTTACATAGCCTATTAGAGAAAAATATATATATATATACACTATGGTGTGTAGTAGAATAGCATACATGGCAATTCAAAAATATAACAATAGCAAATATAATAAACAAAACAAAAAAACAAAAAAACAAAAATTTATTAATAAAAATAATTTATGAAACACCCACGTCAGCAGTCACGAGCGCCAGTGACCGTTGCAAGCTAACTGGTGTGACGAGCGTCACACAAGCCATCACGGTCGTCACGCAAATGCACATGACGCCCGTAACACCTTCTGTCACGAGCGTGACAGCTTCAGAATAGGTGAACGTTGGTGACCGTTGGGGATATGACCGTTGCTCCCCATCTTTTCATTTTTCCATTCAACTCACCTTTACTCCATCCCACTCACATTCATCCACATTTATTTTTCTCTCACCCACTCACCTTCCCAATTCCAAAAACTTTTCCTATAAATACCTACAATACCTTTCTTCCTACACCACATCATTCTAACAAACCACTCTATTCAAATACATTTTCATCCCCTTTCCTTCTTTCAATCTACCTATCACTATGGGAGAGAACCCAGAATTCGGAAATATCATCTTCCGATCTGAAGATGATAACTATCAGCAAGAGCAGTTCGATCGGTTCCAACAACGAGGTGTCGTATCAACCAGGTATCCTGATTTAAATTGTTTACAAGAATTAGGATTACTTCAAGGTGTGCAATGGATACTTCAGCTTTCTGATTTAACTTTTCTTTGCTCACAAAATCAACCTACCTACCCATCACTCACCTTAGAATTTTTAAGTTCTTATTCATACACCACTCCAACCGGTGAAGACGAGTACTTAACCGGTACCGCAAATTTCCGCATGTTCAACACCGAGTACTCACTATCCCAGGAACAGTTGAGTGCCATGCTACACTTTCCTGTAGGAGGCCAAGTCCACCCAAGAATCCCTCCGAACTCACAGTGGCACATAAACGCCTTCGACCTCTTTAGAAAAATATCCGGTATGGAAACCAATAACTGGGATGCACTACTTGCTTCACACATACATAACCCCACTATCCGGTATTTTATCCGCATTCTGCAAAACACCATTTTTGGTCGACCCAACAACAGCAAAGTCAACGCGAAGGAGTTATTCTTCCTCCACTGCGTCTTTGAAATGGATACAAAGGTAAACGCCACTTCTTTCTTACTTCACCATATTCGTACCCTTTGTGCTAGAGGCCGCCAACCTTTTGTGATTGGAGGATTAATAACCACCATAGCACTTGGTTTAAATCTAGGGGACCGACTTCAAAATTTACAATCTCTGCCACCCCTATTTATGGATATAAGCTATTGTCGCTCCAGCCGCTTAATCAAAAATAGGGTAGGCGGAAGGTATTATCTTATGGTGAATAACCAAGAAGTCCCAAGCGTTGTTTTGCCCAACATTGCCCTCACAGATGTCACCAACCCCGACCGATTCATCTACGATCTGAATGCTCCCGAAGCTATCGAGCCTACACAAGCAAACCCGCCCTCGGACGAGTTTGAGGAAATGGAGCAAGGTGATCACGGTCCTGAACAACAGTCAGCCCCGCTTAACCCTTCCGATAATGCAACTGGTCCATCCTCCCGACGTTGTCGAAGAAGAAAGCCAGCAACTAATGATGACATCATGGATGCTATTGATGCTATGCATGCGCAGAATAACGAAGTAATGCAACTGATGCGCCAAATGCAACAACAACAGGAAGCGAGGAATGCAATAACCGACCAGCGGTTCACTGACTTGCTCAACATGTTTGATGACTTGGAAGTTCGTCAACGATCACCGGGTCCGAGAACAAGAGGACGCAGGCAGAATTGAGCATATTTATTTATTTTTTCCTTTCTTTCATTTCGCTTTTCTCTAAAACATTGGGGACAATGTTTCATTTAAGTGTGGGGGGAAAAACTTTGTTTCAGTTATGATTATTTCTCTTTCAACATTCCTCTTTCAAGTATGTTACTTTCCTTTTCATTGTTATTTCCCTTTTATTAATTTATCTAATATATATATATATATATATATATATATATATATATATATATATATATATATATATATATAATATATATATATATATATATATATATATATATATATATATATATATATATATATATATATATATATATATATATATATATATATATATATATATATATATATTTATTTCAAGTCGAGTCCCTAGTGTGAAAAAATTTATTATCTATTCCCCTCAATTTTCTCGAGCCATAACAAAAATTCAACACACTCAATAAATATAAAGGTTGCTTATTTTATCAAACTTGAGTAAAATTAAGACAAAAATTATTACCGCCCCAACACTCTAAAAACCTCAACATGTTAGATCGGGCTAAGTACCCATTATATCAATTCCTTGAACTTTTAGTTTTATAGTAACCCCGAGTAGTTTATACGAGAAGTCGACACCATCTTAATAGCAAACTACGTGGAGAGCCGATGAATATAAGTGAATGATTCCCAAAAACAATATATTAAAAATCAGGTAATGCACTAATTAAGTTAGGTGATCCTTACCCGATCATTTAATCCAAAGGTTGCGGACCCTACAAAAACATTGTATGAACGATCCATTGTGAGTTGGTTCAGCGGTTTTTGGTGCTGAACTTGGTAGGACGGACTACGATCCGATCCCCCGCAATTTGCAATGGACTAAATAACGAAGTTATCCAACTTATATACCAGAACTTCCAGCTAAAAAGGGGATCAGAATCGCTAATCGGTTACTCCACTATGTGCGCGAAAAGATAAAGGGCTTAATGTGATTTCGCTAGAATGAAAACGGGTGAAATAAGAGTAAAAGAACTAGGATAGCTATAATAGCACGACTCGAACTGGTTTGCATAAGGTGGGGTTATCTAGTGTGTTGTTACAGTAATTTGTGATGTTAAGATTAAGCTCAAGTTATTTTTAAACGAGATTTACTTGCAACCTACTACGAATTGAGGTGTGTTTGGAAATTTCATCTGGCTAATATTTTAAACCGATTTCTACATTGTATCTTGCTTGAGGACAAGCAAAAGTCTAAGTGTGGGGGAGTTTGATAACATGAAATAATATCACATTTTTGGACTTGATTTAATTAAATTATATTATTATTTGATCCGATTTATTTTACATTATTCGATATTACTTGGTATTTTCCTTCTATTTATTTCAGGTAACATTATTTGAAGCATACGTGAAAAAGAAAGAAAAGGGGGTGCAAAAAGAAGCATTCCACTAAAGCCCAGCCCACAACTACAAAGGAGAAGCGCTGTGATGCTGTGATGACCGCCACACAAGGCGTGACGAGCGTCACGCCCCTCTGCTCAGTGTTACGAGCGTAACACAAGGTGTGACGAGCGTCACACCCCCATTCCTATTTTTTTGGCTTTGACGCGTAACAGAAGCACGTTCGCCCTTTTTCTTCACTTGACTCGTTGACACACGAGGAAACCTACTGAAAGAATTTTTGGGAAACGGTTACATGAGAGATGAATATAAATAGATCTTAAGTGGTGCCCTGGCTTGTCTCTCCTTTTTTCCGCCGTGCAAGCTTTTACAGCAAACATATTTTACAACATTCTACTTTCTTAGCATTTTTATTTCCTTTTCTTTTCTAGTTAATTTCCAAAGCATTGAATTTATTTTCTTTCACACTAGTTTCTACACCGGAAACTATTGTGTAGTTTTTACTGGATCTAACCTTACGTTAGGTCATAGTATTTTATTCCTTCGCCTTTATTTTCCTGTCCGAACGAAGATTGTAAAGAACAAATCCAACCGGTTTGTGGTGGAGTGTTCAAGCATCGAAGTTAGGGAACAACCAAGATTTCTATTAATTTTACAGGTTCATTAATTTATTGTTTTAATTTATATATGCTCTGTACTGCTGTTTATCTATACTGTTTGTCTGATATGGCTGTATTTAAGCATAATTATTGTTTAGGCTTGTTTAGCATGTCCGGCTAAATAAACTTAGATATCGGTATGTAAAGTAAGCGAAATAAAGGGATCAGAACAGAGTTGGTTTAAATTTATTTAAAAATATAGTCACTCTTTTTATGGTCTCAATTTACAGTGTTAATACCAAAGTTTTTGTACGAGAGTAAAAGACATAAAGAAGTTAAAATCAATAGAACGACAGTTTGAGCTTTTAACTGGACAGTGTAAATTGGACATTAACTTTAAATCAGGGCGAGAGCAATTTTTAAAGTTAATTAAATTCTAATCATTTTCAAAAAGTATTTTTAAAAGTTAAATGTGAGGACGAGAGTTAAGCATTTAAGTTTAATCATATAATCTAAGTCAACAGAGCGAGAGTTTGTGACGAGGGTGTTTAAACGGTTAGTATTTTCTTAAAAAGAGTTTCTACAGATTCTATTGTTTTCAAAAAGTGATTTTAGACTTAACTAATTAGTGAGAGCGTACGTTAATATAAAGTCATAGTTTGATTCAACAGAGCGAGAGTTTGAGAAAAGATTTTTAATCAATAGTGTCTACTGAAAAGACTTATTTTAAAACTAAGAAACCAACAAAAATTTGATTCCCTAATTACGACGAACTACATACCGATATCCGCGTTATTTGATATTTAATCTAGATCCGATTTTAGTTTTACTTTTCCCCCTAATCAACAAAGTATCATCCGCCTTAGCTTTACGAAGTAACCTTAGAAAAATGGTATATCGATTCATTAAGTCCCTGTGGGATCGATATCTTTTAAAACTACACGATTAGATTGTGCACTTGCAGTCAATACCCCAATCGACTCATAAAGTCGTGATCACTTGGACACTGCAAAACTTCTATTTCACATTGTAAAAAGAAGGCACGTGGACGTGGCTCGCATTATAGCTGATGAACTCAAAATGGAGGTGGAAAGTGGTTACTAACTAGGAGAAAAACCTTCATGCCCTCTAGTATATCAAGGTTTAATAATGGGATTATACATGAGCACACACATGGTTTTACCACCGCAAGTGCACAAGACTATCATAAGACCTATTGATGATGCATATATCTCTAGGTATTACATCTATAGGAGAATTGGAGAAACCAGACAAGCTCTTGCAAACACGACTAACTGTGGTTTTAGGATCCAAGGATGAGTGTTACTTTCTCTCATCCTCGAAACCAAAATGAGTCCAACCATCAAGCTTTTACTTCTATACATGATTATATGTATATACTTCAATTGCATATGGGGAGACCCTAGGAGGAAATCTAGCAGGTGATGGAACCAAGAGAGTTCCAGGAACATATTAACTAGCCTGAGGACATGCAATCCCGTCAAGGAGAAGCCGCAAAACCTAGTAATGAAGAAGAATAATCAGAGGAACAGATACATGATCAAGTGAAGAATCAGATAAAGAATCGGTCATTTACATTAGATCTCCCTTTGCTTTCTTATTCATTATTCCCGTAATGATCACAATGTTTGTTTGAATGTGGCATCTTTTGTTGGTGCTTTCACCATGACTTTTGGATGTTGGTTTCTTATAATTAGTATATTTTGCTTAAATAGTTTGTTTTAATTAGTTAGTTTAATTTATGCAACAATTGTTTTATGTGTTTGTCTTCAAGATTGTTCTAATTTGCTTGGAGAAGAAAAGAAGACTCAATCAAGTTTCAAGAAAATTAATAAAAAATATAATGGTGATGATAAGAATTTTGGATGATTTGCACACAAGCAAGGTACATGTTTATTTATTTGTAGAATGTTAGCATGGATTTTAACTTTGTGCTTCATACAAAATCATTTCATGCAGCATTTTGCAAAAACATGTTTCATGCTTGAATCACTTTGGTCCAAACCAGAAATTGTGAAGAAGTCGTCAATTATTCAATTATATGTTTAGGGTGACTGATAATCCCTGTTCTAACTCGTTCGATTCATGTTTAATCTTACAATTTTTTTGAAATTTGTGAAGCATAGAAAGGATCAAGGAAATTTTCTAATATTGAGGAAAACCACCAAACCAAAAAAGGCTTCATCCTACCTTGTGAGTGTGTGAGCATTTTTATCAACCCCTTTGAGCCATAAAAAGTCATGAATGAATCAATTTTTAACTCCAAGATATCACAAAGTAAACCACTTGGTACATTTTTTGTCTTTCATTAAACAAATAAAAAAAGTTCATCATTGATTCACTCTAGTTTTCCTTGAAAGAAAACCCTTGACCAATCTTAATGAATCACCGAGAATAAAGAGTATTGTTCTTAAAAATAAAAGTGAGAATCACTTAAGCTAGGGAGATGTTGCTTCTTGGGCAAGTAAAAGAAGAAAGTTGAAGAAAGAAAAGAGAAAGAAAAATTAAGAAAAGGAAAGAATGAAAAACAAAAGAGCACATTGTTGCATCAAAAGATTTTGAGGGGTGGAAAAAAAATGAGAAAAGGAAAATTTTGGATAAGGTACAAATTTGAGAAGCTCTTCATTAACTTAGACCATTTTTGTTTCAATAAACTTAGAAATGACCTTTCCTTGTGAAATCCGACCAAGTTACAAGCATGGAAAAATCCTTAGTGATCTATTCTTTTATAATTTCAAAGTGGATTCGAGTAGGATTATGTTGTTACTTTAGAATGTATGACATGACATTTGTGTTTAGAACTTAATTCATAATCATGTTTTGATTCTAGAAAAGTAAATGAGCATAACCTGCACATGTGCATTTGTTATCTTGAACCATACATTTCTTTTAGTTGCTTTAAAGTATTGTTGAATTTGAAGCTTGGCGAATTCTCTTGCTTTTGAAAGAGTTTTGAAACTTTGATGGAGGACAAACAAAGATTCAGGTTGGATAGAGTTTGATAAGTGTCAAAAGATAGTATTTATCCAAATGAAAACTTGGCACTTATAGGCTCAAATTAACGTGTTATATCATTGAATTCCCCAAGTATTGTATAGAATTAAGTTTTTGATACATATATGTATGATGTCTTTTGATCTCTTTGTTATTGTGCATAAATTCCCACAATTCACCAAGATAGAAACACAAAGCAAAGAAGATTTTCTACATGTTCGCCAGGCGAGCATCTAGAAAGGCTCAGGCGTGAAGAAATAGAACCAAAATATCACTTTTCTCATCAGGCGAGCCTTAAGAGATCCATCTCGCCCAGCAAAGTAACTACAAGCAACGCGAGACAAGTCATCAACTTTCTAGTAAAAAACTGCTCCATTATCGCCAGGCGAAACTGCAACGAGGAGGCTCGCCAGTCAAACCTTTTGGTCGCCTAGTGAGACAGGGAAGTTTGAGATGTTAAGCTGGAAAACACATCAGAATGAAGAAAGGTGACTCGCCTGGCGTGAGCAGCGGGGCAAGACCACTATATATAGTTCAAAAATATTTCATTTTAGGAGTTGAAACTTTTTAGAGAAAAATAGTTTAGCAAGAGAGTAAGAGACATGAAGCAAAGTAGACTTGAAGAATACAAGTTGGATATGCATCAATCGTCGGAAAATCATTATTAATGCTCATCCATATTCATTTCTTCTCATTTGTAATCAAATGTATCATGAGTAGCTAAATCTCTTTCTTGTTGGGATTGTATGTAATCCATCAATGTTGTATGTATTTATTATGATCATGGTGTTATATATGAATTAGTCGTTTAATAATATTGATGTTATCCTTGTTTACTTGTTTTACTTCTAGATTCGAATTGTTATTCAGAAACACTCTTCGAATCTCGATCTAGGATAATCATCTGTTAGATGCTAAACTTTAGGCATAGATTTATGTTTAACATTCACACGAGTATTAGATCTTAATACTACCGTGTTGTTTAATAGGCTGAGAGATCGTCGATTAAACAATACAGTTGAACTGTTGTCAGGAGTTTAGACATAAACATTGCCAACGAGCGATACGTGATAATATTAATCAAACGACTAAGCTATGTATACCTGATAGGAAGAATACACGCGTGATCGGTGGATGAATCCCAATCCCATCAAGCTTTCTCATATTTGAAACTTTACTTTTTATTTACCGATTTACATTATGCACTTTATGCAAACAAACAATTTGACAACTTCTCATTTAAACCATACCAACTGTAGAATGACATTTAATATCGCATAAGTCCCTGTGAATACGATAAAACAAATACTTATTTTTGATGTTGAATACTGCAACCATCGGTCATCAATGAATTTGTTTAAAATTTTTAATTGCTCCACACAATGGACTTTAACTCCCCTATCCTAAATTAGTAGAGATGGTTTTTCAAGCATAATATTTGAGTCAATGACTTGGTCATATACGATTTGAGTTTCACTCATATTTTTTGTCATTGTCTTCTATCTTGTGACTACCCACAACACTTTATCTCCAAGATATAGAATAACGAAAGTTCTTATCTTTTTTATCATCTCATCTTCTCTTCTTGTGTTAGATTTATTGGTATCAATGTCGGAAAAAATAACACTTGTTAAAGCAAACAAGCACAATTGTACGTATGGAGCTATATCAATGGCAATCAATCTAATACATATTCAAACGATATAAACAAAAACCAATTCAAACCTAAGAAACAACATAAACAAAACTGAAGCAAATATAAAAGAATAATTGAATCCCATTAAGTTTGTTTATTCAACTCGATTCAAATTGATTTACGTCTAAAGAAAAAAAAAATTATCTGATCAATTATATACCGATATTAATTATAAGAATTATGAAGAAGTTAAAAGAAATTAGTTTTTTATATTGTCCAGAAACTTGATTTTTTCACCTTTTACTTTTTTTTTTTACAAAATTTATAACAAAAAATTCCAAGAGAAAAAACTTACATCATTGTTTTGGTTAATTTAACTATTTAAGGTGTTTGTAATGTGTTTCCTAACCCAATAAATATCTCCAAAATCACTTAATCTTAGTTGTTTCATAAGATTAATTACAAAAATGAAGATGAAATCGTTAGCCTTCAATCGTTATAGTATTACATTCTTGTTTTAAAGAAAAGTTAGGAACACTAATTCTTAGACAGTGACAGGATTAGTCCATGTTAAAGAAACAGTGTCAGTCCTAGTCATAGTGAGCAATAAGCACACAATTTCATCATAATTAACCCAACAACAAAATGCATTCAATGAAGCTCAAAGATAAGCTATTAATAAAATAAAGAATTTAATTAAAAACTACACCGACCATGAAATGAGTCGTTCTCATCTTACACATGCAACCAGAAAATTCTTATTCAACATTAAACTGTCCTACAAATGTTCGACACATGGTTCTACCTTAGCCATATACACATAATCATTGATTATAGTATTTGAAATATGAAAATTGAAAACTTTATATTATGCACATGATAATTGAAAAATGAGAACCAGAGTGGAATTGAATTAGGTGGGCGGCAATAGCGTACATATGTGTCAAATCTGAATAATAATTATCGTAATTGTTTGGTCAATTATCATTTGCCACCCCTATTTTTGTGTTTTAAAAAAGAAAAAACATTGTTTGAGTGACATATTTGTTGTCCATGTCAGGAAAGTGGGTGGAAATTAAGAACAAGACATATTGATGTGTAATTATTGGGGTGGCCCCACTCTATTAGTCAGCCTGTCATATATCACTCCACACAATTGATTATCATGACAGACTGTAAGCTTCAAGTATTTAATGTTTCTTTAGTTAAAAAAAATAAAGGTATTTATTGTTTCTCTATCTTAATTATATTTTGTTTTATGTTTTCTAATAGTATCATCTAAAATAGAATATGATTTTAAGTTGTTTGAATTATGATTTTAAGTTGTTTGAATTATGCTAATCAAATTATCATATTTAAGTAGTAGTTGGTAAATACAGTTAAATTATATTATTTTAATTTAATTTTTAATTTTAAATGTTTTTATCAAATTTTGCTGACATATAATATTGAATTATTAAATATGTTTTTATCAAATTTTACTTACATATAATGTTCGATGTTATCATTTTTAAAAAAAATTATATTTATTATTTAGTAGACACAACATTGTTATTTATGTATTTTTATATTCTTTAAAAATAGATTTGTTGTTTTAAGTTGATAAAATTTCTATTTGAGTCTTTTAAAATTAATTTGTGAATAGGATTATGGATAATAAACTTGAGTAATCAAAGTTTTGGATAGAAAAATAAGATCACTAATATAAATGGTAAGTATAAACTAGAAACAATTGTAAAAAGGTTAATGTATGATAAAATTGAGTTGCATATAATGAATGCATCGAAGACTTTGAATCTATTAGAGTAAATGTTTGCCATATTTGGGCAAGTATAATTAGAAGAAATGAACACCATAATTTTGATTATATTCTACCTATTTGTAGTAGTTGACATAACTTATAACTTTGACATAAGCCTCTGTATAAATAAAAAGATTTAACATAACTCTGGAAACTTCTTTTTAAAAAGCTTTTAAAATGATTACCCTTGCATTTCAATGATTATGTTGGAAATTCGTCAACTTCCTCTTAAGAATTTCACCAAAGTTTGATAGATTTCAAATCAAATTTTACTAAACAAAAATCAATCTTTTTGATTCATTATTCATATTGTTCTTCACTTTTCACTCAAGTGAATCAATCACACTTTAGTTGTAAGATTTCGCTGCACAACTGATATTGGAAGAAGAAAGAAAAGATAAAATTGAAGAAAGAAGAAATTAAGGTTTAGGCAAAATAACAGGGAAGAAAAGATTTTCTGCAAGCTTCTCTCTGCACTTCAAACTGAAATTTTATTCTTTGCAACTGCAATTTATAACAATGATAGGGGTTACTCCCTATTTATTGATTTGAGTTTGCTTGCTCCTCAAGTAAGGTCCAAAATACCTAATTCTACTAACACTACAAAATTAGACCTAAGTCGAAATTGTTGTCGAGGTACACTACTTTGACGTTTCGACATTTCCACAGTTCAACACTTCCTTGCTTTTGTCAAGCAACATGCTTCTACACAAGGAATTATAATTAAGCACACTGCCTAATTCATTGTGTTTAAGCTATCTACACTCATCATAGATCTTAACTTCTTAAACACTTTGACATGCACTCCTTTCGTCATAATATCTGCAATCTGATTCTCAGTTCTGTAGTGTTCCAAGTTCAGCTTCGCTTCTTCTACTTTCTCTCGAAGATAATGGAACCCCATTTCGATGTGCTTGCTTCGTCCATGCGTTATCAGATTCTTCATCAGATTAATAACAGACATGTTACGATCTTTATGGTAATCGTTGCATGATTCTTCCCTCTAATCTCTTCGACCAAATTTACCATTCATGTTGCTTGACATGCACAGAGGGAAGCAGTTATGTATTCTGCTTCACACAACGACAATACTACTATAGGTTCTTTTCTCAAACTCCAAGCAACTAGTGCACCACCTAACATAAACACATAGTCAGTTGTGGATTTTCTATCCTCAACATCACTATACGAACTTGAGTAGGTGTAACACACTAACTTGCATTATTTTCCTTCATCAGTTGTAGGAAACAAAATTCTATAGTCGAGAGTTCCTTTTAGATACCTTAGTATCCTCTTTTTTTCTACTAGGTGTGATACTTTTGGCTTGTGTATGAATCTACTCATCATACCTATATTGTGTGCTACATCAGCCATTATGTGACAAAGGTATCGAAGTGATCTAATGAGTCTTATGTATTGCGTTGGATCAACGTCATCTTCATCTGTGTCTTTCGACAGTTGCAATCTGGGCTTAGCAGGAGTCGAAGTTGGTTTCAATCTTGCATCTCAAATCTCTTGAGTATTTTACCTGCATATCTTCTTTGGTGCATCATTAATCATATACTACTATTGTAGAATTCGATACCAAGGAAGTGTGAGAGATTTCCTAAGTTTGACATTTCAAACTTCTCACTTAGGTCATATTTGAAGTCTTCGATCTCCTTCTTGCAAGTCCATATTATCAACAGGTCATCGACATAGAGACATAATATAAGCAATTCAATATTTCTTCTTCTTACATATACTTCATACTCATTTGTGTACTTCATAAATTCCTTCTCCCTTACAAAGCTATTTATCTTCTTATTCCAAGCTCTTGGAATTTTCTTAAGTCCATATAGACATTTATGCAACCTGTATACCTTGCTTTCTTCAGCTTTCTTTACAAACCCAGTTGGTTGTGTAACATAAACTTCTTCATCTAAATGGCCATTCAGGAATGCACATTTCACATCCATCTGACATATATGCCAGTTCTTCATGTTTGCTAGACCAACAACCAACCTGATTATTTTGATCCTAGCAACAGGTGCAAAAACTTCGTCAAAGTTGATTCCTTCTTTCTGAAGAAATCCTTTTTCCATAAGCCTTGCCTTGTGCCGAGTTACTTATCCTTTGGGATCCAACTTCACCTTGTATACCCACTTCACATCGATCACCTTGTTGACTTTGATGGACTTTAATTCCTCATTCATCACTTTCATCCACATCAAATCCTTCAATGCTTCAGTTGCATTGACTTGTTCGACATCTGCATAGAAAGCATAATGTACCAGCTTACCTTCATCATCGACCACATCATATGATTTAATCACACATTCTTGCAACCTTGTAGACATGTGTTTTATCCTTTAAGGTTTGCTTATGCTTGCTTAACCTATGACTTCTTTTTGTCAAACTTCTCTTTTGAGTTCACTTGTTGGTTCTTCACATGAGATTCTCACTTAATTTTTCTTGAAATTTTAAGTCTAATCCTATTCCTTAAGCTCATCTATGATCATTTACCTGTTGATCACTACTTTCTTGTTCATTGGGTCGAACAACTTGTAACCTCTAGTCGAATGATATCCTATTAGGATCACCTGACTCGACTTGTCATCAAGTTTTCTTCTCAACTGATTTGGCACATGTCTATGTGTTATAGATCCAAATACTTTCATATAACTCAAGCTAGCCTTGACACCAAACCAACATTCTTCTGGCGTAATTCCTTCTAACTTCTTCGTCGGACATCTGTTCAAAATATATGTTGTTATGGACACAACTTCTCCCCATAATTCTTTGGGTAGTGTAAGACACCAATTTTGATCCTAAGATCCCTCATGCAATTTCATCATAAGCATTAGCATTGGGATCATACCTTGGCATCCTCCTTACCCCTCTTTCATTGGGTTTGTTTTGGGAGAGATTACCAAGCACTATGTGATTGTATCATACTTGTATATCATCATTATATCTTTGAATTTGCCTAACTCCTTTGTAGGTAGGGCATGATCTCCATTGATCTATCAAGTTCAGATCTAGGGTTTAAGACCCTAATGGCAAAGAGCACAACCATGAATTGATCCAAGAATGGTTATGAGCATCATATATGAGTTCCATTGATTCCTACATGTTATATTGATCAAGTTTTCTTCAAGAGTTTAGAGGTGATTTGCCTTGGAAACCCTAGTTTGACTAGGTATCTTGAGTAACTTCTCCAACAAGCTATCTCACCAATTGATCAAAATTATCAAGGGACACTTCAAAATTCCTCATCTTATGCATATGTGATCTACCATTAGCCAAGAAAGTCAAAAGAATTGAAGGTTAGCAAGTTGGTTGATGGTGGTTGGCCAGATGAATTCATCTAATCAAAACTAGGTCTCCCTAGAACCTATCTCCTACACTTTTCACCATATGAAAATTATTCCAAGATAAACTTTACTCTAAATGACATTCCAAACAAATTTCATGTTGAGACCTAGAGCTAGTTTTGCTTGGAAAATCATTTTCTATGTTGGAACATTATAGGTCATTTTGTCTAAACCCTAATTTGAAAGTCAACTTCCCAAGGCCATAACTTGCTCAATTTTTATGAGATGAAATATTTCCAAGTTGAAAAATCACATTAAAGATGTCTACTTCAACTTTGATGTTTGTAGTGATAGCTAATTCAACTTTTATGAGCATGTGATATGAGGTTACATTATAGGTCATTTTTGACCTATACCATTGAACAAGTGATTTTTCCAAACTTCAAAAATGCATAACTCTATCATTATAAATCCAAATGACATGAAATTGATTACCATTTTGAAGGCCTTTGAAAGAGCTACAACTTTTATGAAGACATTTTTTTTATTTGAAGCTCACATAAAAAGTTAAGTAAGGTGGAATATTGAGGTATATGGCTTGACACTTAGAAAAATTTTCAACATGTTGAAATTTCCAAACTTCCATCTCAAAATTCTCCATGTCCCAAGCTCCAAATGAAAAATTGTTGAACATAAAACTTGTTCCCCTTGATCCAAGCTTTCCAAAGAACCCAAGTT